>NW_005871192.1:562973-834365 GCF_000147115.1 Myotis lucifugus | reverse complement strand
AGGCAGATGTTATTTCCCCGGAAGTTCCACTTGGCTCACTTCAGCCCAGCAGTGCTGGGACTCACACCAGTGGGACTGTTATGGCTGTGGACTCAGGATCTTGATTTTGAGAACCCCATTTATGTTCACTTCAGAGTTCTAGATTATTGAGAGCAGTGACTCCCAGACTTTTGGATTTAACAGGCCATTAAAATTTCAAAAGTAATAAAGACATGTTTGTAAGTAGGCAGGAAGTATGGAAAATAGATACGAAGCTTCATTTTTTTTATTTGTTGAGACAGTAAAATAAAGTTCTATTATCATAGTTGTACAAATCTATAGCTATACTAATAAAGGGTAATATGCTAATTAGACCGGACAACCTTTCAGATGTCCTTCCTGACAAAGCCTGGCCCAGGTGAAGCTGCCCGTCCGCGGTCCTGGGCACCTGCGGCAGCGGCCCAGGCAAAGCTGGCTGCCCATAGTCCCCTGCGCTGCAGCTGGCCTGGGCAAAGCTGGCCCGGATCCCGGGTGCCTGCAGCCGACCAGAGAGAGAAGCCCAGGTCCCGGGTGCCTGCAGCCGGCCGGAGGAGGAGGGAATCCTGGGTCCCGGGTGCGGGGCCGAGGCAGAGGTGGGTAGGGGTGATCACGCCAGCAGGGGAGCAATTAGGGGCAATCAGGCAGGCAGGCAGAGGTGGTTAGGGGCGATCAGGTAGGCAGAGGTGGTTAGGGGCGATCAGGCAGGCAGAGGTGGTTAGGGGTGTGATCAGGCAGGCAGGCAGGTGAGCAGTTAGGAGCCAGCGGTCCCATATTGCAAGAGGCATGTACGACTGCCGGTTTAGGCTCGATCCCACAGGGGTCAGGCCTAAACCGGCAGTTGGACATCCCCCCAAGGGGACCCAGATTGAAGAGGGTGCAGGCCGGGCTGAGGGACCGCTCCCCACCACCCCGAATTTTGTATACCAGGCCTAAGTGGCTGAATGACCAGTTGCTATGATATGCACTGACCACCAGGGCGCAGACACTCAATGCAGGAGCTGCCCCCTGGTGGTCAGTGAACTCCCACAGCCAACCTCCCACAGCCAGCCACCCTCCCTTGGTCCCTCCCCTCGGCTAGCCCTCTCCCCCTGCCCCCCCACCGATTGGCCCTGATCGCAGGCCAGGCCAAGGGATCCCACTCGTGCATGGATTTGTGCACCGGGCCTCTAGTATAATTATAATAGTTAATGCTATAGAGAGTGCTTGCTTCAATGTGAGATGCACTCTACATATATAAATTATCTAATTGTCATAGCAACCCCATGGAGTAGTTATAACTATTCTCCTCATTGTGCAGATGATGAAACTGAAGCACAGAGAGACTGCATAACATGCTGCAGGTCGATCAGCTAGTGCAGATTCCAACCCAGGTAGCTAGCATTCATTCTGATCCCAGCTCTGCCTTTTTGTTTCATTGCTGCAAATTAAAGGCTATTTGAATAAGCCAGAAGTTTCAAGTATGTCATGTCAGAGGAAAATCTAACTCAACACATCTAGCTTTATGAGAAACTAACTGGTATCCTTATTTTTCTCTTCATTTCTTCTTTGTGTCAGTGAAAACTTCGTCACGGACTGGTATGCCCGATACTTTCCTTGGGACACAAAGAGATACGACACGGTCATAAATAACACCCAGGAAACTCACCGATTCTAAACAAAGTTTTAAAAAGATAACACAGAAGATGAGTGGAAGAAATAAGATGCTGGAGTGGCACAAAGAAGGATACGGGGGAGGGAAGCCGGCATCTATTGTCTGCAGTGTCCCGCGCTCTGGGCTAGGCTCAGAATAACTTGGCCTTGAGGTGGGTCACTGCAGGTAACACGAAAGAAGGGACATGTAAAGTGAATCAGGACCGATGGAGGTTCACCCTGCAGACAGAGAGAGAAAGGGGACCTACCAGGCAGAGGCACCTGCATGGGCAGAGGCACAGAGGAAGGAAGGAAGGAAGGGGATGTAGGAACGCTGAGTAAATCCCAGTGGCTGGAGTGTGCACGCCATGCCCAGGGGCTTTGGGCCAAGCTTGTGTATAGAAAGACTGCTGTGGTGAACACGGAGGCCCCGAGACCAGAAAGCCGGTTAGAAGATGCTTGCTCCTCTCCTGGCGAGGTGCCATGAAGGTAGCAGCAGTGACAGAGAAGAGAGGACAAGCCACAAAGTTCTGTGCAGGGAAAATTCCTTGGTGTTACATCTCCCAGCCTCAGAGACTCTCCAAAAGTCAGCTGTGTGCTGGGCTCTTTAGGCCCCACTGCTGGGCACACAGCCTGCGCCTGGCACTGAGTAGGTGCTCCAGTGTTTGCTGAATGAATGTGTGAAGGAGTGAATACTTTTCTTGAAGGCCTCCTCGTTCGAAATTGTGACATACAGTCAGAGATTTTGTTCTTTCCCCCACATCATGGCAGCATATGTATCAGTATCCTAAAGAGTTAAGAACTTTCTGTCTCTCTCTCTCAGGAAAGAGCGAATGCAGGCCCAACCCTTCTACAGAGATTGCCACACGATGTGACCTAACCTTTTAGTCACTCTCAGTCAACCTTTCAAAAAATAGGGGCTATTTCAAGTAGGCACTGCTGTGCTTTGGGGAAGCTTTGCCATCCCCATGGAACACAGAGCCCATACACGGGGACATTTGGGGAGCTTGAGTGACTATTGTGATCAGAGAATGCAGTGTTTTCCTGTAGTTGTTTATCTGTCTGTTTTCTCACCACACAGCGCCCTATTCAGCTCTTCAGATTCATGTCACGGTTATGTCTCTTTTCATGGGAAGCCAGCAAGCAGTCTCTTTGCCCCAATTCTCGCAGCGTGCCACATGATCTAATATGGCCTCCACATGTACGTTCCCTTTGAAAGCAGCTGAAACCCCAATAAAAGGTGCAGCCTTGAAGGTCTAAATTCGTGTGAGCTGCCCCGATGAAATATTAATTGTGGTCTTCAGAAAATAATCAAGCCATATCTAAAATTCATACATTCGTTATTTTATATTAAAAATACAGTGTGACCCCCAAAAGAACCCCCCCCCAGGTTTATTAAAGATAGTGTGAGTTAAATGTCACATATCTATTTTTTTAATATTTCCCTTTATGAATCCAAATGCTAAGGTCAGATTTTTAATCAGGCATTGGAATCCTGTGGGTCTCTGATTTCTTCATCTCCTAATTATATGAATAGTCTCCAATGTGCACGTAGCTCTTTACTCAGCATTAGTACAAAATTGATTATAGCTTGGCCTCACCTCATAAAGTACATTTGCTTTGGAACAGCATCAAACAGGTATTTGTGTTTGAAATCATATGGTCCTTCTGACTTTCATTCTAATTTTGGACACCTACCACTTTAACTCTCTTTCCTCCATCCCCCAAGTTGACTGCGCATGACATAAAAATCCCTTCGGACTTAGTGGAGGGCGGGGGAGGGGGATGTGATGTTCAGTCTTCTCCTATGTGCCAAGTACTGAGCTATTTGTTGATGGACGTTACCTCAGAGCAGCCTAACCACAACCCATTTCACAGATAAGAAATCCGAGCACCCAAACCTAAAGGGCGGTGTGAATTCCTCTACTTTTAGTGTATGTGTATTCAATTTTCTTAGCAAACAAATCATATTAAAATATGCAGTACAGACTATTTTCCATGTTGCTGGAACTATGTTATTTGGACTCTGTCAGCAGGAGCCTCCCCAACGTGCTGAGTGATTTCCACAGTTTCAGAACCAAGTTCATTAGAGTTCACTGCTTGTACCGTATTTCATCGATCCTAAGATACACAATTTTTTTCTTATTTTAGAAGTTTGGATGCATATTATAATTGATAGCAGGTCACAGTTTAATGGGTGGCTTTTGTTATTCTTCACGGCACATAAAATAATGTGACTTCATTCTATGGCATCTTGGATTCTGTGAAATACAGTGTCAGGGTCTTTCCCAGATCTAACCAATGGGAGCAAAGGTGGCTTGAGATTCAGAGGAAGAAATATGATTTATGGACTTCTCTCCTTCCTTCTCCAGCCATTCACCATCCACTGATACAGATGGTTTCTGCCTTTGTTTGCCAATCTGCAACTTTGGGGAATTTGTACGTTGAGCTTCCTTACCTTACTTCTGGTCTGTCCCATATCAAGGTCGGGACCCCCATTCTCCTTAGTGTTTGTGTGTGTGTGTGCGCGTGTGTATACAGCTTTCTTATCTATAAGCAACATAGTGGTGGGCAAAAGTAGGCTTACAGATGCAAAACAGTTTACCCTTGTATTATTATTAATTTTTGATTTATCTTCCATACAGATAACTGTAAACATACTTTTGCCCACCCCATATATTGTAATGCAGTGGTCGGTCTCCTGTTTGGGGGCAGTATGAGAATCAGCTGAGAGCTTGTTACAATTATGAAGGCCCAGGCTCCTCCCGCTTCGCAGGCTGGGCCCGTGGGCTTTATTGGCTCTCCAGGTGACTCTGATATTCGCCAGGTTGAGAGCGTTACTGGTGTGGTTGTTAAGAGCAGGAACTCGAGCCAGACTGCCTGGACTCAGATCCTGGCTCCACCAGTGTAAACTTTGTGTCTCAGTTTCCTTGTCTGCAAACCAGGGACCAATAATAGCATCTACCTCAAAGGATTATTGTGAAATTTAATAAAACGAGTCATGCAACATACTTAGCACAATAGCTCACACACGCAGCCAGTGCCCAATAAACATCAGCAGTTATTATTACTCCCCTCCTGCAGCCTGACTTTCCTCTATCTCATTCCCAGAAACCAGTCTGTTATCTTTTCCCAGATTCAAGGCAGCTGATAGCTTTGCCGGGTCCCTTTAGTCTCCCATGCAACCCCAAACAAAGGGGCTGGGAAGGAAAACTGGGATTTCTTTTTAATCTGGGTGGGTGGGAAGGGCGGTCAGGAGCCCGCTGAAGTCAGGGATTCTGAACAGATAAAGGCTGGTTCAAAAAAGTCATCCGGTGCATTTACTCATAACCATCATCTAATTCAGGGTTCTAACTGTCCTCTGCATCAAAAACACCCTTAGAACTCGGAACTAAAAGTGTCTGGGCAGCCATCAACCTCCCTCCCACAACAGAGGCCCACCCTGACGATTTTCCTTCAGTTCCCAGGTAATTTGAGCATGTAGCCACAGTTAATACCACTGATCTAATAGAATATTTAAAAGAGTCTATACACCTCTCACCTGGTAGGGATTTGTCTCATCTTTGAAGATAATTTATAGAACCCTTTCCACCTAAAATAAAAAAATAGGAGCCCTTTCTACTTATAACAGAAATACTACTATACCAGTTCTAATAACTCACAGTTTATGTGAATGCACCTTGTAATTTTAAGGTGTGTGTGTGTGTGTGTGTGAGAGAGAGAGAGAGAGAGAGAGAGAGAGAGAGAGAGAGAGAGAGAGAGGAGAAAGGGGGGAACATAATGCCTAATGTGAAGATGATTATCCTATTTGTTAGGCAACATTCACAAAGGGACCCGGAATTCTTCCAGGTAATAGGATGCAATGTAACCTGAGGTATAATCTACCAGCCATTTAAATGGATAAGGTTTTTACTTGAAAATAGGAACCATGCACATTTTATACAAGATAGGAATTAGAAGCTTTCTGAGCCTGGTTTGAAGAAACAAAATAAAACAAAACAGATACTCTGAGGGTGTCCGGTCTTCTGCATGTATGAGTCATCTAATCTTTTATTTTCTTTACTTTCAATTTTTCTGGGTGACGATTGTGTCAGATTGAAAATTTGGCCTTATTTCCCCCTGTTTCCTCAGACAGCCGAGTTTAATTTCTCTCCAGATGACTGACTTACTCTCATCTCTCCTTAACCCATTACTTAATTAGACATAGAGAGATTCTAAATTCCTCTTATCAGTTGGGGAAGTGGTTGTAAGGTGAATGTTTCTCTTATCCTTTTTACAGCAACACTGCATCCCCCAAACTTACTAGCCCTTTTTTTCTAAAATGACCACAAACCTGCTGTGCTTCATAGAGATCTTATGAGGATCAAATGAATAGGTGCAAGTACTTTGAAAACTGTAAAACTCCAATCATACCACGCCCTGCTCCAAAGCCTTCATTGGCTTCAGGTGTCATTCATCTCAGCTGGAAATCAAGGCCCTATCCCAGACAAGTTCAACCTTACCTGCCGCTGTCTTGACACACTGAGAGCCGTGCTACAGAGGAGCGTGCCTCACCAGAACTGGAAGCAGAGGGGATACCAGTTGTGTATCATGCAGATGAGACTAAGAAGAGTCCGATTTAGGGCGCCAGATGGAACGGAAAAGAGGGAACAGGAAGCGTAGCCATTGCAGAAGGAAACTACAGTATCTCATACAGGCCTGGGTATGTGTGTGTGGATGGATGAGGTGGGGTCAGCTGGGAGGACAGAGAGGTTGGAGGGAGGGAAAATGTTTTCTAGAAATGTTTTTATATGTATAACGACATTAAAGGAAGGACTGCTGAAGGGTTGATGGCCCAACTATTGAATTCGGTTTCGGACATGTTGAGTTGAAGGTACTAATAAGTCATTCAGGTGAGTGGACGTAGAAGCCTGGAGATTGGGGTTGAGGTGTTTTTTGTACATCATCTACAAAGACAGGAGTTCAAGCGAGGAGGAGAGTAGGTAAGATCAGCCGGACAGTAGAGAGGAACGGGGCCCAAGGACAGGACGTGGAGGATTCCAGCATGTACCAGTCAGGATGAGTAAGAAAAGGCAGGGGCGGAACAGGCCAGGAGTCACTGCCAGAGAGGCCCGGGAAGCACATCCCACAGCAGGGTCCGAGGGAGGGTCATGGGATGTGGTGAATGACAGGGTCCTGATGAATTCCCGAGGAACCGTGTCATTCAAGGGCTAGGGCAGAAGCCAGATTGCAAACCGTTGAGGAATTTGGGGGCATTAAGGAAGTGTGGGTGCAGTGGGCATGGATTAGCCTTTCAAGAGGTTTAGAAGTGAAAGGGAAGGAGGCAGGAGACAGTGTAACTTCACCACTGACAAAGTGGGACAGGGAGCTAGGAGATAAAAAGCTTGGTTTTAATAAAAAGAGGAGAAAGTGCTCTCTTCCTAGCAGCTCAAAGAATGCTGATAGCAGCCGTGTGTGAAATTGATTTCTGAGGCCCAGCACCAGAGACAGAGAGGCCTTGAGGCAAATGGGGTAGTAAACCATGATTTAGCACCTTCACTCTCTCTGCTTATTACAAAACAGGCTTTAAAAAAGACCCCTGTGGTGTGCCTCAGCAATCTTGATATTGTCTGTGGCCAGGATTCACTTTAATAGATTCCTGAGGCATTTCAGTGATTATAACATTGCTTTAAACAGCATCAGTTCACTTTTCTCATTGCTACTAGTAAACTTGATTAATGCGATGCACAGAAATATTACTCCTACTGTTAAATAATATTGAATGATTCTGAAAGAATTGTTGTGGAGTTGGTCTGGGACAGGGTCAGGCTAGTGAAAGAAAAAAGATTATTTCTTGCTAAAAACAAAAAGGTGACAGACTCAATAGGCTTGCACATTGAAAGCAAAAATTAAGTTTGATCAATTCTGAGAGAAACAGTATTTGCTTCTACTTTTCAAGCACTGAGGGTCAGAGAAGGGCTCACCAGAATCACAAGAAAGTATTATATTTCATTTGCTAATGAACATTTAACAACTGGTTTTCGATAATGGCTCCTTGGCATTGTCATTTAATTTACAAATGGATGGAAGATCATGTTACTTCTCATATGTACAATATTGAATGATATTTTTCAAATATGATTTTAAAACACTTCCAGTATAGGAAATTTAGCAAACTCAAAAATATAAATACTTTTCATGAATTTGACTGGGAGATAGGAAGAGATGACTGGTACATATGTCTCTCTCTCATCACCAATATTATTTCCTATTGCAATACAAGTAGATCTGGGCTGTTTACAGCAATGATGAAAAATTATAATTGACCAAGAAAGATAAAATTTTATGAGAAAACAAAAGTCTTTCTTGTAGTGTTTTAAAATAAGGAAGTTATACTACAATCTATGCTGCACACTATTAAAGAAAAGATTGTAGGCTACTATATTTGTGAAATAAAATAATTTAACTAGAGAATTCTTACCTTGATTCCTATAGTTACAGCAAAAGCTATACTACCAAGAGAACTGGCCCTCAAATGTTACTGATAAAGGACTTAATAGTTTGAAAATATACCTGGAAATGTGAATATTTTTTAAAATAGCACCTATCATAATAATAAAAGGCTAATATGCCAATGGTCATCACACTGTGATGCCATACGACCAATCAACAGGGACCTGAGGCCGCGCCCCCCACCCAGCGCTGGGCTGGGGGACCTGAGGCTGTGCCCCCTGCCCAGTAGGACTTGACGGGTGGGGCTGGCCAGGTCTGGGTCTCGCCCAATGGGGGTGGGGCTGGCCAGGTCTGGTCTCCACCATTCCAAGATGCACGTGGGTGGGCAGGGACTTGACTCTGGGTCCCGCGGTGCACCCCAGACTCTGACAGGAGGGATATTTTCATATACATTTTACTAATTTTCTTTCATCTCTGACACTTTATTATAGAGAAAGGGCAAATAGCAATATTAAAACATTTCCTCTAATTAATTCCATTTTAATGTACACTAATTTTGTGCGCTGGGCCACTAGTAAGTTTTATAAGAACCCTAATAGCAGAGTGTCTGTTTTGGTACAAAAGAAATTATGTCATGGCCCTGGTCAGGTAGTTCAGTTGGTTGGAGCATCATCCTGATCTTGGTGGAAGTGAGTTATCCCTTTCCCCACTGAGTGCTGGGGGTCAGGTCCTTATGATATCTCAAGAAGAATTTTCTGAGACTCAAAAGGGAGTATGAGTGATTTTTATTTGCATGGAATTACATCTCTGCATTTCTAAGGTTCCATTTCCCTTCATCTAGTCCTGGAAAATGTGTAGCTGGGGATTTACTAGAGCTAGAAGCAAGCCAGCATCCAAAGTCTCCTTTGCATGGTGTAGCTGGTCTGGTATAGCATCAGGTTAGTTACAGTCCATTGTGTGGGTTCCACATGGCTGTGAGCCATGTGGGCAAATGCAGGAGCATGAGAGCTCCACTAGCCAGGAAGGAGCCAAGAGCACAAGAGAGGGAACACCTTTCTTTAGGACAGGGGTGGGGAACATCCAGTCCACAGGTCTCATAAGGCCCATGAAATCATTTGGTCCAGCCCTGCTAAGGCACCAGGGGTGCGTTAATTAAATGTTTGACCACGTATATAGGCTAATTTTTAAGTTGATAATTTTGTATGGCCCACAAATTATGTTATAAATATCCAAATGACCCTTGGCAGAAAAAGGGTTCCCCATCCCTGCTTTAGAAGCTTAAATATTCCAAATCTTCCATGCTTGCAGTGGCCATACCTCTTCTGGCCAGTGACTGGTTCCCAGATGTGACTGACACACAAGTACCTTTCCTCTTTTACCCAGACTTTACTGGGCATGTGTCTATTCTCTCCCTGTCCAGTCCCTTACTCCAGCGATGTGCTGGGACAGGACTGTTGGCTTCCTGGGGGAGTGTTAAACTGCAGCTCCCTGCCAAAGTTGCCAAAGGCATGCCTATAATATTTTTCCTTCCCTGTAATAACTGGGTTAGATAGTTGGTTATCGGTCCCATACACCAAAAGGTTGTGGTTTCAATTACCGGACAGACCACCTACCTATGTAAGGAAGGCAACTGATCGGTGTTTCTCTCTCACATCACAAGGGTATAAGGGCTAACCATCGCATAGTCCCTATCTTCCAGCTCGTGTCAATATTTTGCCTCTATTAATTTCTTTTAAACATCAGAGCACTATGATTTGATTTTTTAGATTTATTTTCACATGGGATCTAATGAAAATATATTCTTGCCAGTCCAGAACCCGTACTTTAAAACCTGTATCAAAACTTGTTTCTATCAAGTCATTTTTTCCTGATTACTTCTGCTCAACATTAAAGTTTTCTGTGATCTGTGATTATCTGTTCTGTACTTATTTTTTCATCCATGGAAATATGATTTGATAATATTCATCACTTTTTAATTGGTAGCAGTCTATGCCTTTAAGTCAAGCTCCCTTACCCACCTATCTTCATTCTCTCCTAATCGCAGCACACTCATCTCCACAAATCATGCTTTCCAAGTATTGCAGAAGAACTGACTATTGTTTACTCAGTGATGAGGGCTCTTTGGCAGATAGACATCTAGGACTTGGGTTAGGCTAGATTAAGGCAAGATGTGACAGGTTAATAATCATTTTTCAGCTTTAAACATTTCTGCAAATTTAAAGCTGGAATAAAAAGACATGAATCAGCAGAAATCTGATCTTTTGATCTGATGGATCTGATTAATTTTTTTCTCTTCCATTCCCTGTTTATCTGCAGCATATATATATATATATATATATATATATATATATGTATCTATCTGTATCTATATATATATATTTATTTATTTATTTATTTATTCCCTTTCTGTCTTTAGAGAATCTGAATGCATATGAACTCTTGAGAGTGAAAGCTGACAGCCGTTATGAATTAAACTACAACTTGCCCGAGCCTCCTGCCTTGTGTTAATTATTCATTCGGTGACTATGCACTGAGATTGATTACATATCCGGTGTTCTACAAGGCTCTGAGTACATCTTTGTCATGGCCCCCAAGAAACTCACAGTCCATGCCTCGGATAGATGTTTAAACAAGTAACTTCAGTACAGTGGCTGTCAAATTATAAAACAGCATGTATATAAAGTCCTAGTTCAAAGTACACAGGAGATGACTTTGCAGCTGCATCTTAAAGCAGGAGTACACAAGTCAAAGACAGTAAAAATATGTGAGGAAATGGAGAGGAAGGAAATCTAGGCAACAGCAGGGTCAGGAACAGGATATCGGAGGCCCCCACGCAGGCTCTTTTGCTGAGCAGTAGAGTGTAGAGGACATGAGTGATCGGGAGCAGCAGAAATGAATCTAGATCTAGAACGTTAATTTCAGGGCTGGTTAGGAAGGATGTTTATGCCACACTAATGATTTGGACATTATCCTCTACTCCGTAATTCTTAACCTTTTTTGGAGAATCTGATGAAACTTATGACTCCTCTTTTCAGAAATATGATAACACACATACGCCCAAATGTTGCATACAGTTTCTGAGTCCTCACAGTCCATCTGGAATCCATTACTAGATGCTACCAGCTATAGGGAGTGGAACCATGGAGAGTCTGTTAGGGAGTGGACAGTTTAGCTCTGTATTCTAGAAAGGTAATTGGCAGCAATGTGGAGAACAGACTGGTAGGAGGAAAGACTGGAGGTCAAAAAATCAGATGGAAAGCCTATTCTGCAAAATTCCAGGCATGAAATCCTAGAACCAGAATTAAGGTAGTGAAAATAGGATGGAGAGGATGGGAATGGAAGAGAGAAGCATTTCAAAATGGAGTTGATAAGACTTGGTGTCTGATTAAAGATGGAGGATATCGAGCAGTCAAATATTTTATTTCTCTTCCCCATTAAATTATAAATCCTCTAATCAGCATTGCTGCACCAGGCTGGACTCAGGGTAGTGAGCAGAAGCAGAAACATAAGCATTGAGGTTTTAGACCTTAATATCCATGAGAAAGCAACAAACAGGTCCCTCACAGCGGTTCTCAACCTGTGGGTCGCGACCCCTTTAAATACATCCTGCATATCAGATATTTACGTTACGATTCATAACAGTAGCAAAATTACAGTTATGACGTAGCAACGAAAATAATTTTATGGTTGGGGGTCACCACAACATGAGGAACTGAATTAAAGAGTTGTGGCATTAGGAAGGTTGAGAACCACTGCAAAGCTGAGAAGGAGAGTGCTTTGGGGTAGTGAGCTCTAGAGCTGATAGACAATCACTAGCAGGCACGGAGAATCCAAGAGGGAGCTGTTCAAAATGGTAAACCTAGATGAGAGACCATCATTTCAAAGCAGCAAGTCAACTTTCTGGTTGCCTTTTGTGCCTTTCTTACAAGGCTTTCTGCCCCAGAGCATTTAGCAGGGTATAGATGCTAAAGAAATCTGTTGATTATCAGCATGAGTCTACACTAGACAAGCATGGTGCTGTTGGGTTACTGGGACTCTTGAAGGTTTGCTTCACATTGATGAGGGGAAAGTATTAGAACCAGAATAGATCCTCAAAATTATTTCCTGCCTAACTTCAAAACCTGGAAAACGGATTTAATTTGTCAAGCTGTTGCCTACAGCTACAGCTACAGGTTAAAACTACAGAGACAGAGATATGGTAATTGAGAGAACTATTGCTTTTTGACAAAATTGATATCCTAGTAAGAAAGAGGGGGGTGGTGATACAGATTAGAACTGGAGAAAAGAAGAAAGTCCCAGAACTTGAAACTACTTGCAAATTGTAAGTAACTAGATCTCTCTCCCTCCCCCTGGCCTCTCTCCCTCTCTCTCTCTCTCTCTCTTTTTTTTTGTCTCCCCCACCCTACCACACCCCCATGTGTATTCCATGCCCTATATATGTTTTTGAGAAACAATGACAAACAAACTTCAAAGCATTTCACCATCTATTATATGCAGGGTTGGGCAAAAGTAGGTTTATAGTTGTTCATATGGAAAATAATACAATAATTAATAAATAATAATATAAGAATAAACTCCGTGGCATATTCACAACTCTGCCCTACCCTGTATTTGTCCAAATCTCTTCACTTTCTTTTAAATGACATACATAGGAGTTATTTCAATTAGACATGAATATTCATGAGAAAGCAACTGTAGGGAGCTCAAAAGTAGAAAGCATCATCCCTTTCCTCACAGTTTGCAATCTAATTGGGAAGATATTTGTTATATGCAACGATAATCCTGGAGAGCGACAAAGTCTTGTTCTAAGTTCCATTTACTCTGTACTAAACCTTGCACATTAATAATGCATGGATGTGACATCAAATGACTGCAGATTAGGCAAAATATTGAGATAGTAAGAGCTAACTTGGGATAAATGATTTTTAAAATTATTGCAATTTCTACAGGATACAATTCTATTGCAAAATTTTTCTTTGTGAAGAAATGGAATTATTGCTTTCAACTTTCTAATTGAGCAGCCCTAGGTATATGAGTTTGGCTGTTATTGTTATTATCAAGCAAATGGTTATACTAGAAAAGGAAAATCAGGCTGACAGGCTATTTCTAGTATAAAATGGCTAAATCTTCTAAGATAGATAGATAGTCTATAAGATGTACCCCCAGAAGTATGTATATGTATACACATATATGTATATATGTGTGTATATATGTTTTCATCCAAACTTGGAGTTTGAAATTTCTATCAGAAAAAAATGCATGGTGATATTTCTATTAATATCCTATTAGTATTACAACAAAGCAGAGTATTTCTATTTGTTAAGAGTATGCTTTTAAAGTAATACAGACAATGATAGAATATTTTACTATGCCTTTCCCTGAGATAAGCTGACTCAAAATATTCCACAACCAGTTGCAAATTTTCTGAATACTAATCTTTGCTTACATTAGCAATTATTGATTTTAATTCAACTGGCTGTGAAATTGTATTCTGGTGGAGTTCTCCCAAATTGCCCAGAGGTTTCTCAGCATTTTTCCAGATGAGCCATAATCCAGCCTTGCCCTTGGATAGAATGCAAAAAATCAATTTATCATCATTCTGAAATGAAAATCTTACTGAAGCATTTGATATTGAGCAGAGGCAGGTTTTTGTTTTCTAAAAAGTTATGAAGCTGTCTCAATTCCATCTCCAAGTTGTTATTCCTAGGTTGGGAAAGAATTCTGAGGACAAAATAATTTTTTAAAAGAAAATCAGCAACATTGGTTGTTCTATAAAAAAAATCCATGCAATGATAAATACTGTTTAAAATGCAAAGGAAGGTCAAAATTTGAAGCTAGACAGCACAGAAGGTTGTCAGATATGCATAAAAATATGTTTTCACCAGGTACTAGCTATGTGACAGGTGGTGTGTGTGTGTACATGTGTGTATGTGTGTGCATTTGCAACATGAGTAGAGAGAGAAAATAATTAACACTAGCATGCCAGAAACTACCACATGTACTTTATATACATTCTCTCGGTTAACCTTCATAATCACCGTGGTAAGAGAAGTATCAATGTTCCCATTGTACAGATGAAGAAACTGACTCGAAGAGATTGGACGATGTGCCTAAGTCAAGTTCACTAGAATATGACTAGTCAAGACTGTCTGACTCCAAGTCTGTGCTCTTTCTCCTGCACCATGATGCAGGTGGTTCAACTTCTGTGAGCCGCAATTCTCTTATTTGTGAAGTCTGGGGGTGGGGGGAGAGATTTCTAACTTGGCATGGCTCATTGTGAGTATTAAATATGATCATTTGTGTAAATTCTGGCATACTTCCTGGCACATAGATACTGAGTAAATCCCAGCATTTTCCCCTCATCACCAATCCTCCAGGCTTTGGTGCAAAGTAGGTGCCCTAACAGGAATGTGAAAGGGTTGTGCGTGTGTGTGTGTGTGTGTGTGTGTATGTGTGTGTGTGTGTGTGTAAGGAAAAGGAAGACAGGTACCCAAAAGGCCTTCTGTGCCCAGATAGCTCTTACACCGTGTTACGGGATTGACTTTTCTCCTCAGTAGCAAGGGACAGCTTCAGGCAGTGGCCTCTGAAAGACCGTGCGCTGTGTCACTGGCAGTTCATCATATTCCCCAGCAGTGCAGCTGTGATAAGAACCAGATGATCCGAATTTCCTCAGCAAAGCCAGCAGCACATATCTGGGAAGGCTCATGCCTCAGTATCCACACACTCTGCTCTTTAAGAAAGTACATCAAAAAGCTAATGGACTTTTACAAGAGCCCAGTTACTGCTTAACGTCTGTAAGCTCTCAGGAGCAGGGAATCACAACCCCTACCACGTACAGTTGGCGGCGGAACCAGTATTCCACGTTGTTATAGAAGCCAAGGATTAGATAAGATTTATAGAGACCTGATGTGTAGGGGAGCTAAAAATGGCATCTGCAAATTCATTTTCAAAGCTTGGTCCATGGACAGGATGTTTCTGGGTATAGATTTCTCCACTTTGCATGGGCACACCACAGGAAACACGGTTCTCTCATCACTGGAGGGCTCGCCCCTCGTTTTAATTTAGAGGTGTGTGACATCCATTTTATACCGTCACATGCAGAGCTCCAGATGGCTTACGCTGAATGCTGTCTGTCTGGGAGGAGAGAAAAGCCAGGGACTCAAGTGCCTTCTTGCTGATCTTGAAACAGTAAGAACTGTTCTTTGCCTCTTCCTGTAACGCATTTTGCTACCTTTGAGGACCTGTCGATGTCTGAAAAACACTTTGCTTATAATAGAACTTCATCTGTTGTATGATTTCAATTTTACAAAACCTATCATCCATTTCCTCAGCACCTACTTTCGTTTTCATTTAGTTCCATGTATCCTGACCTCTTGTTATAACATTTGGAAAAAATATTTTCCAAGAGCTCTGTGTATGTGTGTGGGGGAGCAAATATAACTCTAGAGTCTTTTTATTGCTAATTTGTGCTTCATCCTACAACATCTTTCATAAGTCCTTGATAACCTGTCCAGGTTCCAGGGAAAGCGGTTTCTGGATAAAGTGGTTCAGGGGAGGTCATTCTAAGGTTAAGTGTCTGCTGGGCAGTGTGATGCAGAGAAACTATTGCTTCATGTGATTACTCAGTGTTTAACTACTTGGAGCTGTCAGGCTTGAAGCTGATCACCTGAGACTTGGTTGCTACATTTGGCCCTGAAATCAACCACAAAACTATCAGCTGAAAACCACATTTAGATAAGCCAGTAATGGCGAGGAAATGACACCGTTCTGAGGTTGATGGATTTAGAGAAGCTCTTTTAATTTTCTTCCGATATTCCTAGGAGGTATTTAATGGTCTATGGCCACAATCTGTAGGCATACCTCAGAGATATTGCTGGTTCCACTCCAGGCCACCGCAATAAAGAGTGTATGGCAATAAAGCAAGTCGTAATCTTTTTGCGTGTGAAGGGTTTTGTCTTCCACTTGCAAAAACACGCCTGTGACATGCAACAAAGCAGAGCACCACAAAATGAGGCATGCCTGTACATTGCATGCAATTGGCATTGACTGAGGTGTAGAGCCACTTAACTGACCAGGAGCAATGATGGATGGAACTGGGGAGTGGATTGATGAGTTTTTAACAAGTAGTTGATTTAAAAGTCATCATCAGTACTACATTCAAAGGTCATCATGTGGCACCAAAGATTTAGAAATAGCTAGACTTTTTTGAAATTGAATAACTGCGGTGTGTTAGAAAACCTTAGAATTTTAAGCTCGAAAGGAATCATCATTGCTTTTAGGCAACTCATGATCTATTGCTTATTTCCCTCTGCTTCAGTTTCTCTTGCTAGATGCAATTCGAAATTTTTACTTTTTAAAACTGCTACTGTGGAATGAAGAGGACGGCACAGTCCAAAGTAAGAGAGAAATAAGCACGGGTCCCACCTGAAGCGGGCACAGACATTGTGTCTGTGGAAGGCCCCCTGCAAAACTGTAATAAGCAAACACTTTTAGGTCTTAAATGACCTGCAAGGCATTGCTGAAATGCCATTTTAGATTATAGATGTAAAAAGCTAGCACAGTGAAAGATGAGGAAAATCACTTTATATTTTCTAACATTGAACATGGATTCAGTTGAAATGAATCATTCGTTACAGCTTGAGAAATAGGCCCATGACCGGCTTCTGGGATACCGTGCAGTCTCTTAACGAGAAATGTGCGTACTGGGTATGTCTAGTTGTGCTGAAACTTGTCTTGTGATGAGGGAAGATGTTTAGGCAGTGAGATCTCACCTTAGTGCTCTTTAAACAAGGCACATGAAAAAGATCAAGCAACTTCCACACAGAGTATGAAACAATTTGCTTCTCTAGAAAAACAAAATCTCAATTCTACATTATTTCCTAAATATCTTATCCACAGAGCAGCCAAAGAGAAACCTCCCCAGGATTTGGCATTCTGGTGTTCTTATCTCACATGGGAATGGAGTTCACATGGGAATGTCTCATGTGGATTGTTTTATGTTTTTGTTTTGCAGTTGTAGTAATTGGACAGTATCACTCATCTTGATCATTTTAATTATTTCATGAATCCTAGCATTTGTGATGTTGGTTTTTAGCTCAGTCATATTTAATTTTAATAAAATGAAGGAAACTGGATTGTATAAGGTATGTTTGTCACACAAATAGTTACTGATCAGGCAAGTACTCTCTCAACAGAGCCATCTTCCAATCACACAGAGCAAGCAACAGGAGAGTCAGGAGATGCAACACAAACTTTTTTAATATCTGAGGAATGATTTAATGGGTGTATGGAGAAGAGGCTTGGTATACTTCAATGGCCAAAAGCTTTCTTTGCCTCACTACTTAATTAAGCTCTGGAAACAGAGTACCCCACATTGCCATGATTAGAGACTGATTTTATTAATCCTAAACCTCAATAAATACTTCCTTTAGGAAAGGACAGGCTTTGCAATAACCGGTGTGTTTCTGCTACCCATTCTATGCCACCTCAAACTCCTGGCAGGTCAGATTTCCAGGCCAAGCAACGTGGCAGGTCTCTGGGAGGTTCTGCTGTGGGAAAGTCAGGATTTTCAGAGATGATCCCTTAAGAGTACAGTGTCTCAACTGAACTCAGAAAAAAGAAGAAAAACATGTGTACCTTCCCAGTATACCTCCTAGAGCCTTTCTGAGCCCAAATATGTTTATAAATGATGTTAATAAGTAATGTTAAATAATAATAGCATCTGATGCTTGTACAGTGTTTATTATTTAGTCCCTATGAGCTTTTTAAAATATATGTATGTATTTGCTTTTTTATTTTGGTATAATATGCATAACATGAAATTTACCATTTTGATCATTTGTGTGTAGTTCAGTGGCATAAAGTACATTCACATTATCGTGCAAACATCAAGACCTCCTAGCTCCAGAATTATTTTCATCTTCTCAAACTGAAATTCTATATCCATCTCCTTTCCTCCCTTTCTCCAGCCCCTAGCAACCACCATTCTAATGTCTGTCTCTATGAATTTAACTGCTCTAGGTACCTCTTATAAGTGAAATCGTATCATATTTGTCCTTTGTGTTGGGCTTATTTTCACTTAGCATAATGTCCACAAAACTTCAGTCATGTTATAGCATGTGTCAGAGTCTCCTTCCTTTTTAAGGCTGAATAATATTCCAGTTTATGTTTATACCACAATTTATTTATTCACTCATCTACCCATGGACATTTGGGTTGCTTCCACTTTATGTGCTTTTCATATATTTTTTAAATGTGCCTTTATTATTGAGAGTATTACAGATGTCCCCCATTTTTGCCCCATTACCCTCCCCCACCTGGCTCCTGCGCCACCCCAGGCCTTTAAGGCACTATTGTCTGTGTCCATAGGTTATGCATCTATGCATATAAATACATATTAACTATTTTAGTCCTCATAATGTGTCAGTGATGTGGGGATCTTTATTATCCCCATCTGATGATTTAGAAATAACTGAATCATGAGGAGATCTCAGTCAGGATACTCTGGAGCAGTATTCCTCCCCAGGCTGAGCAGGCCCACACTCCCTGCTCTCAACCACTAGCTACCCCACTGCCCTGGAAATGACTTAATAATCTAAATAAAGCACATGCCAGTCAACCAACCCTTGATACAGCACCCTAAGGCCATGCTTCTGGCTTAATTTGTACCAGGTTTAAAACTTACAAGAAGTCATCAATTTGGCACCTGAGCACAGCAACTGATTTAGTTTTCTGGGGAGGAGAGGATATTCTTTCCTTTTCCAGAGGCCCCTCCTGCTTGGATAACATAACCCTAAGTACGACTAGGTAGGGCATGAGAAAGTAATTTAAACATGCTAATAAGAGCTACCATTTATGAGCCTACTATGTGCTGGTGATGTTGGCTTATATCATGTCAAGTTTTCAAGTGCTTTGTGAGCAGTTACCCTTCTGTCGCTCCCTGTCCCATGCTTTCCCAGTATTCCACACTGCCTCTTCAGGGAGAAAACGGAACATGAAATTGCCATATTGCTTGACATGCACATTTTCTTAATGGTTTTGGTATTTACAAATATAGTTTTGAAATTCTAATATTTAGCCTACGTATGTCTCTGATTGACATGAGCAGATACCACCTTTAATGTTTAGATATCACATTTGGTTTATTCAGTAAAATGATTTGGCCACAATTTACATTAGCTATTTGTAGAACTGTTGCTATGGATTGAATTGAGTCCTGCCCCACCCCCTCATATGTTGAAGTCTCAATACAGTAATATTTGGAGATGGGTTCTATGGGTGGTAATTAGGGTTAGCTGAGGTCATGAGGGCGGGGCCCTCATGATGGAATTAGTGCCCTTATCAGAGGAGACACTGGTGAGTTTGCTCGCACTCTCTCCATGCTAACACAAAGTGGAGATCCTGTGAGCACACAGTGAGAAGTCAGCCATCTACAACCCACAGAGAGAGCTCTTACCAGGGACTATGCCGGAACCCTCATCTTGGGCTTTTATCTCCCAAAACTGTGAGAAAATTATTTTCTGTTGTTTTTAAGCTACCCAGGCTAATATTTTGTTATTATAACCCAGAAGACTAACATAACTATGTAAATACATATATGACATATTCTCAATTTATAAAAACATGGTAATCACAGGTAATATTTATGATTGCTGTACTCTGGAACTAGTCCTAGGCTAAGTTCATTTAGCTAATCCTCCTATAGGGTGTGTGTGTGTGTGTGCATGCATGGGAGGTAGTGTAGTTATAACATTATCACCATTTTATAGAAAGAGAAGTTGAAGTGTAAGGAGGTTCAAGGACACACAGTAAAAACCAGAATCCGTATCCAAACCAGACAGTTTTAACTCCAGAGCCTGTTCTATTAACCATAGCGCAGGTTTTATCCTTGACTCTTCTGTGTATGAAACGCGAAGCACAACATGAGGCCTGTACGTAACGACTTTCCTGACAGCAGATGCAGTTTTCATGAGGAAGCTTGTCAGTAACAAGTGTGTCGATCTATCTAAAGTCAGTCTCTGCTAAAGTCACTCCATGCAGTTACTTTCATGAACAAATCTGAAAACTGAGAATAACATTGCTTCTTTAAAAAACAACAACTGTCAGTTGCATAAGCAGTTGTTCTGGAAAGCAGTGCTGGTATGCACATATCCAGTTTCTCAGAGCAGAAGCCTCCCTGAGAGCAGCTTCTCTCTTCACAGAGATGAAAAGTAGACTCATGAACTCTGGCCAAAATTGTGACTTTATTGCAATTTACCTCCCACTAACCCAGATTCTTCTTCTTGGCCCCCTTTTCCATTTTCTCTATTAGTCATTACCCAGGGTCTCTGAGCTGAAATATTCTTCTCCCCTAACATATATACGTTATTAAGTTAGAAAGAAGCTGATGCATGCTTTCTTCCCCAGAAAGCCCACCCTGTACAGACATACAGGCCACCAGCGTTTCAGGTCATGTGTTTCAAGGTTCGTTGGGGACATGAGACTGACCATCCTCTTGTTTCCCACAGAGCTCCAGGACAACCCGCTCCGAGGAGGACAGGGACAGCCTGTGGGACGCCTGGGGCTCATGGAGCGAGTGTTCACGCACCTGCGGTGGGGGCGCCTCCTACTCATTAAGACGCTGTCTCAGCAGCAAGTAAGTCCTATACCAGTGATGGCGAACCTTTTGAGCTCGGCGTGTCAGCATTTTGAAAACCCTAACTTAACTCTGGTGCCGTGTCACATATAGAAATTTTTTGATATTTGCAACCATAGTCAAACAAAGACTTATAGTTTTGATATTTATTTTATATATTTAAATGCCATTTAACAAAGAAAAATCAACCAAAAAATGAGTTCGCATGTCCCCTCTGACACGTGTGTCATAGGTTCGCCATCACTGTCCTATACCCACCCTGGGCCCAGAGTAACAGGTTCGAAACCTACTCTTGTGGTTGGGGTTATGCAGAGCATTTTGTTGCAAACAAATCCAGACAAAGGAATGTACAAATAATTAAATCTGTCTATCTTCAGCTAGGTATTCTATGTACTCATACAATAAGCAATACACAATTTATCCCATTTACCAAGAACATTTTGTTAATGTTTTTAGGTTAGAACTAGAAGGAGACCTTAATAGAAATGGATCTAGTACCTTTAGCTCTCTATTATGTTATACTTTTAGCTGTTTTAATCATAGTGACAATAGTAGCAACAATATGAATAAAGTGTATATTGGATTCCAATGTTACCAAATCCTTTGCAAATGAATGGTGTATTGGTTTAGTTTTTTAGATATTGGAATGGCCAAAGGATTAGAATCCTTTGCAAATGAATGATATATTGGTTTAGTTTTTTTGATGTTGGAATGACCTTTCCTAAGGTCATTCATATAATGGATTTGACTATAAGAAGATTTGGAAGAATATGTAAGCAGTGGGAATCGGGGCATGCATAGTGAGAGTGATGATGAAGGTGGAAGTGAGACTGGTTAATGGCTTCTCAACTGAAAAGAAAAGGCCTAAGGTGTTGCAATGGAAAGTCTTTACTTACAATAATAATTCATAGCCACTTCTTGAGTTGTGTGGTCTGTGAGTAGATTTTTCTCCAAACTGTAAAATATAAAGTACGTACCCTGGTAATATTTTTCAAAGAAAGATTTTATTCTACAGTGAAAAGTGTTATATGTGGAAGCAAAAGGTTTGGTCAAAATTATTACATATTATAAAGCATGAAACAGAATAAGGAAAAAACATACACCTCTGATTCTTCTAGACTTTTCATAAACAGTAGAAAGTGGTGAGATGTAAGTTCAGGAAAATGTCAACTTATTCTAACAAGAGTGAGAATTTCTTGAAAATCGGGGTCTAGTCTTATTCCTTTTGCATTCCCCAGGCCTGCACAGGGTCTGACAGATATCAGGAGCTCAACAGATGTTTCTTCACTGGATCCAATGATAACTACAGACCATTTTGGTTCTAGACACAGGTCCAGTGGAAATTATATACCCTGAAAAAAAATGGCCAAAAGGGATATCTTGAAGGAAACCAGAGCTATTCTGGTATTTAGCAGTTCAGATGTTTGGGTCTGCACGGAAGGTGGGTCTATTGGGTTGTAGCCAAGTTTGTTTATCTTCTTTAGAGGCCGGCTTCATATCAAACCAGATCCCTGAGCTGGTAAGAACAGACCTTTCATTTTTATGTCTCACCTGTTCTCTTAATCTGCACTACATGATGCTACGCGACGATAGCACTCTGAGGCATAACTGATAATAAACATCCACCAGGAAGGCCAAAGTGTACAAATGTGGAATGTCCGTATTATGCAGCTTTATCAAATTAGCATGCTTGAGTGTTCTTTAGGGATGAGCCAAAACATGTGTCTCACAAAGCTAGTAAGAAATGCATGGGAACGTTCATGTTGGCTCAGTGAATGTGACACTGTGAGAATATTTTATTGAGTGAGAGGCTGAGAAGCCACTTAAGGAATAAATTAATATCACAAGTAAAACTCTGTCATTCTGCATTTTACCAAATATTGGTGTTATGTGAAGTTTAAAAATACCATTTTTGCCACATGGTAAATTAAGACTCCAGTTGTTAAGATGTTATAATACAATAGAAGGTCTCAGTTGTCATCTACCGATAATGAATTGTGAAAGTGGACTATGAATTCTAAAATTTTAAATTTATAGAATACATAGCTCTAATTGACTTTCAAATTACATCCAGTAAACACATACGGGGCTAGAAAGGAAGGTTTAAAATGGAAGTGGAGTGGACCACCCGTGTTCTAGGGACTTGATGAAGGGAGGAGCCTCCAAACAGATGGCATAGCCAAATCCAGTAAGAACATAACGAAATACTGAAAGAAGGGTCTGAAAGACTGGATTGACATATGTGTCGTTTGTCCCAAGAGAACTAGAATAGTACAGCTGAGTGTAAACTGACCTCACAACACAACCCCTATTGAAGAATGGTGTCAAAACATGTGCTGGGGTACAGATAAATAATCCTGTCATGATTTTTTTTAAATGCACATTGGCCAAAGTAAGTCATCTGGCCAAGCCTAGAGTCAAAGTGAGAAAGCAAAATTATTACATGGAAAGCATGCCAGGTAGGGAGGGTGAAGGATTGGGATCATTTTTGCAATCTACCATGATGGTCTATGGCAAGCATGTCAAACTCAAAGGCTAACACCAGCCAAATAAATAAGGCATGCAGCCCACGGGCCTTGAGTTTGACATGCTTGGTCTATGGCTTTCATGTTTGTTTTATAATGGCTGGTGAACTGAATGGCTTTTCTCTCATCTCTGCACCACAGATTTAGGCATTTGAAATCAGTTCAGTCACCTTGGGAAAGATCAGAGACTATGAATGTATGTGTCTCTAGAACCCCAGCAGGTAACTGGAATGTGTGGGTAGTAGTCTAATGGTAGGCATTCAACTTCAGCCCAAATAAATCCCACCCACCTGCTGAAATTAACCTGCCAACCCAGTGTCTTAGCCCTGGTCCTAGGCTCTCTTAGGGCACATTTAGTTGTAATATTTTTAATCTACCACCTAAAAATTATTCTACTCCCAACATGATAGAATTGTAAAGAGAGCTACAATACCCAGTTTTATTCAATAGATAACTGCTCGACTTCTGGCGTTCGTGATGTTTCCTGTGGATTGGGAGCTTGTAAGGAGGCTTGGTTAACCTTCTGGGCTGATAACATCTTCTCTGAGTGACTGTTTTGTGGATACAGGGATACAAAAATCAGTGGAGGCAAAACAGAGTAAAAAGACAGACAAGCATTAAATATTAAATCCTTCACTCTCAACGGGCAGTGCTTTAATGCTGGGGGAAACCTCTGACCCGGGAGATACTGAGCAGAAGTCTTCCCTTGGCGTCTCCCTCATCCTTTCCCCGAGGCTCACAGAAAGTAAGCAGTGCTTGATATTCCCAATTTCTGGTTTTGGAGCTTTGATAATTCTCTTTACATGCAACCCTGTTTTGAGCACTGAAGAAAGGCACTGTATCAACTTTTTTCTACAACATCTACTGATTTCTATAAGATTATATTATGTTTTATTGAGCAACTCTACTAATGCAGCTGTTGCTAATCTTGTATAACCAAGTGGCACTATAATGTCTGCTTTTATTTTAATTAGAAAACAGACTATATCTACTTGTACTTTATGATGGTTCTTTATTTTATTTCAAGTGAATTAGACAATGTACCCACAACCGGAAAAGCTGCTTCTTCTCTTCCCAGTTCTTCACCTTTCCCACTAAATCCTCTGAAATAACAGTTTTAGCAAATTCATTTTCCTTGTTGACCTACCTAGTGTGTGTTCTTTAGTGGAAACAATCCTTCTTCAACCTAAATTACTTAAGCATATTTTTTAAAATTTGATACTAAAGATCTGTCTCTGAGAGCTCTAGGTTTGTCTTCAGCCAGTTAATTTAGTTTTGCCCGTAAGGAGTTCCAGATGCATAAGGCTCTTAGGAACAGTGTGTTTTAATGTGATATATACCACTGTAGTAGGTCTATGCCAAGACCAAGGTCAACAGGGGAAACTGCTCCTTATCTGAAATGGCAGTGGGTCAGATAGCTGATGCTCTTAAATGTGATGTCTCCGGTGCATTGGTGACTGAAGATTTAAAGGTCTTTTATGACCTTTTTTACTTTACAAAATGCCAGGTTAATATGCAGATTAGTTAGTACTGTGGCTTAATGAATTAATTAATATATTAAAAATATAAATATTTTGCTAAATCCCAATGGATTAAATGAAGAGTGTGTCAACTTCATATAAATCCAAAGAGCAAAAAGCAGCCTATCTAGAAAATATGAAAGCACTTTTTAAAAGTTAATACATTTTGAGTTGAATAAAAAGTTTTTGAGTTGAATAAAATTGTTAGATAAACAAAAGATAAAATCATCACACTATGGAGGTGCCTAAAAAAAGTCAGGTTATGATGTTATTCCAAAGGGATATGGCTGCCACAGTGGTCTCAGTATAAACACAGAAAATTAAAATAAATAACCTCAAGGAGTCTTCTCTCACAGGAATGAGGAAGATCATTCTAATCACCTCATTTCATAATAATTGAGCTAAGGGAGAGAAGGCTGAGTTTTTCTGATTTTTTTTAATTGCAAAGAATTTTTCTCCAATAAAAATATTGATAGTTAACACCAACATAAACTTTAGTTAGCAATTAATTTCTATATCACATAATAATAAATACCAAAAGAAAAAAATTAATGTTCAGATTTAGCTTCTTAAACAAATATTTTTTTTTACAGTTATCTCATCTCTGTCATAACATCTAATTAAGGCTTGTTTCAAGACGTTTCAGAACTTTCAGTTCAAGTGAGCCCCAAAGCAGGATTAATCTGTTTTTCTTCATCTAGTATTGCATGTTATCAGCCTTGTTTTCCTTGGAAATGTTCGAGTTTTTGTTTAAAGGAAAGATATACAAGTTCAGAGGGGGTCTGACTCTTCATGTCTTTTATACGAGGTGGTCTTTTCATTGTGTTAAAGGAGGTTTCACATTTTGGGATTTATGTTTGAGAGTTTGCGGTTGCCTTCCTTTTACTTTTTGGGTCAAAGCCTAGTCTAAATGTATTACCAAGGCTTCTAATATTCCAGGCCATATATCTTAGAGGAATGTTTTGTTCCAAGATCTGATCTTCTTTCAAGGGGAGAATCCACTCAGGCCAATGACTGAATGTTTGGGACCAATTTATGGCTTGGTTTATCCCATAAACCTGTTTGTTGGAATAAAAGATGTTGAAAATGTGTTTGGTGTCCATAACCTTTACTAGCCATATTGGGATTCTGTAACTATTGGCTGTCTCTTTCTCTTTATTTAAAAATTCCTTATTTGGTTAGTTCAATTGCCTTTCTGAAGTTTTTATTCCTTCACAATTTTCTTTTTTTTTTCCTTTCACTGCTGTATTGTGATATCTTTGAAACGTAAAACATATATATTTAAGGTATACAATTTGATGTTTTGATATATGTATACATTGGGAAAAGAACACAATCAAGCTAAATAATTTATCTATCACCTCTACATAGTTACTGTGTGTGTGAGTGTATATTGAAAAAAATTAGTTTAAAATCTGTTTTCTTAGCGAATTTCAAGTATACAATTCAGCATTGTTAACTATTGTCACCATGCCATCCGTTAGATCTCCAAAACTCTTTCATCTTGCATAACTGAAACTTTGTATCCTTTGACCAATATCTTCTCATTTCCCTGGCAAACCACCATTCTACTCTCTGCTTCTGAGTTTCATGATTTTTTAGATTCCACGTATAAGTGAGATTATGCAGTATTTGTCTTTTTTGTGTCTGGCTTATTTCATTTAGCATAATGCCCTTCAGGTTCCTCCATGTTATCACAAGTGACAGGATTTTCTCTTTTGTTAATACTACATAATATTCCATTGTGTTTCTCTCGCTCCCTCTCTTTACACACACACACACACACACACACACACACACACACACACACCAAATATTCTTTATTCATTCATCTGTTGTCAAAGTACACTTAACTTGTTTCCATGTGTTGGCTATTATGAATAATGCTGCAGTGAACATGGGTGCAGATACCTCACTGAGATGGAAATTTCATTTCCTTTGGATATATATTTCCAGAAATGAGGTTGCTGGGTCATATCATAGTTATATTTTTAGTTTTGAGGGAACCTCTGTACTGTTTTTCATAATGTCCTTAATCAATTTATAACTCCACCAACAATATACAAAGGGTTCCTTTTTCTTTACATTCTTACCAACACTTGTTACCTTTTGTCTTTTTCATAATAGTCATTCTAACAGGTATGAGCTAGTTGCTCATTGTGGTTTTGATTTGCATTTTCTTGATGAACAGTGATGTTGTGCACCTTTGCATGTGCATATTGGCCATATGTATGTATTATTTGGGAAATATCTATTCAGGTCCTTAACCTATTTGTATTGGATTATTTGATTTTTTACTATTGAGTTGTAGGATTTTCGTTTATATTTTGAATACTAAGCCCTTATCAGATGTATGGTTTGCAAATATTTTCTTCCATTACGTATGCTGCCTTTTTATGCTGTTGAATGTTTTCCTTTGCTGTGCAGAATATTTTGGTTTGATCTAGTTCTGCTTGATCTAGTTCTTCTTGCTTTTCCTGCCTATGCTTTTAGTAACCAAAATAATCATTGCCAAGACCAATGTCAAGAAGCTTTTTTCCTGTTTTCTTCTAGTAGTTTCACAGTTTGAGGTCTTGCATTTAATCTTTTGTCGATTTTTTGTGTGTGTATTTAATGTGAGATAAGGGCCCAATTTCATTCTTATGCATGTGGATATTTAGTTTTCCTGACATCATTTATTGAAGAGGTTACCCTTTCATACATCCTTGTCAAAGATTAGTTAATGAATTTATATTAGTTAACCTAAACATATTTCAGGACTCTCTATTCTGCTTCACTGATCTGTATGTCTGTTTTTATACAATACCATACTGTTTTGATACTATAACTTTGTAACTTAGTTTGAAATCAGGAAGTGTGATGCCTCCAGTTTTATTACTCTTTCTCAGGATTGGTTTGGCTATTTTGGATCTTTTGGAGTTCCATATGAATTTTATGATTGTTTTTTCTATTCCTGTAAACAATGCCATTGGGATTTTGAAAGGAAGTGCATTGAATCCATAGATCACGTAGGGAGTATTAACTTTTTAACAATATTAACTTTTACAACCCATGAATACAGTATCTATTTCTATTTATCTGTGTCTTCTTTAATTTCCTTCATCAGTGTTTTATAGTTTTCAGGGTAGAAGTCTTTCATCTCACTGGTTAAGTTTATTTCTAAGTATTTTCTTAAGCAATTATAAATGGGATTGCTTTGTTAATTTCCTTTTCAGGTAGTTTATTGTTAGTATATAGAAATGCCATCGATTTTTATATGTTAATTTTTATCCTGCAACTTTATTGAATTCACTTATTAGTTCTAACAGGTATTTTTGTTGTTGTTGAGTCATTATGGTTTTCTATAGATGATTATATCATCTGCAGAGATGATTTTGTTTCTTTACTTTCCATTTTTATATCTTTTAGTTAGTTCTTTGTCTTGTCTAATAGCTCTGACTAGGACTTCTGATACTATCCTAAACAGAAGTAGTGGTAGTGGGCCTCTTTGCTTATATTGGATATAAGAGGAAAAGCTTTCAGTTTTTCCCCATTGATTATAATGTTAGCTATGGACTTCTCACATCTGGCCTCTATTGTGTTGAGGTAAGTCCCTTTTATACTTATTTTGTTGAGAAGTTTTTGTTGTTTTTTCACTCATAAATGGACATTAAATTGTGTCAACTGCTTTTTCTGCATTTAGGAGATGATCATGTGTTTTTTATCTTTCATTCTGTTAATGTGTCATTGATATTTGCATATGTTTTATTATCCTTGTCTCACAGAAATAGTGTTTGGTCATGGTGCATAATTTTCTTAATGTGCTGTTGAATTCAGTTTGCTGGGATTTTATTAAAGGTTTTTTCTTGTGGTGTCTTGTTGGACTGGCAGAGTGATACTGGCCTCATAAAATTAGTTTGGAAGTGTTTTCATAAAATTAGTTTGGAAGTGTTTTCTGTTCTTGTATTTTTAAAAGTGTTTAAGAAATATTGGTATTTTTAAATATTTAGTAGAATCATCAATGGAGTCATTAGGTCCTGGCCTTTTCTTGTTGGTGGGTTTTGATAACTACTTCAATTTTCTTATTATTACTGTTATTGGGCTGAACTAGGAAAAGAAAAACAAACAAATCTCACAGTTAAGAGATTAGAAAAATACTTTAAATCAACTAAATTAAGAATTTGAGGTTTGTTTGTTTTTAAGATAAACAAAATTAACAAACCTTTGGCTAGACTAAAAGAAAAAAGATGCAAATAAATAAAATCAGAAATGTAAACGGAGACATTGCAATGGATAACTCAGGAGTTAGAAGGATCACAAAGGACTATTATAACAATTTTACCCCAACAAATTAGATCACCTAGAAAAAATGGATAAATTCTTAGGAAGACACACTTTCCAAGACTGAATTGCCTCAATGTTTTGTTTATTCATTTAATAAGTATTTATTGCATATCTACTGTATAATAGTAGTAGTTACTAGTTATGTAAGTATACAAAGTCCAAGGGGCAAGCTGCTGCTCTTGTGAATTTACTACATTATTAAGTTTTGATAGATTTTTCTGAGATTCTACTAATGATAATGACAATAAATTTTAAGAACTAAAGAGAGTTTTCTCCAGATCTCTAAATGGGTAACACATCTATAGCAGTGGTTCTTAACCCTAGCTCCACTATAGGATCACCTGAGAAGCTTCTTCAAAAATCAATACAAATATCTGGGTGCCACTGAAAACCAGTTCAATTAGAATCTCTGGGTGTGGAGCCCTGACATCCATAATTTTTAAAAAGCTCTCCAAATGATTGAAATGTATATCCAGTATTAGAACTACTGCTCTATTGAAGCAGATAATAGTGAAATGATGAGGTTTGTCTTCCGTTCTCTAGAAATTTAGAGGTTGGGATAATGAAGACAAAAAGAAGTTTTCTGGTAAAAAAAAAATGTTTAGCTTGGGGGGGAAGGTCAAGCAGGGAAAAAGGAGACGTATGTAAAACTTTAGAGAACAAATAAATTAATTAATTAAAAACAAAAAAGAAAGAAAAACATTTACCTTTAATTTCTCACTTACATTTCTATAAAATGATCCAGTCTGCATCACGGACACCAGCATGTCAGGACGTAGAAGTGGCGATTGCCCCTGCACGACAAGGCAGTAACTTTTCTGAGTAGTTATCCAGTTGTCTAGTATTAGTCAAGATCAGCCCTGCCCCAAGTGGCCAATGTTATGTAAGGATAACATTCCATCCCATTATTAAAGCCTATATTCAGGGGTTGGCAAAAAGTAGGTTAAAGGTGTGAGTATGTGAAACTCAGTTTATTCTTGTATCATTATTAATTTATTCATTATTGCATCATCCGTATTACAATTGTAAACCTACTTTAGCCCACCCCCGTATATGACCCTTGAAGCCTGCATGTTGTTAGTATAGGATTAAGTTAATGCCCAGCATCTTGGGTGTTTTATGCAAATTCTCTGATATTCACTTCTCCTCAAATGTATTACATTTCTTATCCACAGAGTGCAGTTTAACTTTCCACCTTCAATTCAGCATCTGTCATTACCCCTGTCCCCCTAAAAAAAAAAAAGGCTGGTTAATACTACTTGAATTCTGTTATTTTCTCTGTTTGAGCCCAGTTTGTATAATAGAAAAGGAGATTTTATCTAATCCTAACTGTGTAGCTTCGTTTCAACCACTAAGGCAGATTATGGTGTGTGGAGGGAGAAGGGGGGTGTGGAGATTGAAATTAAAAATTAAAGGGACACCAGATACTAAGAGCAAAACATGAGGGATACCCAGAATTGCATACATAGAGGGTGGATACTTTACCTGGAGGCAGGAAGAATAAGTATAGAATGACAAATAACCTCATACTTATGGGCCATAGCTTACCTTTGCCAACCTCAAACAGCTGCCGAGTCAATCCCTACCTCTAGGCTTTGGTGTAGGACTCACTGGTCAAGCGGGCAGCACCTAGAACAGAGTAGGTGTTCGATCAATATTTATATTGGACAGATATCTAAGGTGCTCTTCAACTCTACAATTGAATGGGTGATCCTGAGGGAGAGGGGTTCTTTCTCCTTCACACATGCACTCAAAACCCATTCTGCTGCTAGATAGGAAGAGGAGCAAAAGTCGCTCTTCATGCGAATGGTTTTAAAGAGAAATGAGATTCTCCAGGCTCCCATTTTGCAACGGACATCTGGACGATATGGGCGGATTGAGGAACTTTTGTCTCTAGCCAAAATAATTCATAAATTCCCAGCTCCAGGGTTGTATGGGGTGAGGTTGTGAGAGTCCTAGAGTTTCATAATATACATTTTCCTCATGGGGAAGAAGGAAAAGTTGGACTTGATGCTGCTAAAACACATTTGTTTTTATTCTCATTCTTTGCCTCTTTTGGCTACTGAGCAAATGTAAGATCATTTGCAAACCTTATGGCATGTGTGTATGTATTAGAAAGTGCATGTCCTTCCTGCCCGTGGATCTCAAGCCAAAGGCAGCAATCCCCGGGCCCCCACTCCTCGTCAGCTTTCAGAGGGACCAAACACATTGCAGTGACAAATACAATTTTGAGTAAATATGTGAAAATAAACATGTTCACAGCAAAGAGCCAAGGTTTCTTTCCTTTGGTAGCTATTTGGTTTCATTTTAAATTTTTCATCTTTGGTTTATTATAGAAAGATTTTAATCCAGTTTCAGGGTTCAAAAATTAGAGCAACCGGGAGGCCAACGAGTCTTCGTGGCCTGAAATTATTCTAATAGCGTTTCCTTCTGTTCTATTCTTCCCTTCTTCCTTTGACCCTTCCTTCTTTCCCTCTCTCCCGCCCTTCCTCCCTCCCTTTTCTTCTTTTCTCAATAAATGATTGTGGAGGGCTAACAGGCACTTTGCTGGGCACTGAGGCTCAAAGATCACACTGTAGGAGAGAAAAGCAAATAAAGAAGCAAAAATATGTTTTCTAATAACCACGCAGTCTTGGCAGGGTGGCCTTATGTAGGTGTCTTGTGGGACCTAGTGGCGCGGTCTCCCTGGTCACCTGGATGCTCTGGGAGTCTGTTGTGTGAACTGTGACCCTCCTATTATAGTTGAGCCTTGATTGCTGTTGGCACCTCAGTGGGTGGGGTTGACCCTCAGGCTACTGATTGTGAGTCCTGGCCATGACCACAGGAGATGAGCTGCTGTGCAGGGGCTGACCCTACAGAGCAAGATAACACTCCCCACCCCCAGCGGGACTCTGGCTGCCGAGACCACCTTTGGGTGTGCCATTTGTGAAGCTAATTGGGTAGTGCTCTGTAATTGAAATTTTTTAAAAATATATTTTATTAATTTTTTACAGAGAAGAAGGGAGAGGGATAGAGAGTTTAGAAACATCAATGAGAGAGATACATTGATCAGCTGCCTCCTGCACACCCCCCACCAGAGATGTGCCTGCAACCAAGGTACATGTCCTTGACTGGAATCAAACCTGGGACCCTTCAGTCCGCAGGCCAACGCTCTATCCACTGAGCCAAACTGGTCAGGACTATAATTGAAATTTTAAAAAAATTAAATTAAAAATCTATAGCTGTCAGCATCAGATGGCATGAGAAGGGTGATGAGGACATATCTATACATTCTGGCCTAAACTGAATTTTAAAACTCATTTTTTTGTGGGTGTGTGTTCACACACATTTTGCTGAGTGAAATAAACCTTCCACAAAAGAAATAAAACGTTTTCTGAAAAGGAAGTGTCCGGGGCAGCTGCAGGACTGTGTCTTAGTTTGTTAAAGCACCAGCCCTCTGCAGACTCTGCCTCCTCGTCTACAGAGTCTCTCGCTGCCCACGTCCCCCTGTCAAAATCCTAGGTGTCATTTAAACTTACTTCCAGCACGTGGCCCTTAATGTCATTTTGCTGTGTTTGCAAGGCATTATAATTACATTTACATAGTCTGGGTTGTGTTATAATTATTTATATGACACCGGCCCCCATTAGTCTATCAGCACTGTGGACCAAGGTTTTATCTTGTTTTGTTTTTATATCTAGGAACCCAGTCAGTGTTGAGTGAATTGATCGAAGTGACTATTAGAGCTAAGAACCTTCTGTAGTACTTTGGGAAGCAGGAATAGGGAGGGAAGGTTATTTCTTGAATTCCCCTTTCTTCTATCACACGCTTGGGACTCATATGGCCCACACAGGACACCCCACCTAAGATACATCTTCATAAGTTACGTCCTGCCATGTAGCTGCCCCTTTGCCCAATTCCTTCTATATTTAGCATCCAGACCACATCCATTAGTTGTTGACTATGCATTATACTGTTGTGTGTTCTTTTTGGGCTCATGTGGATTTTTTTCAACTAAATTTTAACTTTGATAAGGGTCGGGGAAGTCATCATTTTGCATCTTTCACCATGCCTTGCTTAATACTGGTTCTGAATGGATGCTCAGTAAGTGTAAGTGACTGTAAATCAGAGCGCATTATACAAAACCTTGTTCACCAGGAAACCCTGCCCAGGGCTCATTTTCACTTTCACACTGTGTACTGTGCGTTGTCTCAGTCAATTGTCCGAGCGGGTTCTGACTTCCTTAGATGCTGGGCATGAACGTGATGGTTTACAATGTCATTGTTCTTTCTTCTTTCCTTTTTGATTCCATGAGCACGCTCCTCTTTTTCATAACCCCTGTCCATATTTGTGAAAACACGAGGCTTTGTTGCAGCATGTCTGTCTTTGAAGAACAGGCAGAGATATGTAAAATCATACTTGTTTGGGGGAAAAATTGGCAGCGAGTTTTCTAGTTGTAATTTAAAACATACCAAACACTCATAATAGCAAATAAACCACTCTGAAACTCCCAGGACAAACTCCAAAATTCAATCTGTAATATCCTCACATGGGTCTAAATTTTAATTTAACAGCTCCGCGGCCTCTTACCCAATGCAAAAGAATTTGTAAAAGTACAGAGAAGCTGTCTTCAGTGACCTATGGTCACAAGAAGATCAAACAACCGTATGAGATGACATCTTAGAACATTTTCCCTAAACCTACATCATTTCCAGGTATATTGAATTTGGGCTCCACATTCACTCTCTGTAGACCAGTGATTCTCAACCTTCTGGCCCTTTAAATACAGTTCCTCATGTTGTGACCCAACCATAAAATTATTTTTGTTGCTACTTCATAACTGTAATGTTGCTACTGTTATGAATCGTAATGTAAATATCTGATATGCAGGATGGTCTTAGGCGAACCCTGTGAAAGGGTCATTCAGCCGCCAAAGGGGTCACAACCCACAGGTTGAGAACCGCTGCTGTAGACATAAATCAAAGCCTCCAAGCTGGGACAGCATTGAGAATGTTTTTAAAATAAGAGATTAGTATAGAGCAGAGGTGTTGAATTATAAAACTGAGGTTACAAAAATATGTTACCTGTGCCAAAAAAACACTTTTAAGTCAAGGCTTCAACTCATGGCACTGTTTTTCAACATGGACCACCACTACCTCATATTCTGTTTAAAATTGCTGTGAAAATGCAGCTTTAAGGCTCTCTCCTCCTCCTCCTCCTCCTCCTCCTCCTCCTCCTCCTCCTCCTCCTCCTCCTCCTTCTCCTCCTTAGGCCTTTGGAAGATTGCGAGGAGCTAGTGTGACACCAGGGCTGTGTCTGTTCCCAGGCAGCTCACCTACTGATGGATGAGGCCTGGCAGCATGCCTCCCTTGTGTTTGTTGTATTATTACAACAGAAAGCATTTTCAAAAGCTACATTTATCAAGTTGTCATAATAATTTGGCTTGTATATCTATCTACCCAGAAAAAAAATAAATCTCTCCCTCAGCACTAATCTGAGCCACGTGATGCATCGCATGCAGAAGAGGCCTTGTGAAACGAATGGGCATCCTGCTCAGGGTTCGGGGACCTTTTGACTAGATGTTTAAGGAATTAGAGATATTTTTATGTACTCATTGGAGGTCCCCTCGCACCAAAATCCCTGTTTTCTCGTTTCAAGGTACTTTTCCACTGGCGTTATGTGTTGGGAGTGCATTATTCCTAGAATTTTGGTGGCTTGGTCTAAGGAAGGAGATTTAACTTCAAATGGGAAACACTGTGAAGTTTGCCATGAAGAGGGTCCAAGACACCTTTTAATGTTAAAGATCAGGTTTATCAAGGTTGATTCAAGTATTACCAGATTCAACATTGCTTATTATGAAGAATATTGGAAGCAATTTTGTTATTTATGATAGGTGGCTGTCTGGGAGCACATGGCTCTGTTGGGGGGTGGAAAGGTAAAGGACGATTCAAAGTCATCGTCCAGAGTAATATACACTCATTAAAAACTTCAAATCTATTTATGTTAATAAAGTTAATACACAATAAAACATCTCCAATTATGTAGAGATAGAGTGTGTAATGAATATATATATATACATACATGTATCTGAATATATAGATGGATACATTTTTATTGAAATATAATTGGCATATAACATTCCATAAGTTTAAGGTCTACAACATGTTGATTTGATACGTTATATATTGCAGTATGACTATCACTTTAGTGTTATCTAACATCTTTATCACGTCACATAATTATTTCTATTTTGGTATTGGGAACAATTAAGATCTTAGCAACTTTGAAGTTTATAATACAATATTGTTGTCTACTATCAATGCACTAGGTCTCCAGGACTTATCTACTAAGAGCAAGATCATTTAAACAACATCTTCCCGATTCTTCCCACCCCTCACCCCTGATAGCCATGCTCTGTTTTTATGTAGATGCTTTTTAATGAAGGGACAGTGGTGAATGGACTCCTCTTGTTAGGACCAACCACCATACAAGTAGAGTTTCCACATGAACAAGGCTCATTTGATTCTCATGAAAGGCACACTAAATTAGAATTAAAGAGTAACTATTTTAAACATGGAGAGAATTAAATTAAAATACAGAGAATTCAAGAATGACCTTTTTGAGCAAAAAGTAAAGCAGAGAGTCAAGGGAAAGAAGAGAACAAGGGACTTATGGAACCCACAGGGATGGCATGTCATTTAACTCCTCTTTCTACCCCACGTGCCAGGCAAGACCATCCTCACTAACCATCTGTTATGCATGGACGCCAGTTCTCACCCCTAGGTTTTCAGCATTCAGTTTGACCCGTGGTTGAGGACAGTGAGCATCTGGGGATAGCTTTACACACAGGGTCCGGAGGTTTATATAACTTCCTTTTTGATGGCGAAGTTGATTGGCATCAAGTGTTGTTTCCTGAGAGAACCTCTCACAATAATGTGTCTGTGGAAAATGAAAAGCAGCCCAACAATGCGTTTGCATTTGGTTCTCTCAGGTGTTCTCAGAAGTCGCTCTTCCTCTTGAGATCTTTGTAAAAAGCCCAGAAATGTAGACGTGTTTTTCCTGGCTTGTTGGGGACATCCTCCTGCTAGATAGCTCCCCTGAGGACTGAACTGCTCATGTGAAGTGAGGGAGGAAAACAGGGCTCCAACACTGCAGGGAGGCCTGGCTACGGCTGCAGATGCACTTGTCTTGTCTGATCCATGGTTGTTTCAGGACCCACTTTAAAGGACCCAGTGTCCTGGCTCAACTCGCTGGTGTGGTTTTATGTCTACTCTCTTGCAAAGAATTCAGTTTCCTTTTGGATGACTAAAATTAGAGAGATATATAAGCAGATGGACTGTCCTATTTTAAAATCCTTTGCCCATTAGTTTCTATTTTAAAAGTAGAAGGTAGCCCTGGCTGGTTTGGCTCAGTGGATAGAGCATTGGCCTGTGGGCTGAAAGTTTCTCGATTCCATCAGGAGCACATGCCTGGGTTGCGGGCTCGATCCCTAGTAGGGGGCGTGCAGGAGGCAGCCAATAAATGATTCTCTCTCATCATTGATGTTTCTATCTCTCTTTCCCTCTCCCTTCCTCTCTGAAACAATAAAAAAATATATATATTTTTTTAAAGTAGAAGGTATTCAGCCCAGCTGGTGTGGCTCAATGGTTGAGTATCAACCTATGAACCAATAGGTCATGGTTTGATTCCCTGGCAGGGCATATGCCTGGGTTGCTGGCTCGATCCCCAGTGTGGGGCGTGCAGGAGGCAGCCAATAAATGATTCTCTCTCATCACTGATGTTTCTATCTCTCTTTCTCTCTCTCTTCCTCTCTGAAATCAATGAAAATAGGTATCTTTTAAAAAGTAGGAGGTATTCAGAGAAATACAAACCCCGTTCTTAGCTGCACTCTTTGCTTTTCCGAATCAAAGGCAAAGCTTCCTGAGCCTAAAGCAACTGTGGGTTGAAGAACTTCAGGACTCAGGTCTTCAACCCACAGTTACCAGACTTTCTCGGAACCGTTCATTGACACCCAGGATGAGTCTGGATATGTCACCAGAAGGGTGACAGGAGATGAGAAGAATTTTAAGGTAAAAAATGGATGCAGTTGACCGAAATTTTTTATTCCTAATGAAAAATTTAAAAAAAATATGCCTTTCTCTTTTAAATATATTTTATTGATTTTTTACAGAGAGGAAGGGAGAGGGATAGAGAGTTAGAAACATCGATGAGAGAGAAACATCGATCAGCTGCCTCCTGCACACCCCCTACTGGGGATGTGCCCGCAACTAAAGTACATGCCCTTGACCAGAATGGAACCTGGGACCTTTCAGTCCGCAGGACGACGCTCTATCCACTGAGCCAAACCGGTCAGGGCGCCTTTCGCTTTTAAAGACTAAAATTATATAAGCAGAGAGGGGAAGCCAACAAATTGCCTATGCCTGGAAAGCGAGCTTTTAACTTTCCAAGGCCGCTCAAGTCTTCTCAGGTCGTTACATTGTGATCATTGAAACTGAGATCATATCAGGATCTAGGGATTGGAAGGGTTTGGATTGCTCATTATGTGTTCACGAGAGAAGAAGAAAAACGCCACAAGCCTAAAGTAATCTTATCAAGAGTGAACTAAAGTCTGAATAATTTGCAAATAACTTGTGATGGAGGTGATTTCCATGTTTGAGAGAAGGAATTAGTTCACATTCATAAAATGACAGGCCAGGCGTAAAGGGCTGAAATAAATAAGGACCTTTCTGTACAAATTTGGTTTGGATATGTTTTTGTTTGTATCTTGTTCTCTCATACTTGAACCAGTTTCTGAGTCCTTAATTGGCACAGTACTTACCGCCCTCGACACAGGCCTGTCGCTCCGTCAGCGTTTTCGCGGAGAGGGTGCATTGACTTGCGTTCTCTGTGATCAGTGCTCTATAGCTTTCCTCAGACACCATTTGGCCTAAAATATCTAAAGTTTGTTTTTATTCCAAGAGGCAGATTTCATTTTGTTTAAATGTGAAGGGAACTAGTCAGCTGTTTTATATCAACAAGCTATTTTTTAAGGAGAAAAAGAAAATACATTTTACTGTTTAATTCTCAGATGAGGCTTTTGAGCCCAGATAAATGCCTTGGATGAAGAAAGTCACACTTGGCAAGAATTAAAATTCTTGCGGTGGAAGAGTCACTTCAGTACTTAAGGAAAATTTATATTCGGGTTTAATAAATTTGAACTTTTAAAAACTCAAGCTGCTCTGCCCTGAAGTTCTTTCACATCGCATTTAACTGACAAGTGCAGTTGCCTTGGAGACGTCCCAAGTGTACTGTGTGTGCCCAGGTACCCTGTACTCACTAGAAGTAGATTTACCAGAATTGAGAAGCGGCTGATGTATTGGTGTAGTAATAATAAAGCACAGTTAACCCCCAGGCCAAATCTCTGCTCGGCTTCCCAGATTTAATCTCATGTTAGTATTCTACACATCTTAAGCATATCTTGTTCCTTTATTTTTATTATTGTTTTTATGTGCTTTGGAGTTAGACAAACCTGGGTTTCAATCCCTAGTTTTCTGTGCATATGACATTAAGCCTCCTACTCTTTCTCAGCCTCACTTTTCTCATCTATCTATTACAGAGTTGTTGGAAAATTAGTGATGGTGTACACAAAATACCTAACAGGGGGCCAGATACCTATAGCAGACACAATACATAGTAGAGGCTAGTATTACTATTATTATTCACAACTTGATAATATTTTTCAATAATGAGGATCTTTCCAAATTCAAGCATTACCACCTTAATAGCATATTTCAGTCAATTAAACTAAATAAGCTCTCACTAAGTAAGTAATAGAATGTACAAATGGAATACTTAATTCAGGGGCAGAATTAAAGTATTGGCAAATTAATATTAAATGTTAGACGATCACAGGATAGCCTTTGGAAATTGCAACAAGTGTTTCTCTTTGCTAGTTTTTTGTTTTTCTTTTATTTTTGCTGAAGCATTTCAAATCAATATTTTACAGTACATGCTTACATCTCCTATTATCTGAAGGTGCTTTTAAAACATGTGTAAGAATTTATAATTTGAAATACTTGGCAAAGGCTCATTTAAATTTTTGATGCAAGTAGTTTTCTGCTTCTTGACGTTTTTGTTTTATTTTGTTTTTAGCAAACAATATCTCTATAATAACCCCTTGGCACGTGGACAAAGCTTTTGTAAGTTATCTCAGTTGGTGATCATAACTGTATGCACTGCCATTCCAATATTCATTTGACAGATGGAAAAGCTAAGAGCCCCCTGAGAAGATAAGAGGAGTACGCAAGGAGATGAGCAAAGTCCAACATCCAGAACTCCAAATCCCCAATTCAGATTTGTTTCCATTCTTCCGTTTAGGGAGATAAAATTAGGAAAAGAAAATAAAAGGAGATGAAAAACAGTGGTTTTTAAGGTCTTAATGATTAACACCATATTTCACTTTTAAAAGCAAGAAGTCCACATTGTATCTTCTCTGTTTTAAAACCTTCAGTGAGTTCCCTTTGCCTGTTGCCAAGTTCAAAGTTAGAAGGTATTTATCTCATCTCCTTCAATTCTTCAAATCAACCCAAAACTCCAACAAAACAAAACTGCTTGAAAATGTGCACCTATACCATATCTTTTTGTATCTCTGTGCCTCTGCCTACAGTTTCTTCTCCACACATTCTTAACCCCCTTTCAATCTATTATATTGTTACTTCTATTATGCATTTAATTGATTTATCAAATGTCTACACCATGTTTACTATGTGCTAGGCATTGTTGGAAGTGCTTCATAATATTAACTGATAATCCCCATAATAATCCCAGAGGATAAGTAATAGTATCCCAGTTTACAGATGACAAACTGACATATAAAAACTGAGGAATAGAGCCAGGATTCCAGAAAGAGGATTCTGGTTTCAAACTGGGTACTCTTATCCACTACACTGTGTCACATATGCACTTGGAATTTCAAAATCGAAAAACATATCACATTCTGCCAATTCTGAAGCCTCAGTGGAACTCTATCAAAGGCCTCTGGGTTGTAGAGTTCATTACCTTGTAAGTGTACCATCAACTGGAGTTTAGCTCGCATCTTTTTAGACCCAGAAACCTGATATTTTCCAGTAATCACACCAAGAACAGACCCTTGTCTGGGAGGCGGACTCAATGACTTGACCCATGAGATTAATGTCTCAAAGTAAAATGCCAGTTTATTAACTTACAACTAAAAATAGAACTGTCTATCGCATGGACCGGAATACTCATGTCAGCATGACCAGCACACAGCGCAGTCATGAAAAGCCAGATCACTCTTGGCAAGTTGTTTGGTCAACATGGCATCAGAATCAGGGTAATTCCTGGGAGGAACAGAACATTCATTGGCAGCCGCTTGGTTAGTGTGAGGCATCCACATCATGATGGCAGCAGCCTTGCCAATGGGACATGCAGGATTTCAAGTTTATGGGTCCTTTCCCTGGGACATTGTTAGGCTGGGCACCGACAACCATGTATCTGGCATTCTCCTCTTTTCTATGATTCTAATGCCTGGCCAGTTCTTTCTCTTCTTGGCCACATTTTCTTGTTAATTCACATTAATATAGTCAATCTGATTATGGTCAAGTGTTTAAGCCTAGGACCTTTCTATCTCTTTAAGAGAGTCTTTGTATAATTGTATTTTCAGATGACATTTACTTTTTGACAACATTCTCAGACCTAGCACATGCTATTTAGCATTCCTGTCACTAAATTATAATTGAATGATTTTCTTAATAGCAAAAACCATGTCATATTCGTTCCCAGAAGTAAGTACATTGCCCAGCACATAACAAGAGCGCAGTGGACCTTTGTCGGACAAACAAGTGAATTAGGAGGCAGTAAAGCATCATGGTTATAGGTGTAAGTTCTGAAGCCAGATGGCCTGGTATCAAATCTCAGCTCTATTACTTAGTAGTTGTGCAATTTTGGCAAGTTAGTTAACCTCCCTAAGTTTCAGTTTTCTCATTTGTAAAATGGGTAAAATGATAGTACCCTGACTCCCAGGGTACCTGAGACGATTAAATAAATTAATACAATATAACAAACTTAGAAATATACTGCAAACTCCATAACTATTAGTTATTAGTATAATCATTCTCTCAGAATTTTATATTATTCTAGAGACCCAGTCCTCCGTCCAATTCATGCACTGGTGGGGGGCGTGGCCTGCGGGGATGGCCTGCTTCGGGAGCACAGCTCATCCTGGTCAGCTGAGTGGCTGTGGACCCGCCCTCTGAGCGGCTGCTGAATGAGGAAATTAGTCTGAGCTGATATTTTGGGGTAATGTCTTGGGTAAAGGTGTGTTCTGTGTCCTGAAGGAACCTGGTGGAGAGCTTTGCACCCCAAAGTCACTTGGTGAATGTCCTTGAGGTGTGATGCCAGGTCAGAGTCGCCATTGGGATGTTCAGGGCAGCCTCCCCAGGAGATCCACAGTCACATCCCCTCTTGCTATCAGCCTATGCCAGCTTCCCACGATCTTTCTAGAACACACCTTAGAGGGCCTGCATCAGCGGGTGGGGTCAGGCCAGAGTCTGGATTGTCTCAGGTATTTAATAGGTGCAGAGACTCAGCCTCACCCTGGGCCTGCTAGCAGCTGTTCAGTCACTGGGCTTTTATATATATAGATTTTTGTGTTTTTTTAAGTGTGACATTTTAATGAACTTATTGGGTTTATATAGGTTTCAGAAGTACATTTCTATAATACATCATTTGTATATTGTATTGTGTATTCACCACCCCAGGTCAAGTCTCCTTCTATCACCATTTATCCCTCCATTACCCTCTTCTATCTCCCCCACCCCCCTTTCCCTCTGGTAATCACCATACTGTTGTCTGTGTCTATGAATTTTTTTCTAAATCCCTTCTCCTTTTTCACCAATCTACATTCCCACCAGCAGTGCATGACGGTTCCCTTTTCCTCACACTCTGGCCACCACTTGTTTGTTGATTTATTGATGATAGCCATTCTGACAGGTGTGAGATGATATCTCATTGTAGTTTTAATTTTTATCAGTCTAATGATTAGTGACTTTGAGCATTTTTTCCTATGTCTATTGGCCATCTATACGTCGTCATTGGAGATGTGTCTATTCAGCTCCTTTGCCCATTTTTAAATTGGATTGTTTGTTTTTTTGGTGTTGTGTTGTATGAGTTCTTTATAAATTTTGAATATTAACCACTTGTCAGATGTATCATTGGTGACTGTGTTCTCCAAGTCAGTGGGTTGTCTTTTCATTTTATTGATGGTTTCCTTTGCTATGCAAAAACTTTTTAGTTTGATGTAGTCCCATTTGTTTATTTTTTCTTTTGTTTCCCTTGCTCGATGAGATATATCAGAAAAAAATCTTGCTATGAGAAATGTCCAGGATTTTATTGCCTATGCTTTCTTCTAGGATTTTTACGGTTTCAAGTCTAAAATTTAAGTCGTTGTGACTTATTTTGAAAAGAGCAGAGAACTGCTGCTCTGTGTCATCACTGAATGCTTAATCAAAAATTGATTGTTTTTGTTCACAAGAGTTCAGTAATATGAAAACTCCCATGTATTGCTGATGGGAGTATGTAATGGCACAAAGTTTATGGAATGTAATTTATCAAGAGCTTATAAAAGTTCATTCCCTTTAGTCCAGTAATTCTTCTAGAAATTTATCTACCCTAAAGACATAGTCAGAAATTTAGGTAAAGCATATGCATGGATATGGCTCATTACACTCTCATTTATCAAACCCCAAATTGGACATTACTTAAGTAATCGAAGAATGATTATACAAATTATATCATTTGATGGAATATTATGTAGCTCTCAAAATGTTGTCAGTTTCTGGGAAAATACCTTCAAAAATTTATAAGTGGAAAAACGAGCTGCAAAATTATATAAGTGGTGTGATTTTTTTCCTCAGTGGAAAGAAATTAATAAATCAAAATAATAGTGATTCTCTTTAGATGAGGCAACTATGAGAGATTTTTTTTTACTTTTAGGTAATCTTTCCACAAATCTCTGCAATGAACATGTATTTTTTTAAAAATAATTCGTTAACAATTATGACTTTTTATGTCCATTTCATAATTTATAAAACATGTTAAACAGTAAGTGCAAATTTTATCATATTCACAATTTTAAGTTTTTTTCTGTGAAATATCTCTAGTTTCATACCAGAAATAATTAGGATGGGATTCATTTAATATTAATACTTTTCAGAAAACCTTGAATTTATATTTATTTGGTTAAATAAGAACTAAGTATAAGTACTTATTTTAACAACCAAATGCTTAGTTTTAATTCTTACATGTACAACTTCGTTAGATCTGCTCAATTTAGTATTTGAGTGTAACTCTTCTAAGAATGTACTCAGAAGAAAAGAGAGGCTTTTATATGAATATTAAGAGAGAATTCTTTTTATAAGAAAACTAGAAGCCCAGTGCACAAAAATTCGTGCACTCGGGGTAGGGCTTCCCTCAGCCCAGCCTGCACCCTCTTGCAGTCCGTGACCCCTCGGGGGATGTCCACCTGCTGGCTTAGGCCCGCTCCCCAGGGGGATCGGGACTAAGTTGGCAGTCAGACATCCCTCTGGCAGCCCAGCAACCCTCGAGGAATGTCCGACTGGCGGCTTAGGCCCACTCCCCCTGGGGACTGTTCCCATGTATTGCTGATGGGAGTATGTAATGGCACCAGTCGGACATCCTTAGCACTGCCGAGGAAGTGGGAGAGGCTCCCGCCACCACCGCTGTGCTCGCAGCTGTCAGCCCGGCTTGTGGCTGAGCGGAGCTCCCCCTGTGGGAGCACAGTGACCACCAGGGGGCAGCTCCTGCATTGAGCGTCTGGCTCCTGGTGGTCAGTGCGCATCATAGCAACCGGTCATTCCCAGTTGTTCCTAGTCATTCCACTGTTAGGGTCAATTTGCATATTACCCTTTTATTATATAGTGTAGTTCAAATATTGAGCCTTTTATAGGTAGTAATAAGGTCTTTTTTTTTCTTTTTGTCTCCTAGGAGCTGTGAGGGAAGAAATATTCGATATAGGACTTGCAGTAACGTGGTATGTATTGAGATGATATGATTGTGATCATGTATTTTTTAAGCACTGAATACTGCTAAGCAATTTTATGTATCCTGAGCAGAGATCAACCAATTAGCACTTCGCTGAAAGTGATTTGTCTCACACCACATGTATTATGCAACATTGAAAAATAAGTATTTTTAATGTTCCTCAATATAAACTTTTACAAGTGTGGCCATATTGAAACTTACTAGGCTATTTCATAACCAGAGGTCTCTGCTTTCTGACTTTTTATATCTAGGTTTCAAGATAACAAATAAAAGGAATGACAAAAGGGAAACCACTTGGGGTGTCATGAAATAAGTATTAATCAACTCAGGTTTAATAAATTCATTTCATTCCTTCATTCAACAAATACTATTCAATGCCATCAATGTGAGGCACTACACTAGTACAAGGATAAATAACATGGTCACTATCTTAAGACATCTGTTGATATAGTAAGAGATGTAATGAAGGAAGACAAATCAAAATATGACAAATGCTGGGAAGAAGTTCTTTGTGGGTTAAAAACAGAGAGAAATATGAAGGGTCTTCAAGGAAAAGGTTATTTGAGGTAGGGCTAAGAGGGCTGGGAGGGCTGTGACTTGCCCAAATTGTGTGGAGGAGACATAATGGGGAATTTTGGAAGCAGGAATATCTAAGATGGTAGATTGTGTTTAGCAGTATGGAAGAGAAGAACTGAAAGATATTTTGAGGTTACATCATGAACAGGTTTTAATGTTACCCCTTCAAGTTTATAATAATTCAAGGAATAATGGGGGCGGGCGAAGGGGGGGACATCATCACTAGAGGTTTTGGAGCAAGAGTATAATATTATAGTTTTACTTTAGGAAGTTTAATTGTGTAGTGATACAAGGGATGCACTGGAAGGTGAAATAGTTGGAGAGCGAGAAATAATGAAAGTTTAACCAGGAAGATATATATACAAAAGAGGTAAAAATTGAGGTCATTCTATAAGACGTATGCAATTAAAATCAGAGTGATGCATTAAAGTGGGAATAAAGAAAACAGACATGTGCATATTTAGAGCTCTTGCACTTGCTGATCCCACTGTTAGAGAAGCTTTTTCTTCAGCATTTGCATGACGGTCATTCTCCTTATTCTAGTCTCATCTCAAACGCCACTTCCTCAAAGAGGTTTCCTGGACCATTTTATCTAATTTGGTTGTTCCACTGCCCAAATTCATCCCTCATAATAGTCTATCAATCACATTTTACTTTTTTAAATATATTTTTACTAGAGGCCCGGTGCATGCATTTGTGCACTGATGGGGTCCCTCAGCCAGGCCTGTGGGGATTGGGCTGAAACCAACTCTCCAACATCCCCCCCGAGAGGTCTCGGATGGCAAGAGGGCGGTTCTCGGGTGACACACCCCAGAATTGGGCTCCCTCCTCTCTGGTTCCAGGTGTGTCACCTAAGAACCGCAGCTGCCAAGTCACCACAACTCGGCAGCTCCTGCATTGAGTGTCTGCTCCCTGGTGGTCAGTGCGCATCATAGCTATCGGTCATAACATCTGCCCCCTGGTGGTCATTGTGTGCCATAGCTACCGATCGGATGGTAACTTAGGCTTTTATATATATAGATTGATTTCAGAGAGGGAGAGAAAGATAGAAACATCAATGATGAGAGAGAATCATTGATTGTCTGCCTCCTGCACACCACCCTACTGGGGATCAAGCCCGCAACCCCAGCATGTACCCTTAACCGGAATTGAATCTGGGACCCTTCAGTCCAAGACTGACGCTCTGTCCACTGAGCCAAACTGGTTAGGGCACATTTTACTTTTTTTTATAGCATTTGCCTCTACCAAATTTATTTTATTTAATTACCTGTTTGTTTTCTGTTTTCCCAGTATAGAAAGTAAATTTCACAAGGACAGGAGCCTCATTCATCCTGTGCACTCCTGTATCCCCAATGCCTAGAACTTATGACTTACATATTATAACCATACAATAGATATTTGCCAAATGCAAACAGGCTTTTGGAATAATGGGAAATGTCATTATTAAAAGTAAGAAAGTTGGGAGGAGATTTGGGAAAAGACACTAATAAATTTGATTTAGGGGCACCATTGAGTTGGACATAAAGGCTAGACTTGTACATGGTATGTTCAACGAGGCAGTGGGGGTTTGATGTAAGGAAAGAGATTGTGACTCAAACCATAGAAACACAAGGTAAGAAATACAGAATTTGAAAATTTGGTAGCAGATTGTTTGGTAGAGTATACAGAATGATGAGAGAAGAGAATCTCAGATCTTTGGTGAATATCTGTATTCAGGTAGAAAGAGAACATAGTGCCAGGTAAGCTATCAAAATCACCATGAGAGAAGTAAAAGAAGAAATAAGAGATAATTCCTGAAGGTGTTCAGTAGGATCAGTGTTGCCAAGAAGTTGAAATATGCAAAAAGGCCAACGGGGGAGTAATTTCTATCGTGTATTAGGAAATCAAGATTGCAGGGGATTAGAGAAATATTTTCATGAGGAAATGGAGTCTGTGGGTATAAGTTATTCTTATAAAATGTTAATAGAGACATCTCATCATTTGCAGAGTCACAAAAGGGTGGGTGGGTTGTTTGTTTGCAATGACGAACTCTTGAAAGGTGAGTTGATCTAGAGCAGTGGTTCTCAACCTTCCTAATGCCACGATCCTGTAATACAGTTCCTCATGTTGTGGTGACCCCCAACCATAAAATTATTTTCGTTGCTACTTCATAACTGTAATTTTGCTATTGTTATGAATCGTAATGTAAATATCTGATATGCAGGATGTATTTTCATTGTTACAAATTGAACATAATTAAAGCATAGTGATTAATCACAAAAACAATACGTAATTATATATGTGTTTTCTGATGGTCTTAGGCGACCCCTGTGAAAGGGTCGTTTGACCTCCAAAGGGTCGCGACCCACAGGTTGAGAACTGCTGATCTAGAGGGAGAGACAGGCAATATGTGGAGGTCAGGGTATATTAGATGCCAAAGGAGATAGTGGATGAAAGAAGAAGAGGAATCTTGATAAAGGAAAAGGACATATACTTTATTCTTAGGAAACAGGCACAAACGGAGAAAGAAAGGATGAAGGTATAGAAAGATTTCTGAAAAAGAGAACAGTTGAGGCTGTGCATGAAGAGCAGGCTCCAGTGTCTCTGCAGAGAAGTGTTCTGAGTCATCTACTGAAAGTGAAGGAGGCGATCTGGATTTGGGAACGTGAGCATAAAGGCCTGGTAGAGCCACTGAGGAAGTTGAATGGAAGCCAGCAAAGCCAAATAAAAGGATTTTTGAGTAGCAAAGAGGGCTCTACTGAGGTTAGAGAGCTTGATCTGACAGAGGTCATGGTCAGCAGGGGTAAGGACATAGTCTGACAGTTTCTGCACTGAAGCAGTAATAGAGAAAATGGACATTGGAAGTGACCTGTGTTCAGAATACAGATGAGTTGAGAGAGACTAAAGTGAATGGAAAGTATAAGTTTTTAAATGCCTGACCCAGTAGAGTATAAGGAACTAGAAAGCATGATCATTGGAAGTAAGAGTAATTGTTCAATGGAAAATTTTGCCTAGTTCATTTCTCTATTTTCATTAAGAACAGGAGATGCCAGATAACATGAGTTATATCATTGCCTTTAAAACACACACACACACACACACACACACACACACACACTTGTGTGCACACACAACTGCTATAGGTGTGTGTGTGTTTTAATTTTTAGAAAATGGTATTGACTAAATGAGTTTTAGAAATTTTATGAAATTTTTTTTCAGTGGAAATGTACTTTAGATTATTGGTTTTCTTTACTATCCCTTTTATTGTAGTGATATCTTATATATCAGTTTTTTTTTAAAAACAACAACAACAACAACATGCACCATGATGTTATGAAAGAATCTTCTTACCTTACCCTTTTGTTTCTAATTTTTAGAATAGTGGAAAGGGTCCAAACTATCCCAAGTAGATGAATGCCTAAAGCAACATGAGCAGATGTCTGCTTGCCCTTTCCTTAAAGCTTTTCAGAAACAGCCCACGATTTCCTTGCTGTCATTATGAGCATTTTCACGGACACATGCAGGCTAAGACTCTGACCCAATATGACTTAAAGCCCAGAGCATTGCACGAGCCAGCTCTTTATAGCTTGTAGAATCAAACTGACACTGAGTTTTTATGAGAACCTAGAGTATTCAAATAATTTGAAGTATGTTTTTTTCTTCTTCTTCTGGCTTTTGGCCATGACAGAAGCAACATTGCCAAAAAAACAAATAAAAACATCTCATAAGAAAGGACCTTTTCATAATCACATTCCAATTTTTTTTCTAACTAAGAAGTTCAGAAATATTTAGTTAAGTTCAGTTAAATATTCTCCTTTCAGATACTTGTTTTGGAAAAACTGGAGGGTCCTTGTTAGATAAGTCTGCAGGGTCACTCCTTCAACCCTGGACAGCTTCCTGGGCTCTTCTGAACCATGTCTCTTCCAGAGATGCACACTTTTTCTATTCTTTGTAGAGTTGCTAAGATAACATTTCTTTGGGTTTTTGTCCCCCAAGGCCAAGGAAGAGAAAACATCTCCTCAGTTTCCCAATTTTTCTGGCTTGCCTGAAAAAATTAGTTCATAAATTTTAAAGTTTTATTGTTAATCACTCTACAGAGTGCATCAATATCAATAGAAAGTTCAAGTTCCCATAATGTTTGCATACATCTCATAGCCAGGATACCTTCTTACACTATTTCTAGAGGGTCCAAGTAGACTATTTTCATTCTTAAGGACATAGTTCATCTAACCTTTCCCTAGTCACACTTTCTGCTTTTCTTCCAAGGAAGTTGCAAGGCTCTCTTTTTGGAAGGAAAGACTAAGGGTACTGTTAGGAGACATAGTAGGTATGAACTGGCAAGCCAATCAAGCGAGTCATTTAGGGCTCAGAGATCTTCCATGGGGCCCCTCAGAAAGGTCTCCTTGGGTCACATCATCATATTTATTCAACTTAAACCTCTAATCTGAACCCCTTGATCTTAATTAGGCATTTTGAATTTACTTCTAAAGTGTTAGACTAATGCTGTTATTCATAAACTGCTGTATGTGTTTCTGGGGTTTTTGTTTGGTTTGTTTGTTTGTTTTTTGGTCACTATCCTTAATCTTAACAAAATTTGAGATTGAGGAGATAGTGGCCACAATTAGCAACACAATAGACCAAGATGCCTGTGGTAGCTGATGGTGCTCTTAAGTCCTTTATTAAGATGTTATTGCTCCATTGCCAAATATTACCATTCAAAAGAAGGAGAAGAACAACAACAACAACTGTAAGATTAAAGTTGGGAAGCTGCTTTTCTGTATCTCTTCTAGAACTCCTAGGGAGGTGAGTGGGCAAGGGATTTCTGTCTTCCAAGGAACTGTTGAAACAACTAAAAATGTTTTTAGCACATGAAGGCAAAACATCCTCCATTAATTCCAAAAATAATTGAGCACAAGAATTGTTCTCTGAACTGGGCTGTACACTGGTGAAGAAGACCAAGCCCTGGTTCCCCTGAAGCTTTTTTTCTAATGGAGGAAACCAGATTATGAACAAACATGCAAACAGATTATATAAGTAGTCACCAATCACCCAGTTCTCTGCAGAGCACTGATCAGATGGTGACTTCCTTGATCAGAATTTGAAAAAAAACACCAAAACAAAAAAAAACTAACTACAATCTGCTGGAACAACCTTTAGACTGCTTCAGAGTGGATGGTCTGGGAAGTTCACTAGCAGAGTGACATTTGAGAGTGACAGACAGGAACCAGCTCTGTGAATATCAGAAGAAGAGCAATCCAGATCCAAGGGACAGCTCGTGCAAAGGCTCTACACTGTGAAGGAAGCTGGTGTGTGTAAAGCCCAGGATGTCTAGTGTATAGTATGCATGTGGAAAAGTATTAGAAGATAAGAAAACATGCAGCTGAAGGCAGACTGGAACTGGATCATGCAGATGTTGTAGAGTATTACAGTTTAAGAGCAACGGGAAGCTACTGGAGAACTATAAGGAGGGGAAAGAGAGTTGGATTTGTGACGATGAGAAAATATAGGTTTGGCTGCAGGGTTACTCTGGAGATGGGTGGCAAAGAAGGGAGTGGAAGTAGAAATGCCAGGTAGGAGGCTATGGCAGTAGTTCAGGTGAGTGCTAACGGTTTCCTGGACTAGAGTGGCACTGATGGGAAGATTTGAGATACGTTTTAGAAGTACAATGTTTTTTCCTACACCACCTTGCTTCATCCTCAATTTAATTCATTTTATGGTCTCTAGTATTGTTACTATGGTACATCCTAGGTGTAGCATTCCAACAAGACATAAAGGCAGTGGCTATATGGCCAGAGAGAATAGAATGGTTGTGGGCAAGTTTATAGTGTTTTGTTTGTTTGTTTGTTTGTTTGGGGGTGGGGGTTTAGTTTATGCACCCAGACAATGAAAGGGTTGAATTGAATGATTTCAAAGGTCCCTTCCAGCTCCTAAATTCTGTAATTCTTCAAAAGTATTATGTCTAGGCTATACTGGATTTGGATCTGAATGCAGACCAATGGAGAGAGCTACGGTAGTTTAGGAGTACTTAGTAAAAAGATTTGCAGCTAGCAATAACATCCAAGTGAAGAGAGCCAATGCGGACAGTAGAAGCAAAGTTCCCATCCGTGCTACAGAACTTGACCATCCATTTTAACCTCTAATTCTCATCATCGAGGTTGTAAAGGTTCATGGCATTCATTGAATTCATCACATTGTTCTTAATGGTTGATAACAGATAAATTCCCATTTGCCAGACATGTCCATTTTTCTCATAGGACCTTTGTATAGCATAAAGGCAGGGCACATTTCTGCTTTATGTCAAGAGTGAAATAGTAACACATGGAAGGAATGAACAGTCAGCTACAAGCCTTCCTTGGTCAGAATTTGGAAAAACAAACCTGCTGGAACAACATTCTGACCAGTGAAAATACCCCAGGAGTCTCGACAGATGCTGTAGTAAATACTAACAACTGCAGGAGTCAGTCAGGGAGGCTGCATGTGGGCCGTTTTCCAACCAAGCGCCACGGCTACGATGGGAAGGAGGTTAACTTTCCCATAGTCGAGTCTTTCTTCTGGTAGCTGAAAATAAGCCTTTCTGCTACCGGTCAGGGCCATTTATTTGTTCACTTGTTCACTTATTCATCCTCTTCTTTTTTTTTCCAGTTATTTACCCAACACTTATTGAGCATTCAAGTCTTATTCTGCTTTCAGGATGTGAGGAACATCTGTTGGTATCAATAAAAGACAGGGTACCATTCTTCAGGGAAATCAGAGTCCAGTAGAAAATGCAAACACACATGACATAATTAATTAAAATGTTGTAAACACTCAGGCAAGCACAAAGTACTAAGAAGTTACGGACGGACCAAGCCTGATTCTCTCACCACAGTACGCCCAGTGCCTACCACCAAGTGTCTGACACTGTGCATCCGACTCTGTGTCCTGGGAAACACAGCAAACACACATGGAGCTGTGGGATATTTTAAATAGTCAAAGGTAACACAACAATACTTGCATCTGCTAGACACTATGTGAACTCCTACATCGTGCTGTATTACTTCCCATGATGCCTTTATGAAGTTGGGTTTACTTTAGTAAAAAGCAAATACTCTGAGAAAATCTATCTGGGCCCTAGCTAGGGTGCTCAGTGGATAGAGCATCATCCTGCAGACTGAAGGATCCCAAGTTTTATTCCAGTCAAGGGCACACACCTGAGTTGTGGGCTCCATCCCCAGTAGGGGGCATGCAGCTGATCAATGATTCTTTCTCATCATTGTTTCTATCTCTCTCTCCCTCTCCCTTCCTCTCTGAAATCATTTTTTTTAAAAAGTATATTAAAAAGAAAAGAAAATTGATCTGGGACAGGAAGTGAGGGTGGCATTGTCCAATCTGATTTTATGAGTAAGTAAATATGGTTATTTATGAATAAAATAAAATATCATTTTTCTCTCAAGTTATATGTACTTTTCTTTCAAATGTCTGCGAAGTTATTAGAACACAAATACCTATGAAACTGTTTGGACCTAACTAGTTGATAAATGGAGCTGTTGGACCGAGGGGTGCCATGAGAAAAATTACTGTTGGACCCAGGGGTGCCATGAGAAAAATTACTGAGACATTAGAGGGGCTGTGAACAGCTAAAGAAATGAATGACATCCTAAGTCAGGTGACATTTGAGACAAGCCTTTCAAGTTGACAGAGGTTTTTTCCAGGCTTGAGAGAGAGTATGGTATGAACAGTAGAAATGGAATCCATGTGACCTACTATGTACCAGGCACTAGAAATGGAATCCATGTGACCTACTATGTAAAGAGAAGGCCCCATTCTCAAGAAGTTTATATTCTAGAGACAGAAGGCAAAGAACAAACAAGAAAAGTATGACAATTCAGTAGTGAAAGATTATGAAGAAAATAAAACAGGATAACGGGGTAAAAAGTGACCCGGGTGAGGTTGCTCTGCATGGGGTGGTCGGGATTTCTCTCTGAGGCCACCTTGGGTCCAGTTAGTATGTGTGAAGGTTGAGGCCATGAAGCAGTCTGGCCTATTTTAGGCCCTGGTGGATCATTTTATGAGATGCAGTGTAAGGTACATTGTGAGGAAAGAGGTACTGATTTATGCTGAAAAGTCTGAACTTAACCCCAAGTGCTATTTTGTAAGGGGCATTCTCAGCCTCTCCCTATGGGTGATGGGCATTGTTCTGCTTGTCTTCCAGACAAAAAGCAGGACTGCTCTGACTACCCCCTGCTGCGCATTTCTCTTCTCCCAGTCCCATAGCCAGTGGATCTCAGACTGAAATGTGTAAAAGGCAATAGAGGGATTTCTTAACCTTAAGTAGGAAGTCAAATGGGAAAAAGATTCTGAGGGAAAGATGTTGGTTTCTTCTTACTACATGTTCAAAAACCCCCACCTACTAACGGGGGCTTTGGAGCGAACCCCGGGCAGCCTGGTGGATGTCCCTGAGGCTGATTCAACTCCCCATTAGAGAACCAAAGAGATGTGCTCCTCACCAGACCCATCCATGCTTCTCTTCGTATTGTCCCGTCTGGCTGAAAAACATGAATTTTCCTTATACTTTAATTTTCACTGAGAAAGAGAGTGTTCTCCTTTTAATGTCTGGTAGGACATCTTTTCCAAGTAGCTTTAATAAGACTTCATTTGCACTTTCCTATACATTCATTCATGTAACAAAATTGGGGCCGGGCTCTCCTCTCTGGATTCCACGTGCACTTTGACGAGGGCAGTCTCTGAGAGGCCATCAAGGCAGATGGGTGGGAGGCTGAGTGATTTAAAGGGCACACTCTTCATCTTCAATCCTGGACACGGAGGACTGAAAGCAGTATTATATGGCAGAAGGAACATAGGCTAATCGGAGGCCCAGAGCTGCCTGTTAGTAATTATGTGCTTTTAAACAAAATTCATTAACCTCTCTCAAGCTCAGCTTTCTTACCTGTAAAAATGCCCTTTTCTTATATATGTACAATGAATCTTTGTTAATTCCATATTTATGATCATTTAAAAACTGGAAACAAATAGAAGGGGACTGGTTAAATAAATAGTGGTATGTCTATATCGTGGAACACTCTACAATCATTAAGAAGAATAAGGGATCTATATGTATAACCTGTAGAGTTCTTTCAAGACATAAAAAGTACAAAAAAGAGAGCAAGTTGTGGAGTAATATCTTTAATGTCATCTCAGTCAGTTTTTTAAAATCCTTAAAAAGAAGTATGTGTGGCTGTGTGACATATCATGAATAATATTTATTTTTTAAATTGAAATGAAATACCACCTGTCTGGGTTTTTATGTGATTAGGTAGATGATAGATAGATAGATAGATATGTACATGTATATATACAGATATGTATATGCTATATACACACACACACACACACACACACACACACACACACACACACACACATAGTGGTCAGGTCAGTCTGGTGTCTGACTCAGTCCCTTCCTTCAACTTCCCCCTTTTTATGGCAAAATACTCTTTCCATATTTTTTAAGTGAAAATTTGATTACTATATTTCTGAAGATCAGCCTTACTGTGTGGCATCATAAGGCACCTCTCCTGACTGTTTTGCCAAATAGCAGGTTGCAAGTACTCTGGAACAAGGACATCATCTCTGGCAGATGTGCAGGCTTCTAACAACCCTTCCTTGGGATGAACTATAGAAAAATAGACTTTCTATACAATGCCCGGTCCTTAGGTCTCTGGCAGCTACAAAGTTTGACTGTAGTTTGGCCAGACAAATCCTTGGTCAGAATGGCTGTATATTCTCAGAAACATATCCCAGGGGCCCAATCAGTGTCCCCCATAATGAGCCTAACTTACCACAAAGCCAGAATGGATGTAGAATGGTGGCTTCACCATTTGTAGGGCTTAGTGGTTTGTGTGTGATTTTCCCTTTCAGCTTGGAGAAGAATGGCTGTTGCTGAAACAAAAGGATGTGCTGAGGGAACACATATTCAAAAACATCCCAATTCCCCTGACTTGGGCCACAGTTCTTTTTCTCCATGCTGAAACTAGATCATAAAGGGAAATAATCTGCAGGAAGTAGGAAATGATAAATGACTTATTGTTTCTCTGAGGACAGAGTTCCTCTCCAACCTATGATAGCACTAATGCTCACGTAGCTTTAACCATCTTGCAAATGAATTAATCCCTAAATGCAAGTACACAGCATGCCATGTGGATAACTGGAGGTTGATTTTGGTTCAAAACCCATTATTTCTTTTTTAATAGTTAAACACTGAGCAGGCAGAATAATGGTTGAAAAATATTTCCAGCAATTATTCTGGGAAAACAAAAACCCTCATATTTTATGACTAACTGTTTTATCATTTGTGGCATAAAGAAATAAACATTTTTTTAATGATTCACAGATTCCTTCATTTGGTGGATCTGGTGGATATAGATCTCTCGGCAGTGCTGGCTGCCAGGCAGCTGGCCAAGTTTTTTGGGTTTTTCCTCCCCAGTGGGTTGGGCCCTTCTGCTTTTCTTCTCCCCTGGGCCTTCTTCTGACGGCTGCACACATTTCTTTTCTGTTTTAATGCTTTTTCTGACATGTCTTTATCGGACCCCTCCTAAGTCCCTCTACTCTTCCTTTCTCCTTAATATGTTCTCAATTTCTTATCCTCTGCCTCTACGTTTTACTCTCTGGGAGTGGTGCGTTGGGAGCATGACTCTGTGGAGAGGACACAGGCTTGCAAGGTCTGCTGCTCACTCACTTTGTGGTTGGGCAAGTGCTCTAACTTCTCATCGCCTCCGTTACCTCCACCATGAAGTGAAAGTAAGAGTAGTACTCACTTTACAGTATTCCTTTACAGGAATCAGGTCAGTAGTGCAAACACCTGGGGACACAGTGCCTATCCGTTCCTTCTTCCACCTCATTTTGGCAAAGATGAACAAGCGATGGTCTTCCAGAAAAGCCAGCTTCCCCAACGCAGGACAATTTCTCCTGTGTCCATTACTCAAAGTAATATGAAGAACTCCAAATTGTTGGGGAAGATGGAAAAGGAGATATATTAATACAACTAACTTCTGCTCATTGGCATCTCTTTGGTATATTTAAAAGGCCACAGGGAACTTTTCCCTCTAAGCTGATCATAGTTTTTCCTAAGCATGCATCACCCCATGGAGACTGACTGTCACAGGGAATGTTGCAACACCGGGAAATGGCCTTTGAGTGATGTGAGCTGACCTTCCTGAACTGAAGAGTTACATGGTCCAGTTCACACATGTGTTGCTGAGAGATAATAAATCAAATTGCCTCACATAGCAGCTATTTTCTTGTGGGTTGTTAGCTAATGTCCAGCAACTACTATCCTGAGGCTGATAATATGATGGGAATGCCTACTTGGTCAGCCCAAAACTGGTTTCCTTTAATGTTGTCATGATCATTGCTGTGTTGAAACTCTGAAGAAAGAAGCTCAGCTAGACTTTTACTGAGTGCATCTTGTTATTAATGGCAGAGTACTGACTTGGTCGACCTTTGATGAAAAAGAAATCCTTCATTGATTCAACTGATATTGATGAAAAAGAAATCCTTCATTGATTCAACTGATAAAGAGGATTAAGGATCATTTTCTCGAGTGTTGGGACTTATTAGATTGAGAAAAGCTAAGATAAGCCCCATCTTCCAGCTAACTCCATGACCTTGGGCAAACAGCTTTAACCTCAATGTGCCACAATCCCTCTTATTGAAAATGACTAAAACACTGATCGTATACCTCAAAGGGGTCCTGGCAAAGTCATGGACTTACAGAATATTAGCATTTGAAAGAAACTAGTATATGTTGGGTATCTCACATGTGCCAGGCATGGTGCTAATGACTTTTTAGTCCCTAATTCATTTAATTCTTACAACCACCTTGAAAAGTGAGTATTACCCTGACTTGATAGATAAAGAAATGTGTACATTTAAAGAGATGAAATAGTTTATCTAAGTTACACAACTAAGGAGTAGTGTTGTGAGACTTGTATAATACCCAACCAAGGCCCATACTCATTTCTCTATAACACAAGACGGTGTGTAGATGATCTAAACCAGTGATGGTGAACCTTTTGAGCTCGGTGTGTCAGCATTTTGAAAACCCTAACTTAACTCTGGTGCCGTGTCACATATAGAAATTTTTTGATATTTGCAACCATAGTAAAACAAAGACTTATATTTTTTATATTTATTTTATATATTTAAATGCCATTTAACAAAGAAAAATCAACCAAAAAAATGAGTTTGCGTGTCACCTCTGACACGCGTGTCATAGGTTCGCCATCACTGATCTAAACAAACCCGTTTAGCAAATAACAGAACTGAGATACAAAAAAGTTTAAGGCTCAAACATCTTGACAACATATGCTTTTTTATTTTATTTCTTAATTTTTTATTGATTGAGTTTAGAGATGGCGTAGGAGGGAGGGAAGAAGAGAGAGAAAAGGAATGAAACATTGATTTGTTGTTCCACTTATTTATGCATTCATTCATTGGTTGATTCTTTTATGTACCCCAACTAGAGATCGAACCCGCAGCCTTGACAGATGAGGGCGACACTTTAACTAACTGAGCTACCCGGCCAGGGCAACATATGCCTTTTTATTTTTTTTATTTTTTTATTTTTTTTATTGATTTCAGAGAGGAAGGGAGAGGGAGAGAGAGAGAGAGAAACACCAATGATGAGAGAGAATCATTGATCGGCTGCCTCCTGCACATCCCCTACTGGGGATCTAGCCTGCAACCCAGGCATGTGCCCTTGACAGGAATCGAACCTGGGACCCTTCAGTCCACAGGCCGATGCCCTAGCCACAGAGCCAAACCAGTCAGGGCAACATATGCCTTTTTAAAGAAATGAGATATCCAAATGAGTTTGCTGTAGCAATTATACTTCAAGTCTGGAAGTACATGAACTGCTGAAATTTTTAATTGTGCAAATTAAATACCACAGAAATGCAAGTATCCTTGCTAAAAACATCCCAAATCCCCTCCCCTTTGAGCTTCTTCACTTGTCAGGAGGATATAAATTTACTGAGTCAAGAGTCCTCCAAAGCTACTTTCCCAAGCCCTCGTTTCTGAATTGCATAAAATGTATGCTGGCCTTGGTGACCCAGATAGAAGCTTGAAGCAAGCATTTGACAGTGGCTTCGAAAAAGAAGTTACTACTGCCGATCTTCCCTTGGCAGAGCGCCTCTTGGAATGAAACCAAACAAGCTGCCTTGAATAGGTTGCTAACGTGAAAATACTTGTCTATGCGCAGCCTTTTTTCTATGAAATTACTAATGATCATCAGCAGAAAATCGTCCGATTAACATCAAGATGTGTTGAAACTCAGCAACATAAATTCTATATCTCTTCCCCTCTCCCCCCAGGAAATCACTCCCAGACCTTTGTGCCTGGGCCTATGAGCTGGGGCCATTACTTGAGTAGCTAATGCACTTTTGTACTATAGTATACTTCTAGGAATCTTGTTCTTCGTGTGTTTTTCTTTTCATTCTAAACATTCTCTTCCTTCTCAGGGAAGATTGTAAACTTTAAAGAGGTTATCTTTGAGGTTTGGCTATATTTTCTTTATAGATTTACTATGAGCAGAAGCTACACATGACTCAGTATATTTCGTTTGGGTTTCAAATTCAGTTTAGAGTTTTGAGTGAAATATGGTCATCACAGAAAGAGGGGCAAAGAGACATCATTTAGGTTTATTTTCCTTTGAATCTTCGTTGAGCAAATATGCTTCAAAACGCATTCAAAACCAGCATTATATAAGTAGCATCATACTTATCCCAAGCCATATATTCATCCCAAACTCCCCTTCCCAAACAGCAGTTCTTAAATGATAGATTACTACATTTCACATGTAATTTATAACTTGTTGAGTTTTCTTTTTCTTCCTTTAAAACGTTGCTAGGAATTATTGACTTTGAATTTTTATAGATATTAAAATTATTTAGACAAACCTTTCAATCCTTATACGACTTAGTTTGAAAACCTTTTTTCAAACGACTTTCTGTGGAGCCACCCTGACATCACTGCTGGGTGAGGAAGGCCAAGCAGCCAGGTCTAGGCACACCACCACTATTTCACCCCAAACAGCTCTGCTTTTACTTGGCTTATTAATTAGCATCCATCAACAGTATTTGGGGGAGAAATAATTCGGCAATAATTTTTTTTTAAGTTTGAAAACCCCTGCTTTATCTTATCCCTTCTAAAGTCTTCTAGGTTCTGCCTGATATTTCTAGGGAAGAAATTCTCCACCTTATTTCTAGGAATAAGTTGATGTATCCTTTCCTATTACCATTTAATTTGATTAGACAGTTATTGACTATATGTAAGGCAAATGAAAATGAAGAGATTTGTATAAGACAGTTTCTGCTCTCAAATGTTTTGCAATTGAAGACAGGAAAACAAGAAAGAAAAAATATAGATATTTCTAATCAAATTCAGGATTGATATGCTGGAGGGGGAAGCATAAGGAAAGAACTAAGAGGACTTTTAATCAATCTATGATTCCCTCTATTTCTAAACAAGCCGCAATGTCAGATAAAATATAAAATGATAAAAATCAATAACATAGCCAAGTTCAAAAGCAAGATTAAAATGTCCATGAACCAAAAATGGAGCATGAATGCAAGATGGAGAGCAAGGCAGATAGCAAGGCTTTTTGGCTCCATAACTGGAAGTAAGCAAAGATGACAGCAGCTCAACTCCTACGGGATAACCAATGCTAAACTTAGGGGCACCTAAGCCATGCAGAAAACTCATCTCACGGGCTTAGGTGGGGCTCTCTGTGAGGAGAGAGGCTGAAGGTTGTTGCTATTGTTGATGTTTTAATAATGACCTTTTGCCTGGAATGAGAGCTTTATCTGAAATAGGAACTAGGGAGGCTGGTGAGCAGCACATTTATGAACTGACAGACTTGCAATTTCCTCATTATAAATTAAAAGCCAGAATTCCAGTATAGTAATCTGATTCTGAACTGGGAGCTATGGGAACCACATGGAAATCATCACAAAACTACTAGGTGAGAGACGCTAAGACTGGGAGAGAAGCCTGGATTACCTAGGAGGGCCTGATCTAATCATGTGGTGCTGTAAAAGCAAAGAGCTCTCTGCAGCTGGCAGCAAAGAGGTGGGAAAAGAAGTTAGAGAGGCTCTGAGCACAAGAAGACTGTCGGGCACTATTACTGGCTCTGAGATGGAAGGGCCATGGGCAAGGAGGCCCAGAGAGGCCTCTAGGAGACTGGTGGTCTCCAGCTGACAGCCAGCAAGGAAAGAGGGCCATCATCCTACAACCCCAAAGAACTGAATTTGACCAAAAACCCAAATGAGCTTGGAAGTGGATTCATCTCCCGACTCCAGAAAGCATCCTCGCCCTTCCAACTCCTTAATTTTGAACAGCCTTGTGAAATAAACACTAGGGGAAGGACCCAGTTGAGCCAGAGTGTACCTGGACTTCTTTCTGTCTTTCAGAATTGTGAGGTAATCGATTTAGCACCTACGTTTATGGTAATCTTTTAAGGCAGCAATAGAAAACAAATACTAGTGAGTAAACCAACTACTGACCATCACTTTGTTTTTATCTAATGTATATACATTAACAGCATCTCAATGTTTAGAATGTATTAAGATCCATATTATATTTGGGAAGAGGGTAAATTATAAAGTTAGATTTTTAGAAAATTTAAAATATGTGTTTAAGATTTTAAAGTATCTATTAAAAGAATAAAAATACAATCTATAGTTTGCAGCACAGGGAATACTAGAAAGTAAAGACAATCTTACCAATTTATTAGAAGTGAACAAAAAAAAGAAATAGAATAGTAAGTGGAAAATAAAATATTGTGTGATCAGACTTTACAAGGTAATGCCAAAGTTTTCTACAGTGACTGTTTCAATTCACACTTCTACCAGAATTATACCTGTTCTCTTTTCTCTATATCCTTGCCAATGCTATGACTTTCTGCATTTTGTCTGATCTTGTTGGTGCACTCCTGGAACATACCCAACTTGGTCATATATATTATATTTTTTGTATACATCTGGTTTTGGTTTGCTAGTATTTTGTTTAGGACTTTTGCATCTGTGTTGATGAGTAATTTTCTTTCTTGTACAATCCTTACTGGTTTTGATAGGATGAATTGGGTAGTGTTTTATCTTTCTGCTAGTCTTTGGAAGACTAGATTGGTATTACTTAGTAGAATTGGTTTATAAAATCGTGAATGAGGTTTTATTTTTTTTTTTAGGAAAACTTTTTAATTACTCATGGGGCTATATATACAAAGTATAGCATAGTGGACAAGAGAATGAATTTTGGAGCCACATTATCTAGTTCAACCTCAACTTTGATTTGGTAGCTGTGTGAAAGTCATTTAACCTCACTATGCTTCAGTTTTCTCATCTGTAAAATGGAACACATAAGGTTGTTGTGAGGATTAAATTAATTTAGATATATACAAACTAGGATTTAATTAGTTTAGGATTAAATTAGTTTATTAAATTAGTTTAGATATATACAAACCACGTAGCACTGTGCCAGGTATGTAATCCAGTCTATGTACACATTAACTTTTATTATTGTTACTTCTGTTTCTTTTTTAATAGTTTCTTATTTTCTTTTGAGTAGTTTTTTCTAACACTGTTTTCAAATGTATTGACAAAAGCTGGTCATACTTTTCTGTTACTATCTGTTTAACTCTGACTATAACCGGCAGTTGTCTCACCTTTTGCATCACTAGTAGTGTTTGTTTGGGATTTTTTCCCCCTTAATATTATAATTCAATAAAGTTTGTCAGAAGTTTATTTTAATAGTCTTTTCAAGTATCCAACCTTGGGCTTTTTTGAGTCTATGGTTTCTGTATTTTCTGTTTCGTTGATATCTGCATTTTCTTTCATCTACTTTTTAACATTTATTTAATTGTACTTTTTTCTAATTTGTTAGGTTTGATGCTTACAGTGTTACATTTCAGCCTCTTTTTTTTCACATGTAAATGTTCAACTAAGTACAGCTTTGTTTGATTCCCACAGTGTGATAAAGGTCATTTTTATTATAATTTAGTTCTAGGTATTCTAAAATTTTCATTATGATTTCATCAAGTTATAACTTATTTACAAGTCTGTTTATTAACATCAAAATATCTGGCAGTTTTTTAATCTCTAACAATTGCATTGTGATCTCTTAAAAAGTATTCTGTTTCTTTGAAGTTTGTTGACGCTTGCTTTATGACCTAATAGCCATGTGTTCTTGGAGAGAGCATGAGTATAGCAAGCATTTAAATGTGTTTTCCAAGCATCCTACTTCTTCAGTGATTTTTTTTAACCTGCTTGAGAAAAGGATTTAATTTGCCAATTTTACTTTGTGGTCTTTTTGAACTATTTAAACCTTATTATATAGACATACATTTTAAAGTAATTTTATCTTCCTGGAGAATTTAACCTTTATTCATAATGTAGTGACCATCTTTGTTAGTAGCTTTTTGCCTTAAAATATGTTTGATCTGATCTATACTAATAAAAGGGTAATATGCTAATTCGACTGGACATCTTCCAGACAAAGCCACTGTGGTGGGGGCCAAGGCAGAGGCAGTTAGGGGCAATCAGGCCAGCAGGGGAGGGCAGTTAGGGGCAATCAGGCCGGCAGGGGAGCAGTTAGGGGCGATCAGGCCAGCAGGGGAGCAGTTAGGGGCATCAAGCCAGCAGGCAGAGGCAGTTAGGGGTGATCAGGCAGGCAGGCAGGCAAGCGAGTGGGTAGGAGCCAGCGGTCCCAGATTGCGAAAGGGATGTCCCAGATTGGAGAGGGTGCAGGCCAGGCTGAGGGACCCCCCACCCCATGCATGAATTTCGTGCACCAGGCCTCTAGTATTAGTATAACTAATCCACCTTTCATTTGGTTAGATTTGTTTAATACATCTTTTTTTTGTTTTTATTTTCAACCTTTATCAACTTTATGAGTATCTAATACAAACATTTTTTATTGCTCTCTGATAATCTTGACTTTCTTCAACCTGGTTGCATTCATGATAATTAATGATAAAACTAGATTTCTACCATCTTATGTTGTGATCTATATTTGTCCTGTTTCTTGCCTTCTTTAAACTATTGAGGCTCTTATTTTCTTATTACACTTTTCCCTCTCCTGGTTTTAAAGTTATATATCTGTTTCTATTATTTTAGTGTTTACTTTAAAGACTATAATTAAATAATATCTATACTTGCCTATCCATCAATTCAAGCCTGTTAAAACACTTTATTTCTGATTACCCTCTTCCAGACATATGTGCTTTTATTGTCAAGTGTTTTAGCTCTATTTTTATTAACCCTACAGATTAGATATTTTATATAGTCAATGCTTTCTATAGTAAGTTCATCTTTATTAATCCCACAGATTAGATCATGTATATGGTCATTGTTTATGTAGAGATACCTGAAAATATTTCTGAAAATTTTCTTTGATCCATAATCTCTCTTAAATCATAGATATTTTTCAAGGTACATTTTTTCTCTATCTGGAATACATCCTTTAGAAATTCTTTTAGTGAGGATTCAATAGAAATAAGTTCTCTTCTGTTTGTAAAATATCTATATTTGGTTCTCTTAGACATTAGGTTTACTATGAAAGAATATCTAGGTTGACAATTACCTTCTCTCAACACTTTAAGGATAACTGTCCATTGACTTCTGATTTCTATCATTGCTACTGATAAGTCAGCTGTCATTCTAATTGTTCTTTGTCTTTTCTCTTGTGGTTTTATTTTTATCATTAGCATTCTACAGTTATCTATGATCTGTATGTCAGATCAATTATTTATCCTGTTTAATTTTCATTTGACTTTCTGACTCTAGGAATTTGTATTTTTAATTATTTTTGGAAATTTATTTTTCCCTATATAATACATATTTTCATTCTGTTCTTCATAGTTTCTATACCTTTGACTCTCTCTGCTATGATTTAAATAATTTCTTCAACTCTTTATTCCATTTAACAATTATACTCTCCCACTCCTCTAATATGCTTTTCTATCTATTAATTTCTAAAGACATTTATATTTTTTATTCATCTAAGTTCTATTTTATTCTTTTAAAAATATATCTGATTAGACTTCTTCTTTTATTACACTTTCAACATGCTCCAATTTTGAATTATATTCTTTTTTTCTGTAATCCTATCATTAGAATATTATGGCCTAATACCTGTCTTCCCCCTTTAAATTGTAATTATCATGAAGGCAGGGAGTATATCTGACTTTGCACTATAGCCTAGTGTTTGATAAGTGTGTGTCTCTGTTTATGAACATATATTATTAAAAGTGAATAAGAAAGCATTGTTAGTCATTCAAACCTTGTTCTAGATAAGTTGAATCAGTGTCCTTTCCTCCCTACTCTTACCTGGTGCAGCCCTCTCACTGGAGGAAATGGACATTTTATAGGAAGAAGAAAGGAAAATCAACTTTGGAGCAAACTGCTCTTCAGAATGAGGCTGGTGCTCAGAGGCTGTGTGTTAAGTTTCGCAGGACAACCTGAAAACACTGAGTTTCAGGAGTCAGAAAATATATTTCTCTAATTCTTTTTTGGTTTCTTAAAATATGTCTGTAGTCCAAGATCAACAAACTAAGAAGTATGAGCACATATGAACTAAGTTGAGTGTTGTCATCCATTAAACTTATAACCCAGTAAATTTGGCACATGATCTTGTTTGATTAGACTCATATGGTAAGACATTAATATAAGTCACTTTAATTAAAAATATGTTCAAACAACTAAGTAAAGTAGTTCTGGAGGCAGCAGGGCAGTGGGAAAGACGAAACAAGTACCGTCTCGGATTCCTCTGGAGCCCCCAGAGCTGTGTAACTCCAGCTCCCCCCTCTACGGTGTTGGTAATAATAGTAATTCCTAACATTTATTGAGTGTTTACTATGTGCCAATTCTGATTTGAACATTTTACTTATATTAACTCATATCCCATTTGTCCACAGAGCCACCATATGACAATACCAGCCACCGTTAGGTCAGGATGACTGTTGAGGCCCTAGAGAGGTCTTTTTGTTTTTTTAAGAGTTGACTTCTTTTGCTGTGTTCAGAAAGTAATGCCCAGCAGTCCAATTTATGGCTGTCAGTTGAAAGCTGGTAAGAGAAGCATTAAAGGAGCAGTTATGGACCCATCCCCTTATGCAGGGTAAAGAGGAGGTTAGGGATGTGGAAAAAGAAAGCCGAGGTATGACTGGGGACATCGTGGAGGTCCTAGGCCCCTAGGAAAGGAGAAAGGAAGGAAATTGAGGAAGGGAACTGGGAAAAGGTAGCAAACAATGTCTAGGTCCCACTCAACCAGAATATCCTGAGTAAACAGAAAGTGGACTCCTTTCTCAGGTTTTATAAGGGAAGCTTTTACTCTTCCCGCAACAAACCTATCGAGGGTCTCCATTAGACCCAGGGTACTGCCTGGACCCATTGGAGAATAAACTCCCTCCACTACTTCTTTGTTTTACTTGCTGCTTTGTTCTGGTTCTATGGCTATCAGATTTTTCTAAAATAATCCAGTTTTCAACTATGCTTCTGATGTTACCATAAGTAACCTCTAATTTATCAAACATGAGTTCTAATGTTTGGTTTGGAAAGAATCATCGCCATACCCATGATGACGCTTCCAGAAACCTGAGGATACTTTTTTTTTTACAGGATCGGTTTATATAGTATTAACCATTAAGTTGGTTGTTGGAATAGGAATTCTGATCTAGAAGTTGAAAAGAGATGAGTTAAGGAAGAGAGAGGGGGCCATTAAACTTTCCATTTTATCCACAGTAACCCTACTTCTTTCCCTCATTCCAAAGTCTATGAAGAAAGACCCAGCTAATCTTCACTAATACTGTGGACAGCCTGAGAACACCTTGTTTTCTCTCTTTGGAAGATGTCACACAGAGAGCACCATGTGTCTTTCCAGGGTGGCTCGCATTAGTGGTCATGGTCAGAGGCCCCCATCCAGAGAGGAATCCTGCTGAGAGAGGAGGGACTATTCCATTCCATTGATTGAAGGACAGATGGTTTTCTCCGTCACCCATTGACCTGGTGTCTTCTCCCATTGGAGAATGCCTTCAATCCTAGTATCATTCAGCAAGGACCTGCCTGATAATAATTCAAGTAGAAGCTTGACCTCTGCTTTGCAGGAACTAACTGGGGTGAACCTTAAATTTGCTACCACAAAGATCTTTCCAAAATTGTGCTCAGATATATTTCAAGTCATTCATGGGACTATGTTACATGCCTCCAAAAAGGAACATTAATTAAACACAGTGCCAGGAAAATAGAAAGTTGTCATGATTCAGGGAGAGCCAAAAAGAAGTTAAGCCTGCAGGCAACCATCAGGTGGTTAGTTATAGACTCAGGGGGAGAGAAGGTGAAGAGAGAATGCTGCGGTCCTCTCTAAGTTGTCTGGCATGGTATTTACCTTTGAATTGCTCTAGACAGTGTCTCTTTCCATATTTCCGCTAAGTGACTGGCATCAGCACCTCATGTTCCAGGAGACAACTTCAGTCTACATGTTTGTCCCTTTGTAATATGTCAATCCTTATTATTCGTTCTCACAAATAAATGGAAACATAATGAACTTGTTATGCTACAGACCTAAGAAGTAGTAACAGTTGAAGTATGTATGCACTAAAATGTTTTTCCTATACTAGTCCTTCCTTCCTCTAACCTGACTCTCCACCACAAATATTTTGGTAAATGCAGTCTGAAAACAAACAAACAAAAGAGTGTATAATTGTGAGTTTATAAAATGAAATCGTATGCCATGTTCCAAAAAGGACTACAAATTACCACTTTAAATATGCTAATTTGGGGGAGGGAGGCAAGGGGATTTCTTGAAGACCAGGATTAAAAATAGTGAAAAGTCAGAAATGCTGATTTAAGAAAAGATACTGCTAAACTGGAGCCAATTCAAAGAAATGGACTAAAAATAATAAAAGGCCTCAAGGAATGAATATTTTCAAAATTGAGAGAATTTAAGAGTCTAACATGACAAACTACAACCAGTCCTACAAATACCTCTGGGGAATTGGATTCCAAAAGTCTGCATTGTTCAAAGGGGGGAAAAATAAAAGCACTGAAATAAAAACTACCCAAAGAAGAAAAAAAATGAATTTTTAAATGAAATGTTTTAAATGTTTTTCCTTAGACCAGCTTACAGATGCCTGGAGACGTTAAAAAAAAAAAACTAGCCAGGCAAAACATTTGTTTTCACATAACAAGCTTATCGAGTAAGGAGGGTGGGGTTAATGATTTATTATATCATACATTTTGAATCTCTGATGTCTGGACCTGAATAAACGCATTGGAATGGTCTGGAGCTGTTTAATATACCTGTTACCAGTGTTCACTTAGTAGACCCAGAGTAGGACACACCCAAAGCTTGAATAAACTAGAGAGTTCCATATTATTTCACAGGGTCACAAATCTGTAAAGATGTTATTTTATTCAGCGTGAACCTGATCCATAGTCAGGTGTTAAAATGGTTAATGATTAATTTTCATGGGCACTTATTTCCCTTCAACATATTAGTTTCCAAAAGTATTGACAGTTTAGAAGGAAAGTAAGGAAAATTTGTGAACCTTTTATACCAGGAGAAAATGAAGCAGGGAGAAGAACTATTTCATATATCTTGTAGACGTGAAAATGGAGTGTCTGTCACAAAGAAGTCTGTGGGCATCTTATAAACAGGAGGATGACTGGGCCAAGAATGACTGGCACCACCCTCCAAAATCGACCCCATTTTCTGTTTCTTTGCACTCATAGTGATGTGTTAGAGATTTAAATATTATGTTCTTGAAACATAATAGAGTTGTCTACACACAGACTGTCTAGACAGGGCAGGGACTATGTCTGTTTAATTTCATTTTACATAGCAGCTAGCAGTCTTGCACAAATAAATGCTTTTGATGATGATGTTGATGTTAGCATAAGCAGGTGGCCAAAATTTGGGGATAAAGCTTGATACCTTAACATTAGTGCTTTATAGAGCATGCATGCACTGAGTGTTACATAAAATTTACCCATGTCTGGCTATTTATTGAATAATAAATTATTTCAGCACATTTTATGTTTCTTAATAGTGCCCTGTTAAATTTGTTTACATGGAGGAGGAAATATCAATCTGCCTATTCAGAAAGTAGGCAAGAATCCCTACTCAATTTTCCTAGTTTCTGAAATGAAAAGTATTCTTGTAAATCTGTATTTTAGAAAAAGAAGAAAAACATTTAGATGCTCCATTAAGATTTTCTAAGATTTCTTGATTAGAAAGCTCTCAAGATTCAGATTTCCTGCAAGAGTCACGAAAAACAGAATTGTGCAATGAAAACCATGACTTGTGTTTTATTTATTCAATGTGTTCGTTGTTTGTTTTCAAAAACAAGTATTTGAGTCCTTGTATATAATAGCAAGCCAAGCTGCCACAGATCCCTGTCCTCCTGATCTTATGCTTTAGTGGAAGGAGACAGATGATAAGAAAAAAAAGCATCATAAGTAAATTATATGGTGTACTTGAGTGTGATTAAGTGTGATGGAAAAAAGAAAAGTTGAGAGGATGATAAAGAATCTGTAGTGGGAGTGGTGTTGCAATTTTGCATGGGGCAGTCAGGGCAGGTCTCATTGAGGAGGTGATTGTTGAGCAAAGACTTGATAGAGGTGAGGTCATTGGCCACTTGGATTCTGAGCAAAGGAAATCCCAGGCAGAAGGGAAAGATAATGGATGTGTCCGAAAGTAAGTATACTCCTGGAATGTTTAAGAAGTAGCTGGGAAGCCAGCATGGCTGAAGCCAAGTGAATGAGGAAGACAATAGGCGGGAATGGGGCCAGGTCTTTACCTCTACTGGAGGTGAGGATTTTGCCTTTTCATCTGAGTGAAGTGGGGAACATTATTGAGTTATAGCAGAAAGGTGACAAGATCTCTTTCTGCTTTAATAAGATCATCCTGGCTGCCTTGTTGACAGAAGTCCATAGGAGAGCAACGGCAGGGGAAGGAGGATCAGTCAGGAGACTGTTATAATAATGCTGGCAAGACATGATGGTGGCTTGGACTAGATCGTGGTCAGATTCGGCATAGTTCTGCATATAGAGCCTATCTTTCCTGGTGGATTGAACGTAGGAGGCAAGGATCATTCTATGGCAGCGGTTTTCAAAGTGTGGACCCGAAATCAGCAATATCAGCAACATCTGAGAACTTGTTAAAAATTCGAATTCTTGGATCTCTCCCCAAGTCTTCAGAATCAGAAACTGGACACTGGGGCCCCAGCATCTTGTATTTTTAACAGGCCCTCCAGGTGATTCTAATGCACGCAAGTATGAGGACCACTGCTTTAAGAGCTAGGGCCTGAAAGATGGAGTTGGCATTGACTATGATGGTGAAGGCTGCAGAGGGAACAGATCTGGGCGGAGGGGGAGGAGCAGGGGTTCAGGTTTGGACAGGATGAGTGTGTGATGTCTTGGATATCCAGATGGTGAGGAAGCAGTTGTATATATGAATCTGGAGCTCAGGAGAGAGGTTCTGAGTTGGAAATAGAAACGGAAACATCAATTATGTTTGTGCGAACAAAAAATTACATCAGTGAAAATATTTATTCTTCATTGGTTTCATCTTAACTTTGAATAAAAGAAGCAGAAAGACAAGTAATAAGGACCAAAATACAGTGGGGCCTTGACTTAGTGTCCCGACTAATGAGTTTTTTGAGATACCAGCTGTCTCTCGTCCGATTTTTTGCATTGAGTTGATAGAGTAATTTGAGTTAACGAGCTCTCGGAACGAATTAAACTCGTAAGTCAAGGCCCCACTGTATATAAAAGAGACAGCCACCATCTATCTATTCAAGTGTGCTAAGAGATTTGAGAGCTTTAGGGAGTCTATTTTCTAGAGCCTTCTTCCATTTATTGCAGAGGAACCTTTTATGGTAACCTTTTTCTATTTTACCGTCTATACATTGAGGGTTCCTAATATTTTTAAGGTAAAACTTAGAACCAGTAAGATTTTATAAAGTCACTAAGTAGCTGATAAATTTCTATACACGTTTACATCATCAAGTGGCAATCCGGACTTGCTGAGGGTGGAGTAGATGCCTCACTAAACAATTCTCATTTTGTTTTCTTGCACAGTAACTTTATGGAGGGAGAGTGATTAAGATAGGGAGAAAGATAGAATTTAGAAGAACAGTTGCAAGATATGGAAATGCCCTGAGAAGAACATATTCTTCAGTTACTACTTGTGGTTACCTAATATATAATTTCCAGTGTTTTCTTAATACTATCAGGTATTAATATTGACTCTACAAATAAGACTATACAATCAGAATATGACATTTATACCAAAACACTGATAATAATTTCAATGAAACAGCAAAATTAGCAGAAAAGGCAAACCACTGAATATTTCAGAAGAAAGGTGAAACAGAGGGATGTCCCTCAGGAAGCAGAATGGCTTCTCTGAAAAGAGTTTCTTCTGACCCGAATTTATATTCTGTATATTTTTTCAAAACCATTTGAAAGGCCTTTCAGATGCTGCCACCTTAGCTGCTGAGATACAATCTTTTGCATTTCACCCTGTGAGTCCCCCTTTGTCCCACAGTGTAATCTGATCCACCTATCACCATCAGGGGACATCTGGGATCCATCTTATCTTTCCCACTGGCTAGTTGATTAACCAGAAAATGTTTTGAATTGGATTCCTATATGGCAGGACTCCACGGACTTTATGAATTATGATAGGAACATATAAAAGGCCAGATTTTATTTTTGTGCTTTTTAAGAAGAAAACTCTTAACACGGTTAGGACTGGATTTTTAAAAATTGGAGAGAAAAAATATATTGTATGAAATGGCCAAATACAGTAATTCATGGGATTATCTGACTATTTTTTTTTTTTTTTTTTTTTTTTTTTTTTTTTTAAATATACTTTATTGATTTTCTACAGAGTTGCCAATCCACAGATATATTACTGTTAGAAACATCGATGAGAGAGAAACATCGATCAGCTGCCTCCTGCACATCTACTGGGGATGTGCCCGCAACCCAGGTACATGCCCTTGACCCGGAATCGAACCTGGGACCCTTCAGTCCGCAGGCCGACGCTCCATCCACTGAGCCAAACCGGTTTCGGCTATCTGACTATTTTTAATAAAATATTTTTTTTTCAGAGTGAGAAAGTCCTAGCTCAGTAGCCTGACCCAGAGTTGCCAATCCACAGATATATTACTGTTAGTTGGAAATAGACAAATGGCCAAGAAACATTATTTTGCTCTCTCTTGCTCTATTTCTGCTGGATGGTACATCTGGAGACGTATGAGAGGCTGGAAGGTGGGGTCTTTAGTCCAGTGCATCCTTCCCACAGCATGTTTTATGCCAGGTCCTTGTGCAGGGGGGTGTGGAGGGGGGGAAGAAGTGTTTGCTTCAAATAGACATTAAACTTCCAGTGATTTTAATTGTCTTCATCATTATTACCTACGAGCCAAGTTCAGTGCCTAAACATATACATAATAATTTATTTGTTTTCTTCTTTGTTTTAATTATCCAAGTTGAAAACTCTTGATTTCCTACCACTAAGGTTTTATTAGAACAGAAATCTCACATTGAATATATTCCGTACTTTCAGTATACCCTAAGGCAGTGGTAGGCAAACTGGGGCTCGCGAGCCACATGCGGCTCTTTGGCCCCTTGAGTGTGGCTCTTCCACAAAACACCACAAGCGGGCGCGCACGTACAGTGCGATTGAAACTTCGTGGCCCATGCGCAGAAGTCGGTATTTTGTGGAAGAGCCACACTCAAGGGCCCAAAGAGCCGCATGTGGCTCGCGAGCCGCAGTTTGCCGACCACTGCCCTAAGGAAAACCACCTGTCTTGGTCAGAACTGATGACTTGTGCGATCATAAAGCATCTCTTCAGAAGCTGACATTTCAAAGGTGATGCCCAGGATAAGGTGCTAAACATTTTTCAAAGCAGTTAGAACATCAGTTTCTAAATCTGACTGTTAGGAGGACCAGGAAGCAGAGTGGTTTCACAGACCACATTATATTTTAAAACATTGTTCATGGTGAATCTCTGTACAAATAAGAAACTCTGCTGTGATGATGCCCGTGGGACAAGAGTCTGTGATGACTCTGCTTGAGTTTCCACTTCTGCAGCTGGGTGATCCCAGAGGCATCGGGAGTTCAGCGAGTGTCTTGAACTATGCTTGGGATGTTTTGGATTCAACAAAAGAAACTTTTGCCAAACGCTTCTTTCCTTAATTTTTAAACGTGTATTTCAAGGGAAATTTGATTCATATGTTTCTAATTCATTTACACTTAAATCATCAAAATGTTATTTTGTAAGAGCCACTTGATGTCCAAGAAGCTTTCTAAACCTGTTTTATAAGTCTTCTCAAGTCCTTTTTCTTAAAACAGGAAGTTGCATTTTGCCAAGTACAAATAAACTCAAACAGTAAAAAGGTTCAAGTTCAGTTTCTAACTCTGAACTCCGGGTTTTAAGTGCATTCTCAAATTAGCAAAATATAGTTAGCCACCCCTACAAAAATATGGGTGGAAGGAAAGACGATAGTGATAAAAGTCAAGTTATTCACATAAATTATTCTCAGAGATGTATCTCCAGTTGTGAAAGTTCATAAAACCTATAGCACGTGTTCTTCTAACTAATAGGTGCAGGTGAATTTTGAACAGGAGCAGTTGTCTGCTTGTTGGTTCTCTGTGATATGTCTAAATAAGTTTACTGCTTCTGTCACAGAAAAGAAAACCTAAAGGTTCAAATATTTTAACTTCATTTAGTAATTCTACCTTTGAATCTTATGTATTTTAGTAAAGATGGGAAGACTCATATATTTTGTTGAACAAAAAGGACTCATGAGAGACTCTGGGAGTTTTATGTCTGCACTAAGATGATGTAACATCAAATTAAAAATGTAATTGATACTCTTTTCTTGGAATTGGATAAATGCAGAAAATTCTCTCTGTGCATACCAAGACATCTCTTAATTAGATATTATCCTTATTACTGTAATGCAGAGGTAATTCAGCCTGACCCAGAATTCCCTGTAGTTGGTTCACTTGTATTTATAGATAAAGAAGGTAAAAGTAATTATGAAAGGGGCCGGGGACCACTCTAAACAATTTCCTCTATGTTATGTTTTATTGAGTCATTTCAATATTTCTTCTGTGCTGTCAAGTGATTCTTGGGATGAAAGGTAATATGCAACTGAAAACACTTTATTTAAACACTAGAGGCCCAATGCACAAAATTCTTGCAAGGGCCTTGGCCCCCCACTACCGTGGTGGCCACCTCTGCCTCGGCCCCCGCCTGCTGCGGCTTTGTCTGGAAGGAAGGACATCTGGAAGGACATCTGGTCTAATTAGCATATTACTCTTTTATTATTATAGATTATTAATTAAACTATCCATTCTCGTGGAAGCTCTCATGCAGTGGCCACCAGGGAAACTTGCTGACTGTATGAAGTTGGTTTTATTAAACTTGCTAATAAGCAAGGGGTCCCTGTAGTGTCTCAGATGAAAATTTGGGGACAAGGATGGTAGTTTGGGGGCTATGATTAGTCACAGGGTTCCTTTAGGACAGAAGCTAGTAAGTGAGGTTTAGGCAGAGACTGGTAGGATTTGTCATCTAGGAAAGTTGCATTCTTGTTGTTGGAAAATAAATCCAAAGAGTTCATGTTAAATTCATTTGTTTGTACTTTTATCTTGGAACGCATGGTCTGAAAGGAGCTGGTATTGAAACACTGAAGTTCAGCTAGTTGTGTTACCTGTCGTACAAATTACCTGTGTTGTGATTCAGAGCATAGTTTTGCAGGTTGTGGTTTTCATTTTACTTCTCACAACAAACAAGTAAATATCACAACAACGTATAACACACATTTATCTTTTTAAAACTTTTAATATGTAGCTCACCCTTAAGAAATTAATAAGTAATGAATTTTAATTTTACTTTTTCAGGCAGTATTCAAAATCACATATGCCTAGATATCTATATCTAGGTTTTAGAAATTATTCTTCTTCTTTAGTACTATGTATTAACTCTGAGAACATATGTAATGCTAGCAATAATATGCCTTTGAGAGTTTATATTATATTTTGATCTATTTTTGTTATGCCCCATCTTGTCAAAAAAATGTATGCTTCCCCAAATATTACAGCCTTATATGCTATTTAAATACCACTAAAATGTGTTAAAGTGTCAAAAATTCCATTTTATAAAGTAGATTAATGCTAATCTCAGAATGCTTATTTAAATGTAAGGAGTTCTTCAGAGAAGAAAACTTGTATAAGAGAACTCTCAAAAATGATAAAGAGCACATGCTCATTCTGTATTTCAGATACAAACTAGGACAAAAGCCTTTCCACAGATGGATATTCTGTGTAGTTCATTCTAATCGGAACACATGGTGAAAAAAATGGAGCTATCAAAACTGGTACAAGGAATAGCCAACATTTGCCTTAAAGTTAAATCATATTTGCTTTCAAGTTTACTAGATAATAGTGATTGCTATAGTTTTACATTTTAAAATGCCCTTTATAAAATGTACATTAAAACATTCTTGTTTTCCTCTGGTCTTTGCCAACATTATTTAATATTCAAATTCAGAAAATCTCATTCTCCAACTCTCTCTCGTCAGTGGCTTCATTAAATAGTATTAGCTACCATGTACTATCTTCCTTGTGCCAGTATTTGGCCAACATGAGCTCATGAAATGCTCACAGTGAATGACCTTGAGAACTGAGTGCTATTGTTGCCTCTGCTCTGAACATAAGGAAACCTAGGATCAGTGAGACCCACGCTGTGCAGCCACACTCCCATCTGAAGAGGATATCTGTACCTTTCCACTCTGCCATGCTGCCTTAAGCTAAAGAAATCCATGTATACATGCTATTTTCACCTTTTTTGTCCACCATGTTTAACTCTAGATACTCTGCACCCTAAGTTTCAGAGAAAAAAACCTCATGAACAACCCCACAAAAATTTTTGAGTGAAATTACCATAACTTTTTGCTGTTTGGGGGCTAAAATCTTGTCATAGCTCTTGATATCAAGAGATGCTTTCAGCTAACTCTCTGATTTTACTAAGTCCTACCTAAGTTATAAGGAAATAAAAATGATATTGTAAGGTGGAGGAATCCATGGGACCACTAAACATCTTTCCAAAAATACAGTGGGGCCTTGACTTACGAGTGTCCCGACTAAGGAGTTTTTTGAGATACCAGTTGTCTCTTGACCAATTTTTTGCATTGAGTTGACAGAGTAATTTGAGTTAACGAGCTCCTTAACGAGCTCGGTCTCCGAACGAATTAAACTCCGAGGTCTCAGAACTAATTAAACTCGTAAGTCAAGGCCCCACTGTATGTTTCAAGGTGGTTACTTTCGAAACTAATATCAATCAGATCTATTTCAAGCTGGCTTAGTTCCCATTTAACTTCAGTCAGAAAATATACTGCAAGCTGATTGCTTTCTCAAATCTACACATTCTTAGGGCCAAATAATCATATGACCTCTTGAATGATATGACCAGAATATTTGCTTTGTTTTCTAAGACCTTGAAAGACCACATGTGTGCCCTTCTCAGCCTGTATTTGTCCCTCTCCACTTCCTTCTCCAGGACTGCCCACCAGAAGCAGGTGATTTCCGAGCTCAGCAATGCTCAGCTCATAATGATGTCAAGCACCATGGCGAGTTTTATGAGTGGCTTCCTGTGTCTAACGACCCTGACAACCCTTGCGCACTCAAGTGCCAGGCCAAAGGCACAGACCTGGTTGTTGAACTCGCACCTAAGGTCTTAGATGGGACTCGCTGCTACACAGACACCCTGGATATGTGCATCAATGGCCTATGCCAAGTAAGTACTGGCTTCTTTTCATTCTGTCTTTCCAGAGGGTTCGAGTGTCTTCATGTAAATACCTTTCCCATCGCCCTGCTATCTGGATCACTCAGCACTACTTTTTATTTCCTGTATAAAGAATGACAGATTTGAAAATTGAGGTTTAATTTCAGTTAAAACTACCAGTGTATTTTGTGTTCGGGAAATGTAGGCTAGAATTGTTTTTCTTTCCTTGAGTCTCACTTGAATATGGAAGAATAGAAATTCTTAAGTATTGTATATCATTTTTAGACTAGACTCTGAAATTGCCTCTACTTTGGTTGTCTCTAAAATATGTTTCACGTATGTGTATTTGGAGGCATCTATTTTCATTTACTTAGAGCTTCAGAATCACTCAGATGAAGTTGACTCTATAATCTCCAAAATGTAGGAAACCTTGTTCCTTTATTGTAACTGTACCTTTGTTGAAAATTCAGGCAAACTGTCCTGAAGAACTTGGCAGTGTCAGCTAGGTCAGATGTCAGCCAGGTAAATCTTTACAACAGGATGGCAAAGAAGTTTGATTTCTGGTATCAATTTATCAATGTCTACTTTGGGAGGGGAGTTAGGCAGGTGAAGGAGAGTTAGTATGATTGCCATCTTGATTTTAAAGTCGACTCTTTGGATTAGGATGCCCAGCCTACTTTTTGGAAAAAGCAGTTGCTGTATTGTCCTGTGTGCTATATATACTTCACTATACAGTTTCATATCTCACAACATAGGCATTTTGAGAACCTTTGTCTCTCCCTCCCAAGAAGACATTGGTGGGATTTTTCTCTCTTCAGAATCTCTAATGTCACAACTAGCGATACAAGAATTAACATAAAATATGCCTTAGTAATTTGTTGTTTTGAATCCACAGGTTTATTTAAAACTAAAATCTATATTCTGATATAAAAGTAATAACTGTAGTGTGAATTACTACATAAGATGTGGGGTGGCCTGCAAGGTATCATGTCCCTGAGAGGGAAACAGACATTCTAAACCTTCATGAGGTCTAGAATCCTGAGACAGGGAAATTTTGGCATGTCTAAACACTTCTCAGGAGATGGGGTATTGTTTATATATATCTGAAGTTTTCTTTATATACAAGAAATATGTAAATTTCAGATATAAATTTGAATATAGAATCTTCTTATTTTAAAGCTAAGAAAGGCCTACGAGATTATCTAATCGAGAAAGCAATATATTTGAGCATCATTTCTTATATTTGGTGTTTGCTTCCTTCTCTAGAATTCTCAGTGTCATTGGAATGAAATTATGGGGTCCACAAAAGTTTTGGAAGTAATAGAGAATTGAAAACATATAGAAAAGGAGCTATGTTGTAGGGAATGGCAAATAAAACAGTAATAATTCCTTTGCATGTATAGTGTTTGAATAAAGCAAGACAGATTCCAATTTTGTAAATGAAAAAAATGAGGACCAGAGAAGTTGTATGATTTTCTGAAAGTTGCATAGTTGGGCATGGCAGAAATGGGACTAAACTCCAGGACTCCTGATATCTACTTTAAAGTTGTTTGTGCTATATTATGCTGATGACTGAACCAAAATAAACAAGATAGGTCAGTAAATTAGGTTTCATTTGTTTCTGTTTGTCTGGGAGTTCAAGGTTGTATGTCTTTCCCCTGCGCTAATCCTGCCAGCTGGCCTAGTTTACCTTGGCAACTGAAAGGAAATCTTATATCAGCAGCAAAATAATAAATTTTATATATAGTAAATATGAAATGATAGTGCTGGACTTTTGGTTATAAATATAAGCATACCTCCTTAACTTAGATTCTTATGAGTGTGACTTGTTAGATTTAGAGGAGAATGTAAACTGTACAATATCTGTAAAGAATTGTGACATCCATAGTAATCATGTTCAGTTCTTATTATTGTCTTCATTTATATGTCTTATTAGAGGCGATGAACGGCGATGAAAAACACAGATTTAATTTAGTCACTAACAAGCCTCTTGGCAAGAGAGCAGGGTATCCCCAGGTACACCGTGAGGAGAGAGAGTTTGGGAGGAAATCGAGGACATACTCAGGACTATCATAAAGTGAGTGGGCAGGAAAGAATGCTAGTAGAGAAAAGACCTAATCATAGCTCAGCTTTAGAAAAATTAATATAGCTGCATTTATGGGATGCTGGAAATGGAAGGCCCTGGAGGCAAAGCGAGCAGCTGAAAAGGATGCTCTGAGCAGCCAAGGTGAAGGCAAGCAGGAGCCTCAGCCAGGGCAGTGACAGCGGGAGCAGAGAGGAAGGCGTTTTCATTTTGATTATAACTAGGGTGGAGGGTACAAAGCAATAAATAAAATCAATCATGCTCAGGGGATCAAAAACTACAACTGATATGAATTGGTCATGGATACAATTTTTAATCCTTGCTTCCATTACCATAATAGTCTTGTGTTTTCATTATTAAAACTTACTTGCATTCTATAAAACTTCTTAAAGAAAGGAACAGAAAACAGCAAGATGACTGAGGAATAAAAGTAGAATTTTGAGGTAGAATACTGCTACCTCAAAAGAATTTAAAAACGTCCTTTATTTAAATGTTATCTGTTTATTGGTAATTAGTATGCTCAGCCTTTGGTAAGAATTACTAAGAAAAAGCCATGTTTTCACATTTTTTAAACAGTCAAAAATCTTAATGCTGACTTAAATATGAAGTTTTTATAAACAGCTCTTCCTAGTTCCCTGAAAAATTCATCCCCCCTCTCTATTTTTCCATCTCTTCTATTTCTACCCCATTTTTTGCTCTTTCTGGTTTTATTTTAGTCTTATTATAATTGTTTGTAAATTGCCTCAGACATTTTTTGAAGAAGTATATAACACAGTTTTTCTTTTATAAACAGTAAGTGATGGAACACTCTCAAAAATTAGCACAGATGAAGCTTATGGGAAAATTACACCAGGCTTTTTGTTTGTTTGTTTGCTTGGATTCTTTGTAAGAGTATAATAAATATGGAAGACAGTTGGTCTGTTGACATTTGATAGTAGTACTTGAAGAATACTATGGTAAAAGACATGTGTTAATTAATAAATAAACAAACAAATAAATATAATACATGTGTTTGTGTAACTACACATAGAACAAAATCTGGAGGCAGATATTCCTGACTGTTAGTAATTACTTCAGGGACATTTGATATCTTACATTTATTCATTTGAATATTGTTTCAATTTTTTTAAGGCTAAGCAGATATAAATTATAAACTGTAAAGCAAGCATAGTCTGACATTGATAGAAAATGACAGCATAATTGTAGATATTTGTCATTTATAAGCACCAATTATTTTAATTATACCTTTTAATACTCAACTGAGAACCACTTTTTCAAAATTGGGCTTTTACACAACCAAAACTATGGAATCCTAGCCTTTTTGACACTTTAGCAATGAACACATATAGCTATTTCACAGCAGAAGAAATTGAGGCCTAGAGATATCCAGTGTCATGAATGAGTGCATTACTTATATTTGTTGTGAATGTGCTTCAGGAACATTATAGAATCATTACTATTTATAATTTATACCTTATTCTTATTCAGAAAATCATACTGGACAGTAAAATACCTCCCATTTTTTTTTATTGACATATCCTATATAATAAAAGCGTAATAGGCTAAGGATCGGACCTATCGGTTGACCGTTCGGTCGACTGCTCGACCAGTCACTATGATGCGCATTGACCACCAGGGGACAGATGCTATGACCAGTAGGTTAGCTTGCTGCTGGTGTCCAGCCGATCTGGACTGGGCGAGAGGGCCCGATTGTGGGCCAGGCTGAGGGACCCCACCCATGAGCAAATTGGTGCAGCTAGCCTCTAGTAACATTATATTAGTTTCAGGTGTACAACATAATGATTCAATAAATGTATATGTTGCAAAATGATCACCACAATAAATCTAGTTAATTCATCACCACACATAGTTACAACTTTGTTTTACTTGTGATGAGAATTTTAAGATCTATTCTCTGAGCAACTTTTAAAATATGATAAAGTATTGTTAACTATAATCAGCATGCTATACATTACATCCCCAGAATTTACTTAATTTGTAAGTAGAAGTTTGTACCTTTTGACCACCTTTACCCATTTTTGCCCCACTCCACCCACCTCTAGCAACCTCCATACTGTTTTCCATAGTTGTTGCATCAATTTACATTCCACAAATAGTGCACAAAGGTTCCCTTTGCTCCACATCTTCGCCAATACTTACTTCTTGTGTTGAGCACATTTTCATGTACATGTTTGCCATTTGCATGTTTTCTTTGGAAAAAATGCCTGTGCAGCTCCTCTGCCCATTTTTCAATCATATTGTTTGTTTTCTTTGCTATTGATTTGTATGAATTCTTGATATATTTTACCCTTATCAAATATATGATTTGCAAATACTATCTCCCATTCTGTAGGTTGCCTTTTCGTTTTGTTGATGGCTTCCTTTGCTGTGCAGAATCTTTTTCGTTTGATACAGCCCTGCTTGTTTATTTTTGTTTTCATTGCCTTTGCTTTTGGTGTCAAATTCAAAATATTGCCACCAAGACCAATGTCAATGGGCTTTTCCCCTATGTTTTCTTCTAGTTTTATGGTTTTAGGCCTTGCATTCAAGTCTTTCATCCATTTTGAGGTTATTTGCTTATATGGTGTAAGACACAGTGCAGTTTCATTCTTTTGCATGTGGCCATTCAGTTTTCCCAACCCCATTTATTGAAGAGACTGTCCTCTCCACATTATATATTCTTGGCTCTTCTGTTATAAATTAGTTGACTGTATTTATGTGAGTTTATTTCTGGGCTCTCTATTCTGTTCCATTGATCTATGTGTCTATTTTTATGCCAGTATCATACTTTGTATTATCATTGCTTTGTAATATAGTTTGAAATCAGGGAATAGGCTGCCTTCAGGTTTGTTCTTCTTTCTCAAGATTGCTTTGGCTATTCAGGATCTTTTCTTCTTCCATACAAATTTTAGGATTGTTTGTTCTATTTTTGTGAAAACTTTTATTGTAATTTTGATAGGGATTGTATTGAATCCGTAGATCACTTTAGGTAGTTTGGACATTTTAACAATATTAATTCTTCCAATCTATGAGCACAGAATATCTTTCCCATTAATTTGTTCCATTGTTAAGTATTTTGAGTAAGGTCTTATAGTTTCCAGTATACAGGATTTTCACCTCCTTAGGTATATTTATTTCTAGGTATTTTATTCTTCTTGATGCAGTTGTAAATAGGATTGTTTTCTTAGTATCTCTTTCTGGTAGTTATTAGTGTATAGATTTTTCTATATTAATTTTGTATTCTGCAACTTTACTGGATTCATTTATTAGTTCTAATAGTTTTTTGCTGGGGTCTTTAGAATTTTCTATATATAATATGTCATTGGCAAATAGTGACAGTTTTCCTTCTTCCTTTTAGATTTGGATACATTTTTATTTCTTTTTCTTGCCTAATTGCTCTAACTAGGACTTCCAATAATATGTTGACTAAAAATGGCAAGAATGTGCATCCTTGTCTATTTCCTGATCTTAGAGGAAATGCTTTGAGCTTTTCACCATTAAGTATGACATTAGCTGTGGGCTTGTCATCTATGGCCTTTATTTATGTTGAGGTATATTTCCTCTTTACCCAATTAGTTGAGCATTTTTATCATAAATGAATGTTGAATTTTGTAAATGCTTTTTCTGCATCTATTGTGATGCTCATATGATTTTTATCTTTAATTTTGTTAATGTGTTGTATCACATTGATTTGTGGATGTTGAACCATCTCTGCATCCCTGTAATAAATCCCACTTGATCATGATGTATGATCCTTTTACTTGTATTGTTAAATTCAGTTTATTATTTCATTGAGCATCTTTTCATCTATGTTCATCAAAGGTATTGGCCTGTAATTTTCTTTTCTCGTAGCATTTTTGTCTGGTTTGGGTATCAGGGTAATCTCGCATTGTAAAATGAGTTTGGAAGTGTTCCCTTGTCTGTTTTTTGGAAGAGTTGGAGAAGGATTGGTATTAATTCTCCTTGAAGTGATTGGTAGAATTCACTAGTAAAGCTGTCTGGTCCTGGACTTTTGTTTGTTGAGACAAATAGCTTCCAATTTGGAGTGACTACCATATCTGGGACTTCTACAAATATTTTTTCTAATACTTACAACTCTACTTATTAGGCAGCATTATCCTCATCTCAGAGATGAAGAACTGAAGCTTGGGCAGATTATAGGACTCCAAAGCTCCTTAATCCTCCTACTGAGGCTGGGTGGACAGAGTAGTGTTTGGTGTTGAGCAGTGGTCCCCAAACACGTCTGCATACCACCTGGAGAACTGTTAAAACTTTACCCCATCCCCCAGAAATTAGATTCATTAGTTCTGTGTTTTTAGAACACTCACCTTATGACCCTTCTGTATGGCCCGATTTATGAACCACTTATAGATTGAAAGGCAGACAGGATTTAAAGCCAAATGACACAGATTGGAATCTGGCTGCTCTTTAGTAATCTGTCATCTTGACCAAGTTACTTAACCTTCCTAAATTCTATTTTTCAATCTCTGAAAAATGAGACTGTCTCATAAACTATAAAGCAGCAAAGGAGATAATCATATGCAAATGCTTAAATAACTATAAAGTGTTGTGCACATATTTAAAAAAGGCCTGAACATTTTGAGTTCCAAAATATATTAAAGTAGTGGTTCCCTGTATGGGATTTCATAACCCTGTAACAATTCAAAAAAGTTTATAGAATGAGATAAAGTTACCAACTTCTTCTGCTAAGTAAGGACATTGGAAAATAAAAAGACTTTCTACCAAGTACTTTCACCATCATCATTTTGTTATTGAAATGTTGACAAGAAAGTAGTGAGACCTGATTTCAGCATAAAGAACAATCCTTACATTGGATATGGTTTGCCTAATGAGAAAGTTGCTATGCTGTACTTATTTTAGTTTTTCCCCAGAGCACAGAAATTGTCACTGATAGTGTTCCCCAGCATTTGGAAAGCACTACCTTTGAGATCATCTAGTCCAGCCACAGGAAATATTGCTGTACCAGGTTGTGCCATTTTCCCAGACCTTGCAGCTAGTTAACGGCAGACTCAAGGTCAGAGGATGTCAATGTTTATCAACACTTTTTAACTCTGCTCCCTACATTATTTCTTCAGCAGCGCCCATGGAACAAAATTTTGCCCAGCTTTAACTCTGTCATTTACATATAAAAACAATAGGTTTAGTGAATATATCTTTTCAAACCATATTCTCTCCTTTCCCTCCCTCCTGGGATCTGATCATTGTCCCCAGAGGGTTGTTGTATTGGTTTCTCTCCCCATCACTAGCAATTCAGACTGAAACACTGGTATTTTTATTTGCTCATTATTTTTCTAGAGTAGGTGAGGTTGGAGACAAGGTAGATAGAACGAGGGAGGCAATATGCATAGTTAGGAGCAACATAGTTAGTTTGGAATCTAAGTGCCACCACTCATTGCTAGGTGACTTTGAGCAAAGTCCTAGGTATCAGTCTCCTTCTCTTCAAAATATGGTTAATATTTGTAACTACCTGAGGATTGTTGTGAGGGTTAGGTAACCAAATGCATTAAAGTGCTTACTATGAGCGTGATAAATACTAGCTTGTAGTAATAGTAGTAGTAGTACCCAAATTACTTCTTTTCTTTTACTATTCCTCTTTATGGCCTTTTTGAGTGAGTGGTTTAATGTGGTTATACATTCACAAGTGGATATTGGCTTCTCAATGAATGAACTGACCTTCTGTTAATTTCCTATTGAAACCTTCTTTTGCTAATAGCTCCATGATGTGTCATTATTAACCCCTGATTCCCAGTAAAATTGCATCCTGCAGAGTTAATGAGCCATCACAAATAGGATCAGCTCTATTAGTACTGCTGCTATTCATTTATTTCCATTATCCAAATTGCCCCATTTATATTTGTTGTAAAGCACAAAGCTGGTTTCTGTTATATATATATATATATACATATATATATATATATATATATATATATATAGAGAGAGAGAGAGAGAGAGAGAGAGAGAGAGAGAGAGAGAGGCATAAATTTATAGATAGAACATGTGCTGCTGTTAAAAGTAATTTATAATTAGTGAAACTCATCAATTGATACCTAATATACATTGATGAAAAAGACCAAGTAACATTATAAACCAGCTCTTTTGTAATGAATCTGCATATTTGTAATATTACTTGCTGCTATTTCAGAAAATAAGACATTTCAAAAAAGGAGAATTCCTTTCAAGTAATTATGTAATATTGTTTTAAATGAATAATACAATAAAGTAATAAGCAATAAATTGGATCATGGAGTCTTGATGTTAGTACTGTGGAAACATTAAAATGAACCATACTTCTAACAAAGAAGGTCTTTCCATTTTTAATAATTCCTGTGGTGAGTAGTTTGAAATGAATTGAATGGAATGATTATTTCTCCATCTCTGTCTGTGACCTAAGTCACTAGTATCAAATGTCTACCAGTTATTCTAAAGGTGGTGATGTCAGAAACAAGGAGTTGGACATTTTTCCTTCTGTGTTTTGTAATCTAAATCCACATGGAAGCCTGTGTTGCTTAAAAGATTTAATGCACAGTCTTTCTTTTTTCCCTCTTTGCCTGATACTGTAAAGATGAAATGAAGTACAGTTGAATTTTGGCAAATTGCTTAGTTTCTAAAAATTGTTTTTGCTCTTAACAATCTGCTATGTGTTGGGTACTGAGGATACAAAGTAGAATAAGATCTCTTCCCTCAGGAATAATACCTTTATTAGGAATGAATTCATTCATTCATTTGGTTAACAAATATTTACTTAGGAATTAGCAGTGTACTAGATACTTAAAATACATGAGTGAATAGAAAAACACACAGCCCCTACCCTCTCAGAACTTAACCTCTGAGGGAATATCTGACAAGTATAAAGGAAAGTATACTATCTTCACTAAACTACATTTCCTCACCCTAATCAATCAAGTACACACTGTAGTCACTATACTGTATTCTCCTCACTGTAAACAGGGTGCTTTTTCTAAAAATACAGATTTACCTTATTTCTTGTCTGCTTGAATCATTCCAATCACCCTCTTTTGGTTCAGGGTAATGAAAGCCCACATTTCTTTACATGGTGAGATGTCTTTAAACAACAGAAATGTATTCTCTCACATTCTGGGAGTTACATGTCCAAAATCAGTGTGTCATCAGAGCCATGCTTCTCAGAGCCTGGGACTCTAGGTAAACACTTTCTTTGCCTCTTTTTAGCTTCTAGTTGGAAGCATCAGTCTCTACTTCATCTTCACGTGGCCAACTTCCCTTGTGTGTCTGCGTCGCTATGTCTTTACATGACACTTTCCTGCCAGTGTCTCTCTTTTCTCTTCTTATAAAAAGACAGAGGTATTGGATTAGAGCCCATTCTAGCTGAGTAAAACCTCATCTTAACTTGATTGTGTCTACAAAGACCCTATTTCCAAATGAGATCATATTCACAGGTACAGTGGGTTAGAACTTCAACATATATTTTGGGGAGACACAATTCAACCCACAATAGCATGCATCCCTGTTTATTTGCATATAGTACAAACATTTATATATTTGTATTTTCCTATATTTTTTGAGTCATGTGTAGGAGTCACAGTGGGAGAAAGTTAGACTGTGGTAAATCATAGGACAGTTTAACTAAAACCTGGGGTCAAAAATGTTCAGAGAAAGAGATAGCTGGAAAAACCCAATTAGTTCCTGAAATTGAAGCCTGAAATTGAAGAAGGATAGAAGTTGTCAGGTCCCGTGTTATAAGAAGATAGTAAGAGGGTTGGGGACTTATAATATTGAGGTAAATAGAGTGCTGTTGAAATAATTCAAGAAGTTGAATCTACTAAAACCATTGAATTGTATACTTCAAATGAGTGTATTGTATAGCATGTGAATTATATCTCAAGAAAGTTGTCTTTAAATGAAGTGCAAAGTCTGTGGACTAAATTAAAGTCTGTGTTAGCTCTGAGAGTGGCCTGATCTCACTCTTTGACAAAGTTACTGTGACTAACCCATTAGTCTAGTTGAGTGTCCCCTTCATCCATCATGTTCTAAGAAGTCATTTCTGACCCTAAATATTTGTATGATTAAAAGTGATTGGAAACCAGCACACAATAGATCTTTAATGAATATATGCTGAATGAATGGATAGGGCTATTAGGCAGGAAGTTGAACATCTCTCCTTTCTTTTTGTTTAAGGAAAATAAATTTGGGTTTGAGAGGTCTTTTCCCAAGTATAGTAAATGCTCAACAAAGCATTATTTATTTAGCCACATTATATATTAAATTTGCACTTCGTTCATTGAGTGATTTCACAGAAGACTTTTAAAACATCAAAGGGAATTTGAAATATTGCAATTTAATATTATCATTTTATATTTGAGATATTTGAAACCCAGATAGTTTCAGTCAATTTTTAAAATAGGGCTGCCATGTGGTTCTGAATTAGGCACTGTAGGGATATGAAAGTAAATGTCATGTTCCCTGTCTTCAAGAAGCCTACAGTCTTAGTGCGATGGGGCTCAAACACAAGTACCTCCATATAATCAGTAGCAGCACAAGATGGAGAAAGAGCTTGAGTTTTGGACTCAGTTTGAAGTCCGTGTGATCATGGACTATTGGGTGCTTTAAGCCTCATTTTTTAATCTGTAAAAAATAGAGGTCATAATGCCTAATACTAATAGTAATATCTGATCTTTATTGAGCATTTATATGCCAGGCACTGTGCTATGTACGCATTATACATATGTTATCTCCTTTAATCCTCACATGAATCCATTTGGGATTGTTATTTTTTTAAAGGAGGAAAGAGAGGTTTATAGAGATTAAGTACTGTAGTTTCATTCATTCAACAGATATTTATTGAGCATTTATTGCTAGGCGTTGTGTTAAATACTAGGAATGCAACCCTTAAGTACAGGAGGGCACTGTGGTTTGGTTCTGGGGAGGTTGGAAGGCTTTCCTGTCCAGCCCTCAGGTCTCCCTTTTCCCCCAAAGGCACAGCTTTTCAGTGAAACTCCCCAGGGGAACTAATATTCATTTTCATCTCTTGCACCTATTTTTCTCTTGTTTCCTTTGTCTTATGTTTATTTACATGCCCATCTAGTCCAGTAGATTGAGATGTCCTTACTGGCAGAGACCATATTTTACTCATCTTTAGTTTCTTTGTGTTGAGTTGTGTATTAAGACTGTTGCATGCACAGATCAACGAATTAATAAATCTCTCTGTTGACTATTTTTGTCTCTTGATGACTGATCTCTCTCTAACACACTTAAATTATTCATCCTAAATATCTTTTTAATCATTTTATCTATTTGGGCCTTGTTCTCATTTCCTTCAGGCTATGAAACAAAGTCCATTTATGTGAGTTTAATTTTTGTTGTTGTTTTACGGTACTAGGCCAGAAATAATTTAGAAGTTGGGATCTCTTGCCATCCACTCTTTTTTTTTTCAATTAAAGATTACATTCAGTAATCTTTGCATAATATTGCATTAGTTTCAGGTGTACAGCATTGTGGTTAGACAATCATATTCTTTATAATGTGGTCTGCCAAATATTTTAAGTACCCACCTGGCACCATCCATAGTTATTCCAATGTTATTGACTATATTCCCTATGCTGTACTTCACATCCCTGGGACTATTGTGTGATTACCAATTTGTAGTTCTTTACTTATTTGGCTTAGGAGGTGGCACAGATCTACCCAGAACCTTCTCCATCAAGATAGCTGTTGGTTTGCTCAGTATATCAACCAGATTCTCTGGATGAACTTGCATTGCTGAAGGTGGGATTAAACTAGCAAAATGCAAGGTTTCCAAAGGCCATAAATATCAATCAGGATTCCAGTGTGATGTAGTTTCTTTCCTAACTGTATATATTCAAACGGATCTGGAAATTGCGTACTCCTTCAGGATGTTCCGTGTTTAAATTAGACGACCTTCCAGACGTATTTCTAATTAGTTCAACTCCATATTAATGTGGTTATCAAGTTTGGGGCCATAAAATGCTAGTCTTCCCAGAAACTTGAAATGAAAGGTTTAAATGTATCAAAAATATGAACGATTTGAAACTTTGCTTTAGGTTTAAAAATAAAATTGTTCAATTAACACGATAAAGTAGAATTGAGAAAGCCTTTTTCGAATTGGGTATCTTAAGTCACTTCATATAATTGTTTTAACATGCTAAAAATCAAATCCAAAAATGAAAAACCATTAGTAATTATACATTGGCTGATTGGCATATATCTAAGGGATAATCATTTTAAATGTAGCTACTTTCATTGTCAAAATTTTAATAAAAACAATTTAAAGCATCAGGTACCTTCCAGATTTTGAGCCATGAACATAATTTTCATGGTTGCCAAGTTCTCTCCTGGAACACTCTGAGGAAGGGCCGCTTGCCAGCATCAAGAAAATCTACCAAGCACCTAAAATTAGTATAATGAACCCCACCTGTCCTTTCTATTGCCTTTTGGTTAGACTCCCCTGAGGAGCTCAAATCAAGAAGGAACAAAGTGTTTTTGCTGTGGGTTCACTACTTGTGATCCAAGAAAACACTTAAGAACCTGAGACATCTAGAGAGAAAAGCAAGCATTGATCTGTGTGGTTAATAGAACAGAGAGGCCAAGACAAATTCAGAGGCCTCAGGAGATACTTTGAACCTCTTTCAAAGCTAATCACAAAACAATGGCTTTGAAGGGACCTCGGAGATCGCCAGCTGAGTCTCCTCATTCTATTTCTGAAGACCCTGAACCTAGGAGCAGGTACTCAAGGTCTCTCATTAGCAAGTGGCAGAGCCAAGAAGACCCAAATTCAGCCCTTCCGGCGCCAAGTCCCGTGCTCTTTACTCTGTACTAAGTGGCAAATGCTTTTTGTATGTGTGTTTTTAAGAACCTTTAAGAGGAGTTTAAGTTATTTTCTTTTGATTTGAATTATTTATTCATTTTGTTGGTCTCTTTCACCATTACTAAGTGCATTTTTGTCCTTTGAGGCTAAATTATGACAGAGCATTCCATTAAAAATAGGTGTCCTATACAAGAAAATACAAGTGAAGAACCTTGCCAGCAATAAACATTCTAAAAAACAATGCACACCATTTCCATTCCTGCAGAAATGCCAAGCGCAGAGCTGCTGCACCTACTGGCTGTAGTGATCACACTGGTGGCAGGAGCCGGTGGCTGCCTAGCCCATGTGCACTAGGTGCATGCCTGCACTCGAGTACCAGTTTAGTTTCTTTGCTAGTAGAGACAGGTGATTTAAAGAAACAAACACATATTTCACAGAAAGGGGGAGGGCATCTGGAAGCTGAGGAATAAGTAGCCAATCATGTTAAAATGAAAGAACATAGCCAGTGTTTTGTTTTTCTAGTTCTCAACTGTACTTGACTGCTGCTCCTATCTGTCCTCTAGGTTCTCCTGGTGGGGGAGATATTCTTCACACTGGGTGACTCAACTTCTCAGGCAGAAAGCTCAGTATTGCTGTTGATTGACAGAAAGATATGTTCATTTGTTGATTTATCCATCCACAGAATGGCCTTTTATTGAGCTACATGGTATGATGTCTATGCAGCCATTTCCACTCTTGATTTTTATGTGCTCTAGCTCAAATGTGTTTTCTCTTTACTTTTTTAAATTATTATTATTGATTTCAGGGAGGAAGGGAGAGGGAGAGAGAGAGAAAAACAGCATTGATGAGAGAGAATCATTGACTGGCTGCCTCCTGCACGCAACCTGGGTATGTGCCCTGACCGGGAATCAAACTGTGCCCTGACCGGGAATCAAACTGTGACCTCCTGGTTCATAGGTCAACACTCAACCACTGAGTCATGCCATCCGGGCTTCTCTTTTCTTGAATAGGGGTAGCAAGCACTTACTTTGCTTGGATAAAGGGTATAATCTGGCTAGTTAAGGCAAGACACCCTCAGTGCTGAAACAGGGGCATCTCTTTTGGCACCTGCATTTCCCTTCCTCACGGTGTGTCGTGGGTCAGCTGTAGCCACATGTGGTAGATGCTGAAGCCAGGGGTGTTTAGAAGGGGTAGCATAGAGGAGCACCAAGTCCTTTCATACATGGGCTTTTGCTTTCGTCCAGAGAAATATTTTTATGCTCATTTAAAACATACTCTCTTAGGCAATGTATATGTAGAATGGCTTCATTAAGGCTACGTAGGTCTAGCCTCCTATACTTTCCCCAACTAGCCTTCAAGTTTCTCTCTATAATTCAGAGTATTTTTTTAGCTTTCTCCCCAGATGACTTTCATGGCTCTAAAGCAGAGGTTGCAAACTAGCAACCTACCAGCTAAATACCTCCCAGTGACAACTTTTGTTCTGTACACATAGTGTGGATTTTGAATTAGTTGCTAGTATTTAAAAATAATATTTCTAGTAACAATCCAGATTTATGACACATCCTTTAAAAAAATCAGATCTGCAATATTTGGTCTGCACTTCAACCCAGCAATCATTTGATAGAGCTGAATAGTCGCTGTGGCCTTGAGACGGTGTGAACACTTTCAAACCTACATCATTACACAGCCTGGACTCTGTAGCTATTCGCATTTCTGGCCCTTCCCCAAAGGATGTGTAGGCTAGGAAGGTTATCATCTCGGTAATGATAAGAATAATAAAATAACCCACCTCATATATTGTACACTAACCATGCCAGGCACTTGATATACCTTTTAAACCTCACAGGGATCTCATCTACAACCCAAAAAGTTCAATTTGCTTGCCCGTCTTATATCTTGTGAGTGGCTGAGTTAGGAATTGAATTCCAGGTCTGTCTGACTCTAAAGCCTACGCTTTCCATTTTATCATACTGTCTCTCAGAATCATACATCCCTCCCACAAAAACCCGCCCTGAATGTTAGGCCTGCAATAATCCATGTATGCCAAGAACTAGGGGCCCTATTAGCCATTGGTGTTTCAGTTTCTATCAGGAAGAGGAGAAAGGCAAAGCTTGGTTGTTATTGGTGAGGCTCCTCCTACTCTGTCTTATCCTTTGGCTAAAGACCTGCTCTGGGTGCCCTAACCAGTTTGGCTCAGTGGATAGAGCATCGACCTGAAGACTGAGGGGTCCCAGGTTCGATTCCGGTCAAGGGCATGTACCTTAGTTGCGGGCACATCCCCAGTAGGGGGTGTGCAGGAGGCAACTGATCGATGTTTCTCTCTCATCGATGTTTCTAACTCTCTATCCCTCTCCCTTCCTCTCTGTAAAAAATCAATAAAATAGACCTACTCTGGGTGCTGATCACATAGCCACGTTTCTGGGGAAAAGGAGCTCACCTGAAAATTTGTTCTAAATCAACTGGACGCCAACTGGACGCCACATAAAAGGCTTCTAAAAGAACACCTGAATAAATATCAGGCTAGGAGTAACCACTCAAATTTTTGTAAATCTTAAGATATTAAACTGTGCAGGTGGTTATTATGAAAGGAAAAAGTGAAATTCTTATTCTTGAAATTACATATCTTACTTATGGAATCTTTCTTTCCCTCGATCCCAGCCTTGCACCATCTTTCAAGCCTACTACTGCTTTTCAAATCCAGGCTATTGTAGATTTACTGTTGGTTTCCCTTGGCATTACCTCTTTCACTTGTTTCTTTTCTTCCAGATTTCTCAAGACCTTTAACTCCTTTGGGTTTTGCCATCTCCTTTTAAAAATGCTGGGAATACAAATAGTAACAAAATAATACAAACAATAATAAAATAAAATTTTCTTCTATACATTTAGTTTTAGGGTAGAAAAATAACTTCTCCTCCTGGCAAAATACATGTGCCTTACTATGTTAAGATTCTTGTGGTTGCAAGCAATAGAAATATACTCAATTCAAAAGAGGAGATTATTGAAAGGATAAGGACCAATGACAGGAACCTCAACAATTTGTTTAGAAAACACTTATTGGGTGACTGGAATCCAGGAACAAGCTGATGGACCAGGCGTCAGGAGGCATAGGAACTAGGGCGGCTTTGAGGTCCTCAGCTACAGATGAGCGTAGGTCTCCAAAAGAGAACTTGCTCCAACCATGTTCTGTTTCTCTCTGTCTCCAGTCAGTTTTCAAATCCCAGGGGAGACAATCTGGCCAAGTTTAAGTGTCTCTACTATTGAGCCTATTAGCCTTGGCTATGGAATGGATCAACTAACACAGTCATGGCCACTGGGGACTTCTTAGGGCTGCTATGCATGACTATGAATATGGTGACAGGTTTGCACATTTTTTATTTTCTTGTATGTTTATTTCTAAATCAGGCCTTCAGTCCACCTAAAAATAGATTTTATTCAGTGTATGTAGTTCCCATGAAATATAGTAAAATTATTTGACAGAGGCATTTAGAACTTCTAAAAGTCCAGAATTTCAGTTCTTTAGAGCTTCAGTCTGAGAAATATCCCAGATCTCTTTCTGTAATAGGAAATAATTCATCATGGCAATGTTTTGCAAGTTGCATTAAAGTTCTAACATCTTTATGATTATTAATAATTGTAGCAAGGCCAGTGCAGTATGGACTCATGCATAGGAGATGTCTTCCTGGTTAATAAATGGATATGATTCTGCCTGTTGTCTGTGAGAAAGTGCTTCCAACTTGAGTGGTTCTCCTGTTCCCTGGACAGGGAGCAGCATCTTTCATCCTTTGGTGGGTGAATCCAATGGCCTGGAAATGCTCAGAAGTTAATGCTGATAGACAAGCCATGGAAAACCTCTGTCTTGGTTCATACTAAAATCTTTTTGTACTAGGACAAGATGAACCTTCTGCTGCAAACATGAGCCTCCTCTCTTCTTCAGCCAAAAGTTCACTAGGGTTCAAACAATGTCTTAATGGATTCCAGCAAGATTTTTGTGGGGCTGCAAGGAGTCAGTTTCTGGTTTGCAAGCACAGTACCAGTTCTAAAACGAGGACCCACCTGGATTCAAGCCCCAGGCCAGCCTTCTAGTCTGCTTCCGATTTGGGGTGACTTGGCAGCCTGCCTTTCTTGTTCCAATGTATTGCTGCCATTCTTTAATTGATAGCTCACATCTCACCTCTTCCATCACCCCTCCCCAGCCTGATGAGAAATCAGCCCCATCTGTACCCCAAATCTGGTCCATAAGACTAGAGTTCATTCTCCCATTCAAGCAAATAGAGACAGACAGTTCTCAGTTGTTCATATTGATAAAGGAGTATGTTCCTATAGATAATCTGTTATTATATCTAGTCTGTCAAGACTTTTCTTCTTCATCGAGAGGTGTGTGATATGTAGAGATAAGTAGTTCAGACATTGAGACGTGGCAGGAAGGCCGACTAAGGGCACAACCAATGTGTTTGTGATGGGGAATTCTCACTGAATTTTTGATACCTACTCTCTGAGTAATCTCATTTTCTTATCTTGCATCAGTGGGCAACTTCAGAGAGGGCAATTAAGTTATTTAAATAATGAATAACAATTTTTTATGAAAAATAGGAATTCCACTTTTGAGTTTTGAAGAACAGCAGAGAACAATTTTTAAAAACATATATTAGCATCCACTTCCTTTCCTTTTTCATTTCTTCAACTTGCACAGTTGTATTTGTTGTTATAATTAGAGTAGTAGTAACTGCTCCCATTAGTAAACTCTAAGAACATTGCATTCTCACAATGACTCTCACAACATTGGGAAGTATGCTTCATACTGTTACAGAAGAAGAAACCAAGGCATCGAGAGATGTGGTAACATGGACAAGGTCACTCAGCTATTACGTAACAGAGCTTGTATTCAAATTCAGACCCATCTGGCTCCAAAGCTGTTCTACTCTACTAAGCTATGCTATGCTATGCTATGCTATGCTATGCTATGCTGCACTATTCTATACTATACTACACTACACTGTGTGGTATGGTTATAACACTTTTAATGCTTGCTCAGTGGAAGAATGGGAAGTACAAACACAGGACACTTTGTCCATGTCCAGATAGGAGGAGGCCATAGGAACAACTGGTAGTAGAGTGATGACGTAACTACAATAAAAATCAGAGCATACGTTTACTTATGTATTTCTTTATCCAATTTCATCTATGTGCAAATTATTTGTATCTGTTGCTTTACTACTTCCTATTTTTTATTATGGTAAAATATACATAACATGAAATTTAGCATTTTAACCACTTTTAGGTATACAGTTCATTGGCATTAAGTACATAGATATGGATGTGTAAGTATTACCATCATTCATCTTGAAAACTTTTTCATCTTTTTAAATGGAAACTCCTTACCCATTAAGAAATAACTCCCAATGCCTGCCTTCTCTCAGCACCTGGTAACTATCTTTCTACTTTCTGTATCTAGAATTTGACTATCCTAGGTATCTTATATAATTTGAATCATGCAATAATTGTCCTTTGTGGCTCATTTATTTCATTTAGCATAAGATCTATGCCTATTGTATTATGCACCAGAATTCCATTCCTTTTTAAAGCCTGAATAATATTCCATTATATCAACTATTAAAAGACAAACTAAGGTTTAAGACAAATTTGAGCACTTGTCAATTAGAAATGAGCAGCATCAAAATGCAATGGTTAAAAATAGAGCCAGAGAGAGAAAAAAAGAAAAAGGAGAAAAATATTATCCTATATAATAAAAGAGAAACATGTAAATTGACTGTCCCTCCACTACACTCACCAGCCAATCAGGAGTGAGTATCCAATTTAACCTGACAAAGATGGTGGGTTAATTTGCATACACAGGCGCCAGGCGGAGAGCAGAGCAGGAGAGCTGGCGGAGAGTGGAGCGTCTTGGGGAACTTGGCCACCAAGATGCCAGACGAAGAGCAGAGAGGGCGAGCTGGCAGCTTGGAGGACTTGGCAGAGTGGGAGGCCATGGGCCGGAGACAGAGCAGGAAGGGAAAACCAAGAGCGCAGGGAGCACCAGGAATTCTGGAAATAGTAGTTCTGGTAGCAGCCCTAGGACCAGAAGCGAATCCCAGAGCATGGGGAGCACCAGGAATGCTGGGAATCGTAGTTCTGGTGGCAGAGGGATCTCCTAGACCAGGGGTGGGCAAACTTTTTGACTCGAGGGCCACAGTGGGTTCTTAAACTGGACCGGAGGGCCGGAACAAAAGCATGGATGGAGTGTTTGTGTGAACTAATATAAATTCAAAGTAAACATCATTACATAAAAGGGTACGGTCTTTTTTTTTTTTTTTTTAGTTTTATTCATTTCAAACGGGCAGGATCCGGCCCACGGGCTGTAGTTTGCCCACGGCTGTCCTAGACACTACAGCAAAGTGAGCCTGGAGCAAGTTACTCTTGCGGTGGGGGATGGAGGGAAAGCAAAGGTGAGAAACATAAGTAAAATCAGAGTGTCTAGGAAAAATTAAAGGGAAAATATCCTAAAACTTCCAGGAAATCTCCATCAATGAAGCAAAGAAAAAAAATGCCTATATTATTCTGTGAGCAACAAACCAAACTGAGTTGGGATCTCAGACAATTCGCTCATATGATTGTAAAGACAGACAGAAACTCCCGGATTGGAGAGGGCTCTCCTGAGGGCTTACAGATTGGAGAGAGTGCAGGTTGGGCTGAGGGACCCCCACACCCCCCAGTGCATGAATGTCGTGCACTGGGCCTCTAGTAGAACATAATAGAAATAATCCTGTTATTTGCAGATTTTTAATATTTCCTACAACTTTTGTGGTATTATACTATGTTAGTACAGTTTTGGTAATATTATTATATTTAAAATCTTGTTTTCCTTGAAATATTAATGTTTATTGCATGTAATCTTATTATACTTAAAATCATTTTTCTTGAAATATTAATGTTTATTACATGTACATGGCTAATTATTCTGTATCTACAATCTGGTAATGGATTTATTTTGTATATCGTAAATAAATAAATAAAATGCAATGGTTAGGAGCACTCCACTGACAGGAGCCAGGAGAAGGACTTATTCAAAGTGCAGAAGCAAAGAAAGAAAATTATTTGATTGGCAATAGCATAAAGCCCTGTGGGCTGTTTGCGATCGTTGTCCTTAATGTTTTGATTTTGTAACCTTGAGGCATTTACAGGCTTAGATTTGTTTGTTTTTGTAGACCACTATGGCATTAGAGCCACATCAGTTTAATGACCTCCTGCTTAATGTAACAGCATGTAGCATATTTTATTTATTCATCTGCTGATGGACACTTGGGTTGCCTATTGTGAATAATGCTGCTATGAACATGGGCCTACGGATATTCTGTTCACGTCCCTGCATTCATTCCTTTTAGGGTCATAGTCAGAACAGGAATTGCTGGATCAGATGGTAATCCTTTGTTTAATTTTTTGAGGACTATACAATTTTTCCCAGCAGCTGCACCCTTTTTCTTTCCCACCAGCTCTGCTTCCTACTCTTACACTCTCACTTCTAGGTTATAAAGCCCGCTAAAGCCTGGCTGTGACTTCTTCAGTCTTTTGCCCTTTAACAGCCAGTACAATACCATCCACAGGAAGGGTGTTGAGTCAAGGACTTGCTCATTGTGATGGAGATTCTGATGCTGAAACTTCTTCAGCAACTTGCAAATGTTTGGGCATGAATCCTTTAGCCTGTATTCTTCCCTACTCTCTCTCCCTCTGTTGCTCCCAACCTCAGAGAAGAGCCATGACAATAGTGAGATGCTGTCTGCAGGAAAGAAATAAAAGTATAGAGGTGCCTCTTTGCATACCAATGAGAGTGGCAGCCTGGTATTCGAGTGCTGATTCATGACTGCAAGTACATGTTTGGCAAGCTGAATCCACATCTGCAATTTAAATGACCATTTACAAAATAGAGCCCTTTTTCCCCTTAATACCTAATTAGAGCCAGTGGCTAGCATTGTAGTAGAGAAAGCAGTTATGTCTAAAACAAAGTTCTAATCCCATTGCAAAAGAAGTTGTCACTTGCGGAACTATGAAAAAGCGCTTGGTCCAGGGATGTAGCCTTGACAGTATACACATTGCAAAGCCATGCATGCTTATGTTTGGCAGCGGACTCTGCCCTCACTGTAGGGAATTTGAACAGAAGTGGGGAGACTGCTTTTGGTTCAGGCTGGAGCCAGAATAACACGTTCAAGGATGCGAGTTTCTCATGTAACTCTTCCCATGATCCTCGTGGTATATTTGCATCAACCGTCTAACCTTGAACACTTTTTGGAGCTAAAGCTGCCAATTTCCCTGCTTTTTGAAATTATGTGTTTCTCAAATAAAAACTAATATGAAAATATTCTGTTCACATGCTTTCCAAATGTTTTTCTTTTACTTTTTAAAAAATATCCATAGTTTTATTGTTGATAGAATTACAGATGTATTCCATTTCTCTCCCTCCCGTTTAAACCACTCCTCCCAGCCCTTACCCACCCCCTCAGGTTTTCACCACCCTATTGCTAGTGTCCATGGGCTATGCATATCCTATATAATAAAAGGCTAATACGCAAATCAACCGAACAGCAAAGGACCAGTTGCTATGACACTCACTGACCATCAGGGGGCAGACGCTCAATGCAGGAGCTACCCCCTGGTGGTCAGTGTGCTCCCACAGGGGGAACTCCTCTCAGACAGAAGCCAAGCTCATGACTGGCGGGAGCCTCTCCCACCTCCGGCAGCACTAGGGAGCAGTGAGCCGAGTAGTAAGGAGCAGCAAGCAGGCGAGCAGTAAGGAGCCAGAGGTCCTGAACTGTGAGAGGGCACAGACTGGGCTCAGGGGAACCCACCTCCCTCCCCCCCCTCCCCGAGTGCATGAATTTTGTGCACTGGGTCTCTAGTAAGTATATAAGTTTTTGGTTTATCTCTTCCCCTGTCCCCAACTCCACATAGAGGTATGTCACTCTGTTCCATGCCTCCATGCCTCAGGTCTTATTTTGTTGGTCAGTTCTTTTTGTTCATTAGATTCCGCAAATAAGTGAGATCATGTGATATTTGTCTTTTTAAGATTGGCTTATTTCAATTAGCATAATAGTCTCCAGGTCCATCCATGCTGTTCCAAAGGGTAAGAGATCCCTCTTCTTTACAGCTACATAGTATTCCATTGTGTAAATGTCCCATAGCTTTTTTTATCTATTCATCTACTGTTGGGCACTTGGGCTGTTTCCAAATCTTAGCTATTGTAATTAATGCTGATATGAACATAGGGGTACATATATTCTTTCTGATTGTTGTTATGGTGTTTTTAGAATATATTTCTAGAAGTGGGATCACTGGGTCAAATGGAAGTTCCATTTTTTAATTTTTGAGGAAACTCCATACTGTTTTTCATAATGGCTGCACCAATCTGCATTCCCACCAGCAGTGAAGTAGTGTTCCCTTTTCTCCATATTCTAGTCAACACTTGCTGTTTTCTGATTTTTTGATGATAGCCATTCTAATAGGTGATATCTCCTTGTGGTTTTAATTTGCATTTCTCTGATGATTAGTGACTTTGAGCATTTTTTCATATGTCTCTTGGTCATTTGTATGTCCTCTTTGGAGAAATGTCTATTCAGGTCCTCTGCCCATTTTTTAATTGGAATGTTTGTCTTCCATGTGTTGCGTTGTATGAGTATTGATGGAGAGGGTCAGAGCTGAGTGTAAAGGTACTTAGATATTAGACCACACATTTACTGCCACTGGCCCTTACCCTTGACCCAGGCTGGGTGGGGGAAGCAGAGGCAGGTGCTGTTGGTGAGAACAGCATGTTCAAGTCAGCATGCTTTGTAATGGAATTGACAGTGTGTCTGTCATTCTGGGTTTTCTTCTCCTTCCTGACAATGAGTGGTACAAATCCAAAGTTCACATAGAGGTCATGATCACAGGCCACTGGCAGGGTTTGTGAGGTCTCTGCCAGGTCAGGCTGCCCAGATGTGAGCTGTGCTTGGGCTGAGTTCAGTTTGTTTCCACTCTCTCGCTCCTCACTCCTCTCTCCTCCCTCCTCCCTTCTCCCTTCTCTTCAGCCTTGCCAAATGCTACTGGGGATGTTTTCCCCTCTGCTTAAGGTAATAACTGACTTAGTGCCGACGCCAAGCTACAGGCAAGCAGTGAAAATAAATTTACAGGGGGGTTATTTTCCTACTATTAGGAAAAGGCTTGGAGTCCTTTTTGGAAGTTCTTATCTCCCAAGAAACTGCTTCAGGAGCATCCTTCTCTCTCGAGTGCACCTAGCTGGGCACTAGGACACACACAGTGAGAACATGACTGATGTATGTTGGGCTAGGTTTTGAAGCAGAGTGGTACAAACAGTCCCTCAAAAACTATTTCTTCCAACAGTGTGCTCTCAGGAGAGTAGCTGCTGCATACGTGTGGTGTAACTCCACTCTTTTGAACATCATACTGTTGACTTCAAAGTCATCTGGTGTGTTAGGCGACTCAGAGTAATAGGGATGATGAATTAGACAGAGGTTAGAACCCCAACTATGCCATTTTTTAGTAGGTGACCTAGGAAGTGGTTTCGGTGTTGTCTGTGCAGTTAGAGTTTGTGTACAGGCTTCATGAACTGCAAAACACAAACAGCCCCTGGCCCATCGTGGGTGCTTCGTAAGAGTCACAGTTCCTTTCCTCTTCCCTATTTGTTTATTCTTGCCTCTTCTTGACATCAGATTTGATCAGCGAGAATTGTCCATTAGCACAGTCTATAATTTCCTAATATAATTTCCCACTCTCAGAATAACTGTGGCTGAGAGTATTTATTTTACACCTTCCTGCCAACTCAGGTACAACTGTCATTCACGGGCCACAAAACCGGAGGCTTCGTGGACTTCAACTGGGAAGACCACACCTCCCTGAGACTAACAACCACTCTCAGAAAAATTCATATGTCCTTGCTTGACATATTCATGGTTGGACATCAACTGAGAACTCAATGCATGGATTTCTGGGGAGCACTATGTTCATAAAAATTCTCATGCTGATACTAACAAATGTTTTCATCTTCTGTTTGAATTATATCCTAGTAAATGAGTCCTTGTAACACACCTGCACCAACAGCAAATAGTTCAACTTTAAATAGTGGAATTTTAATGTAGAAAAAATGGCATGAAGACTCAGTCAAAACCATGCAAAGAATGCATTTGAAATGGCAACACTTAAACCTTAAAATTAATAGTTAAATCATGCTTTTCTAGCAAATGTAGTGTTGATAGACTCAGCCTTGTACAATTGGGAACTTTTCTGTTTAGACTTACAAAAATTCTAAATTTATATTGATAAGGACATGTTGCATATTTTAACAATATAAAACACTTATCTCCAATTACATGCCTTATACATAATTCATGCAAAAGAAATCGTACTTGCTTTAGTATGGCCAAATTATAATTGTTGCATCAACCATAAAAATGTCTTCTCTTCTTTGCTTATAGTCCTTTCGGAAGCATTAAATGAGGGCACTGGAGTAGGTAATTTGGGTAGCTATAGAATGGTTAGAAGTTTTTTACATAAGTTTTCTGTGCTAACTCTTTTAAGTAGTTTTAGAAAACTGACTAAAAACCAATTATATCTATCATAAAAACTTGACTTTTGAAATATTTTTAAATTTAAATGTTAATTTAATCTTATTTCCAAATAAGATATATACTGAGTCTTGAATTCTGTCAGATTTGAAATTTGTAGTTTCAGCTGTTTTTTAACTAGGACTACAGTAGGGAAGAATAAGAATTCATTTTTATGTATCTGCGTGGGTGGCGAGTGGAATTTTCTCATCTTTCTGAATGGGAAAAATGTATGCAGTCATTGTTTTTTATCTCAGGGCCTTTGAGTGAACTTGTTGTTGTCTAAAAGGAAAGAAGCAGCCGTTCATTTCACCACTGTCAAGATTTCAGTGATTCAGCAAAATGCAGCTGGTTCTCCTGCACGCACAAGCCTGGAGATGGAAAGGGTGGCCAAGTTCATCCCCATCGGCCTTCCTCCAGCCCAGTGCAGTCACCACGTTCAGCAGCTAACCTTTCATCTGGCTTAGGAAATGGCTGGCCCGTTAAAAATCATCCAGCCCATTTTTCTGTTCGGCCTTTGTGGCTGCTTTGACTGGCGTATTGCTAATTCTGGTTAATGAGCAATTCAGGTTCCTGTTTTCAGGAAGCCTACTTTTCCTCTTTTAAAAAACAACTAACTGATTTGTTGTTGGCTCACATGTTCAGATTCAAAGTTTCTTCCCATGGAGAAAACCGGATCCCAAGTTCTTGCTCCAGCCCTGGAAATATATATCTTTCGCTGGATTTCAAGTGTTAGAAGAATGACTTTGAGAAACCTTTATCTTGTGTTGACATACATTTAGGGATTGTTACTTGCTTATACATGTTTGAAAGTGGCCCTGAATGAACTCTGGATCAGTGGTCTGGAATGGGAGCATTGAGGAAGGACCTTGTAAGCATCCTGAGCACTCCTCTCTCATCTGAGTGGGCTGCAGAGGAGATGACTTGCTACCACACAGCAATTTCAGAGAGGTCTTTTTCATTTCTAACAGAATCCTCAAAAACTCACAGCTGTCATTTCCCAAAGAGCACACTAGGTGTGTTTATTTCATTGGCTACTTTAGCGGTGTAGAGGGAAGTTAAAAACCGTTCTCCAATGAGGCTCCCCCTGCTCTGCCCTCTAAAGGACTCTGTTTCTTCCCCGGGACTGCGGTTATAATCTTACTTCATGTTTGCTGTTGTCAAATCCAGAGGAACTGAAATGGATCTGAGCTTTTGCAAACTTGACCCTGTACCTGGAGCTGTGAGACAAGTCTATAGGTGCTCATATCACTAAGGCATCCTTTATAGATTCAGACATTTTCACGCTTAGGGAGAAATACCTCCGATTTATATAATAACCACATATCCCCCGAAGTAATCAGCACCTATGTTCTGATAATTATGGGAACTATGAAGTAGAAGATTTGAAATTAGAAATTCCAGAGTATATGGTGAAAGTTGTTATGTGCTAGGCCCTGCACTAGACTTTTTATATAAGCTATCACATCAAATTCTTACAAGAGTGTATAAAGTAGACCTGATTATCCTCTTGTAACTCATGAGAACTGAATCTCCTACTGAGAATGTATGATGCATTCAAGCAAGTGGTAATAAATCATCACGTCCAGGTTGAGTTGTTTGTTCTGCCCACATGTCATGCAGTCTCTTTCATGGCCTAGTGCTCTACAGCAGGCAGATTCTTGGTGTGAGAAATGTCATGCCAGGTTGAGAAGTGGCCAGGGAAGTGAATGTGTGGTGAAGGCGGAGATGGGACACTAGTCGGTCTGAAGTGTAACATTTGCAGAGGGAGAAAAAAATACTTTTAACAAATATAAGGCTCTTGGTAGAACCTAGGATCATATCTGGCTTTGCTTGTTCTGTAACAGAGTGAAAAAAAGTCACATTTTTTAAATAAAAAATCCATCCAAATATTTTATGATATGACTTATTCCTCTGGGAATAGTGTTGAATTAAAACTTTAGTTTCTCAAGTTGATGTGAAAATGTTCTGCTTGTTCAGGCATTAGAGCCATATGGAACAGAAGTTTGGAGTTATTTTACAGAAGATATTTTTGCATAAATTCTGTTTTGACAATTTTCTCAGGCTGTTTTCTGAGACAGAAATGGCAGTAGAGAACCCAGGAAAAGAGAAGAGAAAAAAATATATCAACTGAGGACATCTTTGACTGACTGAGTCAGAATAATAATAGCATCACTAGCTTTATTAGTATAAACCAATCAGTTTGGGGACGTAACCAGGAAATGACTTGAGAGCCAGGGAACAGCAGAAGTCCTCCTGACTTGGGGATCTGAGACACTTGACCACTTACAGTGGGAAGAGAAGTGTCTTGGGACAGATACATCCCATTTTACCCTTCCTTTTTCTTCACCTCTGGCCTTGGCATTCACACCCAGCCAGCATACTGCTGCTTTTGGAATATTGACTTCAGATAATATATTCAGACATGTAAATGAGAGCTTTACTGTACACATAAATTTGCTGACTTATGGCCCATATCTGAATTTTGAACTCTTTCGATATAAATTTTCCCAAACTTTTCCAGAGCTATGCGTGTGAATGAGTTCTAGCCATCGTAGCAGAATGGCTACTTTGTGGTAACTTACCAAACAGACACATTCCGTACGATCCACGTTCGTACCAGGGCAGAAGACCAGCTGCTATCCTTTCTTCTCAACAAAGGACTCTTGTGTTTGAACAAAAACGATGTACTGTATGCCCAGCAGCAGAGGGGAGTCTGAGCAGTGATGTCAAAGTATACCATGATGTCACCACAATTCACAAAGAATTACAGTTAATGCCATGTGAAGTAAGGCCAATTTCAACACTTTCCCTCTTGGGTACTTCACAGTCTGAGAGACAGAAGCAAGGCCAGAGGTCAGGCCTTTGTATAATTTTGTTTCACATTCTCCAGACACCCTAATTTTGGAAGCAGGGAAGGGAGAAGACGGCTTGTTAAAGAAAAGTCCCCGGATCATGTGCTGAGAATGAATTCCAGTGTCTGTATGCACTCTTTTCTGTACGAGGTTAATTCTTAGGATTTCTGCTGAAGACAACCAGACAAACACATTTAACTCAAAACAGAACCTGAAATAAATAAGAAAGGCAAAGTAAATCAGGCTGGTAGCACCTGAGAAATTTCATATATGTTGGAAATAAGACTTAGCCATTCTCTTTTTACTTTTCAGGATGTTTATCCAGCCATTAATACATTAGATTCTTCTTTTTTATAAAGAGACATTTTCTTTAAAAAAAAAATGTTTTTATTGATTTCAGAGAGAGAGAAATGGAGAGAGAGAGAGAGAGAGAGAGAGAGAGAGAGAGAAACATTGATGAGAAGCATCAATCAGTTTACTGGGGATTGAGCCCGTAACCCCGGCTTGTGCCTGCCTTGCTGGAAATGAACTGATGACATCCTGGTACATGGGACACCGTTCAACCAACTGAGCCACACCAGCCAGGCAAATAGGTCAGATTATTGACGTCCAAAAAGGCAGCCTAGGAAAAACTCCTAAAAATGTTTACAATCAAATAAATTCACCACTTTTTCTATCAGCTGCCTCATACCCCTAACATTGACATCTCCCTTCCCTTCCATTTACTTTATAATATAAAGAGATAAGCACCACAGAGCCCATGGTGACCCCTCAACATCTCTAGAACTGCAGGGTAAGCAAGCTAATGCAGAGTACAGGAGAACATCTCTAGCTCAAACAATAAAGAGGATAGAAATGGGACCCTTTAAAAAATCGCCTGACCAAATCTCATTCCTATGGAAGCAGGACCTCCTTTAGACTAACCATAGAGGGGCTTGAAGTCTCTACGCTTTGATGGTGGTGGGGTTGGGGGTGGGTAGGTCGGAGATGGAGAAAGAGTCTGGCTCTGGTCCAGCCAAATGATCAGCCAAAGGGCGAGAGCTCACACAGAGGAATGGGAAGAGTCAGGCCAGGGGGCTGTCCAAGCTCAAGTCTCTTAGGAGGAGCCAAGCATCAGGCGCTGAGGAGAGCAAGTACAGAGTGAGTTTCCAGGTCCAGGGTTGGTGTCAAGCTGGGGCGTGATGCCCAGAGCCCCGTGCCTAGTGGAGAAGAGGTCAGAGGGAGACTTGCTTGGAAATAATAAGCCGTTATACCCCAAGGCACTTCTGGAATGATGGATGAAGGACTAGAGACATAGCAGGCAAAGTGACAAGTAGAAATTAAACTCTCAGATTAAAAAGTGATTTACAAGTGATTCAAACAGAGAGATCCTTTTCTATTGGACAGAGAGCTCTTTTTTGGTCTTTGGAACTAGCGGCAGAGAGTTTAAGTGGTGGAAGCTGTTGTTATGTTCTAGGTTGGGACAAGGAGGACAATTTTTTGAAATCACAATATATCCCTGTCCCTTCTAGCCTTGCGTCTAGAGCAGCGGTTCTCAACCTGTGGGTCGCGACCCCTTTGGGGGTCGAATGACCCTTTCACAGGGGTCGCCTAAGACCATCGGAAAACACATATATAATTACATATTGTTTTTGTGATTAATCACTGTGCTTTAATTATGTTCAATTTGTAACAATGAAAATACATCCTGCATATCAGATATTTACATGACGATTCATAACAGTAGCAAAATTACAGTTATGAAGTAGCAACGAAAATAATTTTATGGTTGGGGGTCACCACAACATGAGGAACTGTATTAAAGGGTCGCGACATTAGGAAAGTTGAGAACCACTGCTCTAGAGTAATTCCCCCTTATCCACGAGGAATGTGTTTCAAGACCCCCAGTGGATGCCAGAACTGCAGATAGTATCCAACCCTATATATACTATGTTTTTTCCTATGTATGCATACCTGTGGTAAAGTTTAATTTATAAGTTAGTCATAGTAAGAGGTTAACAACAGTAACCAATAATAAAATAGAACGATTATAACAATACACTGTAATAAAAGTTATGTGAATGTGGTCACTCCTTTCAGGGGATCCCTTGCTGAAGTCTTCATATAGGCCCAGTGCTTTCTGGTGCAACATTGTCGTCAATCAGAACATGTTTTCTGTTTTCTCTTCCACCCACAAAGTTAATGCCTTTTCCATCTTAACTGAGCACTTATCACATTCTAGGGTCATCACTTCTGCAGTGTGAGGTGCAACAGCAAAACGAGCACAAATTTCTTTTTCCTCCTTCACAATTTCATGAATGAAAGACTCATTCTTATCATAGATCTTATCAAACTCAGCCTGTGATTTTTATTCCCCTTATTAAGTCTAGAACATTCACCTTTTGTCTTAAAGAAAGCACTTCGTGGCTTCTCTTTGGCATTTCTGAGTTGCCAGCATTGCACTCTAGGGCCATTATTAAGTAAAACAAGTGTTACTTGAACACAAGCACTGTGATATCTGGACAGATGATCTGAGAGCTGAGATGCTACTAAGTGACTGATGGGCAGGGAGCATTGACAGCTCGGAGACACAGGACAAAGGGATGATTGACACCCCAGGCAGGACAGAGCGGGTCCACATGAGATTTCATCATGCTACTCGGAACAACAAGCAACTTAAACCTTACGAATTGTTTATTTCAGGAATTTTCCATGTAATATTTTCAAACCACAGTTGACTGCGGGTAACTAAAACTGCAGAAAGTGAAACTGCAGATTAGGGGGAGCGACTGTATACTTCATTCTCTCAACACATTTGTATTAATTACTTGTTATTAGATACTTTGTGGTTTGCATCCTATTAGGAGATAGAAAATAAACATCAAACTTAATAAATAAGTAAATTATATTGTATTATAAAATAAGTGTCATAAGATAAAGGGAAAAAATGGGACAGGGTCAGAGAACTTGGATCTGGGGAGGGAATCAGCTTTAAATAGCCTGGTCAAAGTAGGCATTATTGAGGAGGTGGAAGTTTCCAAAAGACTGAGAGCCGCTGTAGAGGTGTCTAAGGAAGAACGCAGTCAAAGGTAACAGCTCTGCTGTGCTGAGACCAGAAAGTGCTTGGTGACTCAAGGAGAGTGAGCCAGAGGGACATGAGCTCAGAGACGTAATTAAGTCCAATGACACGGGTTCTTGTGGGCTATTGGAAGGACCTGGTGAACCCAGGAGGAAACTGAGCAGCCCCACCAGTGATAGGCAAACCCAGTGGATAATGCCGTATATGGGAAGCGTTCCTTTAGGACAGTGGTTCTCAACCTTCCTAATGCCGCGACCCTTTAATACAGTTCCTCATGCTGTGGTGACCCCAATTTCATTGTTACAAATTGAACATAATTAAAGCATAGTGATTAATCACAAAAACAATACGTAATTATATATGTGTTTTCCGATGGTCTTAGGCGATCCCTGTGAAAGGGTCGTTCGACCCCCAAAGGGGTTGCGACCCACAGGTTGAGAACCGCCGCTTTAGGAAATCTTTGCCTGAAGAAAAAGGACTTAATGCTTTCACATATTTTTTTTTCCACATAGTGGTATATTAGAATGTAACAGAGCTACATCTCATCATCTAGCCCCGTGGTCGGTGTGGCTCTTCCTAAGCCTTAGGAGTACCCTAATTACATTGTTATTAACCTACCTATATAGTTTAAGGACTGTTGATATTTGGCACCTCCCCCGCGCTGCGTATCCCCTGGCCTGCCTGTGCCGCATCTCCCGTCACCCGACCGACCGACACCCGCCACTTCTTCTAACGCCCCTTCTTCAAGATAGACTCGCTCAGGCTGAAAACCAACTTCTGAGGTTTGCCGACCACTGATCTAGCCTAATAATCTAAGGTGTTTACCAAAATTTCCCTGTACCATGTGTTTGTAGCTATTGAACAAAAGTAACTGATTTTTAAAAAATATATTCATTTGTCCTGGCTGGTTTTCTCAATGGTTAGAGCATCAGCCCTCGGACTGAAGAGTCTAGGGCTCAATTCCAGTCAAGGGCACATACTTCGGTTGCAGGCTTGATCCCTGGCCCCAGTGAGGGCACATGTGAGAGGCAACCAATCAGTGCGTCTCTCTCACATTGATGTTTCTCTCTCTGTCTCTCTCTCCCCCTCCCATCCAGTCTCTCTAAAAATCAATGGGAAAAAATATTCTCAGGTGGTAAGGATTAAATATATATATATTCATTTGCTTCCTAAAAGAAAAACAAAACAAAACAAAAGGCTGGTGCTCAATCTCAGTACTTAGAGCTGTAGTCAGCTGTTGTTTTTGGCAACAAGGTGTGGCTGACAAAAGCATGTTCATCCTCCTCCTCCTTGTCTCTTCACTCCCTCTAACCCCCGAAAGAAACGTAACTCATCACAGAATTGGGGGATCACTCATCTATGACATAGCCTGGATTGCGACTCTGGCAACACCAATTCCTAGTAATGTGATCTTGGGCAAGTTGTTGAGCCTTTCGGAATCTGTTTTATCTTTGTAAAATAGGCATAATTTTAGCTAATTTTCAGGGATATTACAAGAATTGATTGAGAAGCTGTATATTGAACCTAAATACAGCAAGCGTTTGGCAAATGCTCATTTACTTTCCCTTCTCCAGGTGGCTTTCCCCTCTGCTTTCTCCTCCTCCTGCCATTTTGACCTTTAGTTGGAGTGATTTTACTCCCTTTCTGTTCTCACCTGTTTTGAGGAAATGATCGGATTAAACCCATTCACCCTAGATTGGGACCAGGCCTACTACTACTTATGTGTATTCCCCACAGCACCATAATAGCCAGCACAATGCCTTATGCTCCATTGATCTGGTTTAATTTAAGTATAATCAACAAGTTCATGTGTTAGTCCTCCCACAGGTATTTGAACAACAAACAAAGGACTACACCAGTGGTTCTCAACTTTTTCAAACAAAGGAGCCCTTTATTATTATTTTTTCCCTATGGGCCTTGTGTTTTGGAAGTTTCCATTGACTCAAAACACTGAATGTATTAAGTAATAATTTGTTTTCCCATTTTATGACTTAAAGACCTGAGTACAATTAAGAATAAATGCAATAAATATCAGGATTCAGCTTATTTGTATAATGAGATGGTTAGTGTTCTTGGTGACCTTATGTGGTTTTATTGCTGGTAAATATATTTCCATTAGGCTTTTGGAACTACTAAACATAGCTCATGGACTGCTATTAGCACCTTTGTGAGTGACCAGGGATCTTGTTTCCTCATATTGAAAACCATAATTGAAAAGAAAGAAGTCTGTACAGGAGGAAATTTGGGCCCCATGGCAAGCCACAGGAGGTGTAGGGTATGTATACGCATATGTGTGAAAGGCTTGGGGAGGGGATAGACAAGGAGGTGTGAAGCAAAAGTATAAATGGGGAGTGGTACTTTCCCATTTATTTCAGCATGTGCTTCTAAATCACATAGTATAGATGAAGGCATCTATTCATCCCTGTGCAGAAGTCTGCCTCTACTGGTAGAGATCTTGATAGAAATAGTCACCCTTGTAATCACTTTTCACCATTGCCATAATAAATACTGTATAGTGTGTATTTTCCTGCTTCATAGGCAACATACTCTTGCTTAGGAATCCTGAATTGGAATTTTGGTTTTGTTAGTTACCAGCTATGTGACCTTAGGTTCGTTGTTTATATTTTCTAAACCTCAGTGTTATAATCTGTACTCGAAATCATTCAACTCTTAAGAGAATGTTAATCTTAAACGAAATATCTGAGTAGAATTTCCTGAAAGATAGACAGCCAACTCATTTCTCTGACCCTGGAATGGTAAATTGGTCTAGTCTCCTTGCATAACAGCCATCGTCGTCTATTGGATTTGGCTTCTAGAGCACAGTGTCGTAGAGGATCTGGGACCACATGAAATCTCAGTGGCAAAGAGAACTGCTCTTGATTAGCAATGTCTGCTGTGGATCCTGGCAGGAAAAACAGCTGTACGTGGGCCATATTTTTGCCAGCCCAGCTCTGTTAAATCAGACCATCACAGTGCTCTGTGCCTGGACTATTTGTTTTGGCTCCTTAAATTTGCTTTTACCAAATGTTCCCTGACCATTAGGGGTCATCAAAGGTAACTGAAGAACCACTTCTTTGAAACTCCTTGTATTTATGTGCGCAGATGTTATTGGGACATTGTTACACGGCAATGTCTTTCAGAAAACTCACAGCAGATGTATTTCTAGGATTTCGGTACTCTGAGTAATTATGGTTCTCCGAAGGTAGTTTGTCCTTCATTTATTACATAAATATTAATACATATCTACTACCAGGAATGCATTAGCCTATGGATTTTCTAAAAGATTCAGTAGATGCTGTCACCCTTGTAACTTCTCATGTTTTTCTCATTTCTAAGAAGCTCACATCCATCTATGTGACCCCACCCCCACCCCCCAGCAACTGTATAGGACTTTATAGTGTGCATTCTATGTAGTTCTCTCTTTCCTGGCTTTATTCATCTTTCTTGCCTTCGTTTTTCTCTTTGCCCCATTTCCCTTTTTTTTTCCAGCCATTACACTGTGTTGTATCATATGTATATGCTAGACATCTTCTTCTAATAAGCAAAAGCATAAACAAATCAATCAATATCTAAATCTTTTGAAGATGATGTTGGAGATATACTCTCTTCCCTGTTAACATAAATAGTAAATGAGTTATAATGTATGTAAAAGCACACCCTTCCCCATAAAGTTCTCTCTGAATTAAATAATTATAAATAAGACCAGCTGTGATCAGATTTGCAGAGTTTAGTTTTCCATATTTGTCTTTCCCAGTGCTGAAAATAAAGGGATTTAAAAGTTTCTTACCTCATGGTGTTGGATCAAGAAAAGCTTGACATCACTGGCTCAGTATTTAATGCTAGAAGTTGAGGTTCTTATGGGAAACCATTTGAAACGTGGCCAGAGTGAACCCATCGAAGCATGTCAGTCTGGGGCCTGGTATCTGCTTATGGATTGTGTTTATTTACATTCTCCCAGTTATTTACATGGTGATCTTTTTTTTTCTCCTGTGGCTCCTGGTGAAGACATTTTATTATACATATTTAGGTGTCTAGAGAGTTTCATTCGTGTTCTGCCTGCTCACTTGCTATCAGCTCTGTGAAGTGAAGGAAGAAGCCCCTATCAGCACACACTGCAGGCCGCATGCCTAAAATCTGCACGACAGGCTGCGGGTCTGTGAGCCAACTTGGACTGGATGTTATAGTCCTACGTTTTTGTTTAGGGAGAGTTTTTCCCCTCCATGTAGGGAACCCTGAAGGAGAATAAGGAAAATGAGCCCTGCTGAGTGTGTGTGTTCTACTCAAAAGACGAAAGACTGCATGTCTGTATGCGTGTGTACCTATATGGATGCAAAAGGCATATATTCAAGATAGAAAAGCAAAAGGTGATGACCTCCCTAGTGGTTTTTAAACAACAAAAACATCTTAGAGTTTCTCACTTTTTATGTCACCTGAGACAAAAGCTTTGTTAAAAAAAAAAAGAAGAAGAAAAGAAAGAAAAGCAACACTGTGTAATCATTTTAGATGATGGGGGCACGGAATTGAGCTGACACCTCATAGCAGCATACTAATAAGCTGCTTTAGGTCAAAATATCCAGTTATTTTTCCAATCCCTTACAAAAAAATGCTATGCAATTGCCAAAGTTATGAGTGGTCATTATCTCACTTTAATATTTTGTCCAGAATGGGGGGTTGGTCTGGGAACTCAATGACCGGAACATTGCCTTCCGTGACATTTCACTAATAAGGAGCATTGATGCACTGGGAAATAGTCTTTTTAGAAGTATAGCCCTTTACAGTAATTCTTGTTCATAAATCAGGACAGAGGATTAATAGTATGTCTGTTCCTCTGTGTACACAGATACAACAATACATGCACACTTTGTATATATGTGTGTCATCAATGACTGCAATCTCAAATTGCTTCTCTATAGCCTACTTTTTTTTTAATCCTCACCCAAAGATATTTTTCCATTGATTTTTAGAGAGTGGAAGAGAGAGGGAAACACAGAGAAATATCTATGTGAGAGAAACACATCAATTGGTTGCCTCCTGCACGCACCCTGACCAGGGACTGGGCCGGGGAGGAGCCTGCAACCAAGGTACATGCCCTTGACCAGAATCGAAACTGGGACCCTTCAGTCTGCAGGCCGACACTCTATCCACTGAGCCAAACTGGCTAGGGCTCTATAGCCTACATTAAAATATTAGCAAATCATTATGTTTGGTGTTATGTGTTTTACTGATTCACTAATATTCATTGTCCATCTCAAATGTCAAACACTGTGCTAAGCGGAAGAAATAACAAAGACTACTAAAACAGAGGCTCTCAAATAGCCCATGATTTGGTGTGGAGACAGACATCTTAATAGAGTAAACTCAATATAAGGTATATAACTATTTGAATTGAGAACATATAAAAGAAACCCCGTGATAATACTGGCTTGAGCACATACAGGATTTACTTGCTCACACACACAAAAAAATGTCAAGATGTAATCAGTCTAGGAGAAACCAAGATGGCGGCATAGGTAAATACCGGAAATTGCTGCCTCCCACAACAAATTCAAAAATACAACTAAAAGACAAAAACGAACATCATCCAGAACTACAGGAAGGCTGGCTGAGTGGGAACTCTACAACTAGAAGGAAAGAGAAAAGCACACTGAGACTCAGAGGAGGTGTGGAAGTGCAGAGGTACAGAGGCGCACGCGGCAGCGGCAAGGGCTGGCAACTGAGGGCGCAGCTGTATTTTTGAATTGGGAGGGAGTCACAAGCCCCCGACTGCTCTGAACTCCAGTTCCGGGTGAGTCTCTGGGGACCTAGACTCATACGGGAAGAAACTGGACTGTCTGGCAGCGGGCAGAACTCGGAACTTGAGGATGGCTTTCTCTGAGGTGCTTGCAGCAATTACCAGGACACTGAGACACGGGGCCCCTTAGGGCAGGGCTGAGGATCAGCCATAGCTGCTTGCTCCACCCTGTTGATTCCCTGAAGCCCCGCCCCTCCCAAGCTGCAGCAGAGGATTTTGCATATGAATGCCCTGGCCTTTTGCAATCTGAAAATTACCTAACTTCAGCTGGGCCAGACAGAACCAGAACTTCCAAGAGAAGGCCCAAGGCCCCACAGCAGCTTGCATTGCTTCACTGCTGGGCCACATTTGGGCACCTCCAAACCCCAAACAAGGAAGGGGAATCTGCAGATCTCTTCGTAGCTCCTGCTGGGTAGCCTCAGGCAGAGGCTAAATTAGCACCTCCTTACATCCAAGAGCCAGTGTACCCAGTGGTCAGAGTGGGACCATCCAATTACAACTCCTCAGATCCATAAGGGACACACTCAGGGGGCAGACTCAATGAGCACCAAAGCCCCACTAAAGCAAGTCTTGCCCCAGAGGGTGTCTTCAGCACAGAAGTTCTCCCACCGTAGACACAGCTGATTCTCACAGCCAATTGGCCTGGAGGTCAATTCCTCCCAGTGATACCTACGACAATCAAGGCTTAACTACAAGACTGTGCACAAAGCTCACAAAGGGGTGCACCAAGAGTGTCCACCTCAGGTAATTGGGGAGGCTGAGCCACTGGGCCCTATAGGACACCTAGCACACAAAGCCACTCCACCAACACAGGGAAGCATAAAAAATGCGGAGACAAAAAAACAGGTCACAAATGACAGAAATGAAGGAAAGAAAATGACTGGATATAGAGTTCAAAACCACAGTTATAAGGTTTTTCAAGAATTTTCTAGAAACCGCCGATAAATTTAGTGAGACCCTGGAGGATATGAAAAAAAACCAACTAGAAATTAAGCATACACTGACTTAAATAAAGAATAATATACAGAGATCCAACAGCAGACAAAAGGACCCCAAGAATCAAGTCAAAGATTTGAAATAGGAAGAAGCAAAAAATACCCAACCAGAAAAGCAAAAAGAAAAAACAATCCAAAAATATGAAGATAGTGTAAGGAGCCTCTGGGACAACTTCAAGTGCACCAACATCTGAATTATAGGGGTACCAGAAGAAGAGAGAGAGCAAGATATTAAAAACCTATTTGAAGAAATAATGACAGAAAACTTCCCCTACCTGGTGAAAGAAATAGACTTACAAGTCCAGGATGCACAGAGAACTCCAAACAAAAGGAATCCAAAGAGGACCACACCAAGACACATCATAATTAAAATGCCAAGGGCAAAAGACAAAGAGAGAATCTTAAAAGCAGCAAGAGAAAAACAGTCAGTTACCTACAAGGGAGTACCCATAAGACTGTCAGCTGATTTCTCAACAGAAACTATGCAGGCCAGAAGGGAGTGGCAAGAAATATTCAAAGTGATGAATAGCAAGAACCTACAACCAAGATTACTTTATCCAGCAAAGCTATCATTCAGAATTGAAGGTCAGATAAAGAGCTTCACAGATAAGAAAAAGCTAAAGGAGTTCATCACCACCAAACCAATATTATATGAAATGCTGAAAGGTATTCTTTAAGAAGATGAAGAAGAAAAAGGTAAAGATAAAAATTATGAACAGCAAATACATATCTATCAACAAGTGAATCTAAAAACTAAGTGAATAAAAAATCTGATGAACAGAGTAAACTGGTGAATATAATAGAACCAGGGGCATAGAAAGGGAGTAGACTGACAATTCTTGGGGGTAAAGGGGTGTGGGGTGCAGGAAAAGACTGGACAAAAATCGTACACCTATGGATGAGGACAGTGGGAGGGGTAAGGGCAGAGGTTGGGGTGGGAACTGGGTGGAGGAGAGCTACGGGGGGGGGGGGAAAAGAGGAACAACTGTAATAATCTGAACAATAAAGATTTAATTTAAAAAAATAAAAAGATGTAATCAGTCTAAGTAGGGTTCCGGAACCAGGCTCTTTCTCTTTCTGCTCTGCTTTCCTTAAAGCAAGGTTCCCATCTCAGAACTGTCCTGTAGAACGGACACCTGGAGCCCACAGGATGGCAGGAAGGCAAAAGACAGAAGGGACCTTCCCCGGCTAAGTCAATTTGTTGAAGTTGCCTTCCCAGGCGCCCCACACACTTCCACTTTTATTTCACTAATTACAGCTTGGTCACATGGCCCATGAGAAATATATTCTTTTAACTGGAGATATTGCCAACCCAAATAGAATTGAGAAAACTAAGGAAGATGGATATTGGGTGGCAACCAGTTATCTGCCTCATGGAGTTATGAACAAAAGGCTGAGGAAGCATGAAGCAAGAAAGCAGTTAACTCTGGAATCTGGAAAAGGCTTTTTTTGAGAAGGAGACAATTTGGGGTTTGAAGGATGAATAGGAGTTTGCCAAATAAAGAATTGGGAACGTTTGCCAAATAAAGTTTGCCAAATAAAGAATTATTTCCAGGCAGAAATAATAATATGTGCAAAGACGCAGAGGGGTCTGACATTATACCTGCCAATGAAGCCCATTTCTTATGCTTAATTTTCCTCTGTTATTAATGATAGCTCTTAAAAGAACAGTTTAACTAGTTTTTAATTAATCAAATAGTTATAAAAGATCAACAGATTAAGGTATGTCAACAATAATTTTCCTGATGTAACTGCAAATAATTTTCCACTTGGACCAAACTAAGAACACTTACCTGATGATAAAGTATTCCACGTTTTAAAAATAATTGAGTTAGAATATTTTGGCATCTTAAAAAGGAATTGATACAGAGAGAGGAAAAGCAATTGTGTCAGGGCGATGTTTGTCTTTTCAATTCTGAAGTTAAACAAAGCCCATTTAGAACTGACTTGGTTCATAGCCTGGGGTCCATAAACCTACACTGAGAGCTTTTGGTGGTCTGCCCAAGTCAGCCTGAAATATGTCACCTTCTATTTAGCGATTCCTAACATCATTGTTCTTTTGGATCTGTGGAACTGGACTGTCCTTTTCTTAAAATGGCTTTAGAACCATAAGAAATATTTAGGATTAGGGAAGTTTCCATGATTATCTTCTTTTTGGCTCCTTTAGAGACATCAGAGCCTATTAAAAAATTTCCAGAGAAACTTAAGTCTTTTGAGAAACCTGAAATTTCTTTAATTTGAGAAATAAACCTAGTTAGCTTTGAGATACCGGAGAGTGTAAATTCCCATGCCCCACTGTGCACCTTGTCCTTCCACAGAGCTGAGTATCTTTCCAACTCCAAACAAAAGCAGTAGAGCCAGCGATTCTTTGAATACTGCTTAAATTAAGATCGCCAAGTTTCCTCAAAAGATTCAACCCTAAGGAAATCAGATTATGTAATCTTCTGATAATTTGATGTGTGGTTGTAGTTTGTTTTTTGCTTACTTTCTTTTTTAAATTTTTATTTATTTATTTTAGAGAGAGAGAGGAAGGGAGAGAGGGAAGAAGAGATAGAGAGGTAGACATTGATTTATCGTTCCACCTATTTATGCATTTCATTGGTTGATTCTTATATGAGGCCTGACTAGGAATCAAACCCACAACATTGATATATTGGAACAACTCTCCAACAAACTTAGCTACCCGGCCAGGGCCTACTTTTTGCTTATTTTCTAATTAGCTAGTATCTAGGCAAGACTAAAATATTCTGTAAACCCCACAGCAACATGTCCCCTTTTCCTAGTTAATCTGAGTCTTTATATCTCAGCTCAAAAGATGCTTTCTTAGGGACATTATCTCTGGTCTCCCAAACCAGATCAAATTCTCCATATTTTATGCTCTTGCAGTACCTGTATCTGTGTTTTATAGCTTGTATGGTGATTATCATTGTACGTTATTGTACTTGGTGATTTGAGTAATGGGTGCCTCCACCACTAGACTCTTAAGTCCCATGAGGTTGGACCCCTATGTGCTTAAACTCTCCATTGGATTTTGTTCCTCACACTGTGCCTGACCCATAGCAGATCTCTGATCATTGTTGGCTGAATGATCAAATGCCTTTTTGGTAAATAAATTACTTCTACACTCCCAGTCCACACTGTGCTCAGACATGAGAGTGAATACAGAAGTTGCTCAGCTCAGGTGTGGGTTCATTTTGAAAATAACTTCGCTGCAGTCATATAGAAGCACATTGAAGAAGTCCTAAGCCGGCACGTGCTTGGCTCTGCATGGACGACAGTTGGGGGAATGCTGACGTCGCCTCACTGCAGCCTCTGAACCTACTGAGGGGCATTGCTGCTTTACCACAGTGAACCCCTCCAGATGGAGTTAGCTTACCTTTGCTCCCCACTTAAGAGCCCAGCACTATGTTTTCTAAATGACATCTTTGCATTTCAAAAAATGTACAACCGTTGAAGGAGTTGGTGCTTTGTCATCTATTTTAAAAGATACCTGTGTGGCCTGGCTGGAGTGGTTCAGTGGATTGAGCACTGACCCATTCTCCAAGACATCCCCTGTTTGATTCCCGGTCAGGGCACATGCCCCGATGTTTCTAACTCTCTCCCTCTCTCTTTCTCTCTAAAATCAATAAAAATATATTTTTTTTTAAAAAGATGCCTATGTGATTTGAGTGAATCATAATTATTGACAGTGGGAATTATTTTTGAATGAAGGTTCTATAATATCAATAGTGCCAGATCCTCCTCTCTCTCTCACCTTTCCCCCTTCCTGATTCTCTCCTTCCCTTTTTCTCTCTCTCTTCTCCCTCCCTCCTTCCCTGCCTCTCTCTCCATCCCACCTATCTTTGTGTTTGTTTATTTGAGCTATAAAAACATCTTTACCCATGTTGTTTTATTCTTCCTTAGCTTGATTCAAATTCCAGCTGAATTCAATCCCTTGCATAGGAATCATGTTTTATGCCTCCTCAAAGACTACGGGAGGACCTGGGGTCCAGCAGTAGGCACCTGGTTGAATTACACATCTCTCTTTCTTGTTAGATTGTTGGCTGTGATCATCAGCTCGGAAGCACTACCAAGGAAGATAACTGTGGAGTTTGCAACGGAGATGGGTCCACCTGCAGGCTGGTCCGAGGGCACTACAAATCCCAGCTCTCAGCAACCAAACGTAAGATGCTACAGAGATGGGGCAATCTTTGGGCCTTTTGACTTGTTAGCTCCTCCCACACCTGCTCCTGCTTAGCTCCCCTCAGCAACTAGTGAATAACACCTTCCCCAACATGAAGCCAGATGTGAAAATATTGTGAAACAATTCATGACCCTGCTTTGTGGATTCGTTGAAGTGGGATAAATCAGGTCACCCATTGCAACCCCAAGGAGGAGACCTTTCTGTTTAAGATACCTTAGGAGCATCTAGACATACACTCTATGTGCAGGCATGAGCTAGTTGCCCAGCCTGAGGACAGACTGCATCCCCATTGCTCCTTCACACATAGTCAGATGTGCGTGGTGGAAGATAGCAGGGAGCATAAACAGATCAGAGCAAATCCATTCTCGAATGGTGAAATCACATGGTCTTCATTTACAAAGTGACTTTTGATCAGTGTTGATCACAGATTTTTTTCAGAATTAACATCAGGCAGCAATTATGTGAAGCCATTCGTTGCCTTTTTGTCCTAATCTCTCCGCACCAGCCCAATAAATGTGTGCTTACTATATAGCCGTGTGTGCTGGAAACTTTACATGATCATCTCATCTAACCCTTACAACAATCTTTTAGCAAGATGCTGTTTGTCTCCATGTTGCAAATGAGATAACTGAGGCTTAGCCATGTTGTGTGACCTGCTCAGAGTGACACCGCCATCAAGTAGCAGAGCCAAGATTTAAGCCCAGGGTCTGATTCCAAAGCCTAAGCACATATTCATTCCTCTGGACTGTCCCATGGAACATGGTGGAACCTTTGTAAAGCAGTTAGATGGATCAAGGCACGGAACTTCAGATATCTGCCTAGCTGGGTCCTGCTAGGGTAGGTGGTATATGTTCTCATAATATCCAACCCAACAACAGAGTCACACATCAATGTCACTCTGTGCTTGGTACTGCAGCAGATGTAGACATAAATAAGACAGCCCTTATACCCAAGGACATGCCATTTTAGAATAATTTGACCTTGCTTGGCATATTATCTCCAGATTTTGCCCTTATCCAGAAGCCTTCAATAGATCCTTGATTGAGTCTCCTCTGGCTTGGAAAGTGAGAAGGAATATCTTTACTAAATGTGGCTTTATTCACTTGTTGACTCGGTGGAGGAAAACAATTGACATATGAGAGGTTTATGGCTTTAAATGGACTTGCAGGTCAAGAAGAAAGGTAGTGGGTACTGGAGAACTATTCCAAGAAGTCCGGAAAAACCAGCTTGCCAAAAGAATTAGGCTCTAGGGCAGCGGTTCTCAACTTGTGGGTCACGACCCCTTTGGGGGTTGAACGACCCTTTCACAGGGGTCGCCGAAGACCATCGGAAAACACATATATAATTACATATTGTTTTTGTGATTAATCACTATGCTTTAATTATGTTCAATTTGTAACAATGAAATTGGGGTCACCACAACATGAGAAACTGTATTAAAGGGTCGAGGCATGAGGAAGGTTGAGAACCACTGCTCTAGGGGGAAGGAGGTGGCAAGAAAAAAAGCTAGGGACTTTTAAACACATGAAACATTGGAGGTGCCATCTTGGGAAACTCTCCACATTCTAATACCCCTGCAAGCAGTGAAAAATGTGATTTTGAAAAAAAATTTTTTTTAAATACTCTGGCAGAGAGAATGAACGATGAGGTAAGTTAGACATTGATATAGTACATTCAGGCAAGATACTTTTTTTTTGGTCATGTTTGGTAGCATTTCTGTAAGATGAAAAATTAAAGAATTTAGACGATGAAAACCAGAGAAGGATAGAAAGTTAGAGGCGTAATTCTTTTGTAAATCTCTGAAATCACGGTGAGATATATTTGGGAGGGGTGGGGGAGGTACATTTAGAAAGTCCCTTTAATAGAACTCTTTAAGGAATACAGAAGAGTTAAAATCTTTTTCCTTGAGTCACGTAACTGAGTCATGCTTATTCTCTAGGAATCTAAAAATTTCTATTAGGCACAAAAAGATGGCAGGCCTGTGTGCAGCAGCTGCTGAGGGCATGTTTTTCCTTCATTCCTTCTTGTGTCCCCAACCTTCCCATCCTCATAGAGGAGCCTGAACATGCCGGTTGGATAGATGATCCTCTTACCCTCCTGTTAAAAGGTGATCCAGGACCTTTGGGGCCAGAATCACTGGAGCAAAGGTGGAGAGACGCTGAAGGAACAAACTGAGGCAAAATGAGAGCCATAAGTCATCTCGGGGTCTGCAAATAGACACCTCAGTGCAAACCGCTCTATTCGAGAGCGGCCGTGGGTAAATTACATAATGCACAGCCCGATGATTTTCCGTAATGACAAAACGCAATTGATTCGTTTACCTTAGCGCTGATGATGCCTCCTGACAAAATGATTTATATCAATAAAGCCCAGCATCTGCGTGCACCTCACCACAATCTATAGCAGATGCTGAACAAACGGCCTCGTTTATGTTTTCCCCACCCCAGAAAGACCTTCCGCCCAGATTTACAGGCTGCGGGGTGACCCACAGGCAGGGAACATTAGGCTGCTCTGCGGGGCCCAGTGCAGTGGCCAGGTGAGCAGCTTTCCACCCGTGAAGGCCCGGAGGCTTCTGCCAGGCCCCTCCCCGGCTCTGCCAAAAGCACAGGGAGCCAGCCGCATGCTCTTTCGAACTCCCAGCACTCGGATTCCCCACATTGAACTCATTTTCTTCTGAACTTACATCCAACTTTTTTTTTCCTTGTGTTATCAAGCCCTGGGGGAACAAAGAAAACACAGAAGAGGGGAGAAAGACCACGGTGGAAAGTGCCAGAAGGGAAGGTAGAGCAGGAGGAACTTGCAAATGGCTTCCCTTAGCTGGCAAAGAAAAAAGAAACCATATTTGTACTAGAAGACATGACTTTTTGCCTAATACAAATGCAGGCAACAGAAAAAGAGCTAGGTCAGGCCCTCCTTCCCCCTTTTCAGAAGAGAAAGCTGTCCACTGAGAGCATTCAGTGTTTCCATTCATCCTGGTCACTTTGTTTCTATTCCCCCAGCCCAACAAAAAATAATCAGATTTAGCTAACACTAACTTACGTTTGGTTCTTGGTATTAAAGACTCATTTCCCCCCAAATTTGACTGGCTTGTGCCGTATTATGTATTTTCCAAGTCTGTTCAGAACATACTTAGACCTAGAGCCAGCCTATTTGCTATCAATTTGATGTCTCCAGCTTTGCAAACCTCTGATATGTATCTGCGTGTTTTGAAATCTACTGGGTATCCTAAAGATCTCTCTCCACCTCTCTTGAGTGGCAAGAGCTGGATACACTAATTTATATCAAGATCAAATGAAGCTCCTAAATGCTTGGCTTCACTTCTCAGACTGTGGCTTATGCTGATTTATAATAACGATGGGTAAATGTTTTCCTGGACTATTATTTTGGCTCAAAGATTTTGAGGTAAAGGATGTTCATAATAAAACACAGATCTATGTATTATAAAGTGAATAATACATAGGAATGTTCTAAAGAAAGCACAAATTTTTAAAGAAATTTCTACCTTGAACTTCAGGTTATACTCACAAGCTAGTTATTCATTCATTCATTCATTCATTCATTCAGTTATCATTCATTCAGCAGAAGTTCACTTATTTATTCCACAACAAATATTTCTTGGATACCTGCTATGTGTTAAGGAACTATTTTAGTACTGGAAACATAAGAAAGAACAAAACAGATGAAAATCCATTTTTCTCAGGGGGCTTGCATACTAATGTGAGGGACAGGCATGTACAGGGACAAAACAAATAACTAAATAAAATAATACATGTGTCATATGGTGATAGGAGAATAGTAAGGCAGGAAAGAGATTGGGAAAAAGTAAGGTGGGGAAGAAGAAGAATTGGACATTGGGCTGCTAGCCAAGGGTATTGGAGGGTTAAAAAGGTTAGTAAGAAAAGATTCACTGATAAAATGGCATTTGAGCAAGCATCTAAGGTAGGTACCGGTGGCGCACCACACAAAAGTCAGGGGGGAGAGAATTCCAGGCATAAAGAACAGCAAGTGCAAAGGGCCTGTGGTAGATGCATTCTTCACATATTTCTTGAAGAGCAAAGAAGCTTGTGTGTGGTGGAGAATGGCACCCATATTGCAGGATTTTATAAGGACTCTGGCTTTTAATCTCAATGAAATGAGAAGTCATAGGAGGATTTTTAGCAGGGGCATGATTTGTTTTAAAGGGATCACTCTACTATGCTGAGAATAGATTATAAGGAGTCCCAACTGTGAAAGTGAGAAAAGCAGTCAGGAGGCTACTACAGTAAGCCAGGTCAGGGATGATGATGGACCATGGTAGTAGCTATGGAAGTGGTGAGAAATGTTCCAATTTGGGATAATTGCATTTCTTTGAATCTAAGACATCATTGCTTGAAAGATGTGCCATTATTTTATTTTTTTAATTTTGATTTTAGAGAGGAAGGGAGAGGGAGAGAGAGAGAAACATCAATGATGAGAGAGAATCATTGATTGACTGCCTCCTGCACACCCCATACTGGGGATCGAGCCTGCAACCCAGGCATGTGCCCTGACTGGGAATTGAACCACAGCCTTTTGGTTCATAGGTCAATGCTCAACCACTGCACCACACCAGCCAGACTGTACTATTATTTTATACACCACTAAGAGAGAAAAAAAAAGTCATTGAAATTAAGAAACTATGACACTGCCTTCTGACCACTTAGGGCTTTTACTTCTTAACTACTATAAAGTCTATTTTAAACTTAGACATATTTTTAGACTATACTATATTGCACTGACACATCCAGAAAGGGAAAATAAAACTGAAATAAATTAATAAATTGATAAAAAATTAAACTTTTTCTCAGACTTTAATTCTTTTTAATCCCTTTAGACTCAGTCAATTTCCACATCATTAGGGTACTTGTGATACAGTATTTTTAAAAGAATCAAAAAAAGAAATAAAGTCCATAAATATTGGGCACTTTTGTTATAAATGATATGCAATAAACTAGATAAAGTATACAGTTTAGTGCAGTGGTTCTCAACCTTCCTAATGCCGCGACCCTTTAATACAGTTCCTCATGTTGTGGTGACCCCCAACCATAAAATTATTTTCGTTGCACTTCATAACTGTAATTTTGCTACTGTTATGAATCGTAATGTAAATATCTGATATGCAGGATGTATTTTTATTGTTACAAATTGAACATAATTAAAGCATAGTGATTAATCACAAAAACAATATGTAATTATATGTGTTTTCCGATGGTCTTAGGTGACCCCTGTGAAGGGGTCATTCGACCCCCAAAGGGGTGGCGACCCACAGGTTGAGAACCGCTGGTTTAGTGAGTTTTAACATGTACATATACCTGTGAAACCATTACCATGAGCAAGATCTGAAGGTATCCATCATCTTAGAAGTTTTCTTATTCCCCTTGTAATCCTTTCCTCCTTCTCCCTCCCACCCCGTTTCCATCGTTAGATTTCATTTTCTAGAATTTTATAAAATGGAATTATACATTACATACTCTTTTTCCATCTGGCTTTTTTCATTCAGCTTAATTATTTTGAGATGCATTAATGTTGTAGCATGTATCAGCAGTTTATTTTATTACTGTCATAATTCCATTGTATGGACAAATGCTTTCATTTCTCCTGGGTAAATTCCTGGGATTAGAATGGCTGGGATTGTATGGTAGATGGATGCTTAGCCTTTTAAGAAACCGCCAGACTGTTTTCTTGAGTGTCTTGCCATTTTGCATTTCCACCAGCAATATCTGAGAGTTTCACTTGCTCAGCACTCTTACCAGAGCTTGACATTGTCAGTATTTTTTGTTTTAGGCATTAGAATTGGTTTGTAGTGTTATCTCATCATTGCTTTCATATGCATTTTTCTAATGGCTAATATGTTGAACCTCTTTTCATGCCTTATTCCAGTAGCTGCTGCAACAAATTACCACAAACCTGGTGGCCTAAAGCAACCCTCTTATTTTATAGTTCTGGAGGGTCAAAGTCTAAAATTGGTCTTACTGGGCTCAAATCAAGGTGTTGGCAGAGCTGTGGTCCTCAGTGATGGCGAACCTTTTGAGCTCGGTGTGTCAGCATTTTGAAAAACCCTAACTCAACTCTGGTGCCGTGTCACATATAGAAATTTTTTGATATTTGCAACCATAGTAAAACAAAGACTTCTATTTTTGATATTTAGTTTATATATTTAAATGCCATTTAACAAAGGAAAATCAACCAAAAAAATGAGTTCTCATGTCACCTCTGACACGCGTGTCATAGGTTCGCCATCACTGTCCTAGAAGCTCCAGGGAAGCACGCACTGTCCTTTGGTTTGACGTTGCAGCTTCTGGAGTCTATCTTCTTTCCTTGGCATCTTCGAAGCCCAGCAGCAGAGCATCTTCGGATGTTAATGACTCTAACCTCCTCTCCTGCCTCCCTCTTTTAATTTAAAGAATGCTTATGATTCCATCGGGCCTACCCAAATAATCTAGGATAATATTTTTATTTTAAGGTCAGCTGCTTAGCCAGCTTAATTTCATCAGCAACCTTAATTCCCCGTTTCCACGTAACATAAGACATTCATAGGTTTGGGGGACATCTTCGGCAGGAGGAGGAGGGTGGGGATGATTCTGCCCATCACAAATGTGCGTATTTCCTCTTTGGTGTAGCGTTAAAGTCCTTTGCCGATTTTTAAAAATGGTTGTTTGCTTTCCTACTTTTGAGTTTGAGAGTTCTTTATATATTCTGAATATAAGTGCTTTTGTCAAATATGTGATTTGAAAATATTTTTTTCTCAGTCGGTAGCTTTTTTCTTTTTTTCCCCCCAAAATTGCTTAATGTTATCTTTCCCAGAGCAAAAGCTCTTACTTTTTATGAAGAACAGTTTATCATTTTTTTTCTTTCATGGATTGTGTCTGCATTTAACGTCATGTCCAAGAATTTCTTGCCTACCCCCAGGTCACAAAGTTTTCTCCTATGTTTTTTTTCTAAAAGTGTTAGAATTCTACATTTCATCTTTAGATCTACGACCGAGTTCCAGTTAATTTTTGTATTAGGTGTAAGATTTATATCTAGGTTGATTTTTTTTATTAGGATGTCCAATTCTTTTCAGCTCCATTTGTTGAAAATATAACCTTTTCTCCTTGAATTGCCTTTTAAGATGTCAGAAATTCATTGGCCGTTTCTGTGTGGGTCTGTTTCTGGAGTCTATTCCGATCTCTTCACAGTATCCCATTATCTTGGTTACTAGAACTTTAAAGTAAATCTTAAAATCAGGTAGTTTGATTTCTCCAACTTTATCCTTCTTTTCAAACTTATTTTGGCTATTCTATTCTAATTCCTTTGCCTTTCCACATAAATTTTATAATCTGTTTTTCCCATATGTACCAAAAATCTTGCTGGGATTTTGACTGAAATTATTTTAATTCTACAGATTGATTTAGAGAGAATTGACATCTTTACTATGTTCAGTTGTTCAACCTATGAACACTTCATGTCTTTCCATTCATTTTAGTCTTCTTTAATTTCTTTCATCAGTCTTTTTTAGTTTTAAGCATACATACTCTTTATGCTTTAGTTGGATTTATACCTCATAAATGACATTGTATTTTTTATTTCAGTTTTTGTAGTGTTGCTAGTTTATTCTTGGCCATGTATTTTGTGAACTTGCCAAACTCACTTATTAGTTCTATGAGTTTTTGGATTTTCTACATAAACAATCGTGTTATTTACAGATCAGGATGGTTTTACTTTCTTCCTTTTCAATTTATAAACCACTAGTTATTTTTATGGCCTTACTGCACTGGCAAGGAATTCAAATTCAATGTTGAACAGAAGTGGTGAGAGTGGATAGCCTTACCTTATGTCCATTCTTAAGGGGGAAAGCATTCAGTCTCACTACAGAGCATGATGTTAGCTGTAGGTGTTTGTTGTTTGTTTGTTTTTATAGATGCTCTTTATCACCTTGGGGAAGTTCTTATCCATTCCTAATTTGCTGAGAGTTATTATCATAAATGGATGTTGAATTTTGTCAAATGCTTTTTCTGCCTCAATTGATATGATAATGTAGTTTTTCTAAGACTTTTGTGATGGATAATGTTAATTGATTTCAAAAAGTCTTGCATTCCTGGAGTAAATTCTACTTGTTCATAGTGTATTATTCTGTTTTTTTTTTTTTTTTAATATATTTTATTGATTTTTCACAGAGAGGAAGGGAGAGAGATAGAGAGAGTTAGAAACATCGATGAGAGAGAAACATCGATCAGCTGCCTCTTGCACATCCCCCACTGGGGATGTGCCCGCAACCCAGGTACATGCCCTTGACCGGAATCGAACCCGGGACCTCTCAGTCCGCAGGCTGACGCTCTATCCACTGAGCCAAACCGGTTTCGGCAATTCTACTTGTTCATAGTGTATTATTCTGTCTATAGATTACCGAGCTTCATTTACTAGCATTTTTTGAAGGTTTTTTTACATCTATGTTTATGAGAGATCATTGTCTATAGCATCCTTTGCTTATGTTATCTTTGGTTTTGATACACCTGTAATATTGGCCTCACACAATGAGTTGGAAAATGATTTTTTCTTTTCTGTTTATGGAAGAGATTGTATGGAATTGATGTTATTGCTTCTTTAAATTCTTGGTAGCACCAGTAAAATTCCCTGGGCCTGGAGTTTTTTGTTTTGCTCTGTTTTGTTTTTATACTTAATGTTTTAACATATGGAATACAGTTATAGTAACTATTTTAATGCCTTTTCTGTGTTTTGATTTGATTTTTCTCTTCTATATGGGCTGTATTTTGTTGTCATTGTTGTTGTTGTTGTTGTTTAATTTTCATGTCTGGTAATTTTTGACCTGATTCCAGACATTGCAAATTTTATCTTGCCAGATACTAGGTATTTTTGTATTCCTCTAAATAGTCTAAATTTTGTGCTGGAAGCAGTTAAGTTACTTAAAATCAGTTTAATCCTTTTGGATCTTAAAACTCGGTAGCTGGGACCAAAGCCACGTTTGGGCTAGTGCCAATTGTGCCCTGGTGTTGAGGCAAGACCCTTCTCAGTGCTCACTGTCCAATGATAGCCCAGCTGATGGGATAAGACACTATTCAGGCCCTAGATGTGTGGCAGGTACTCAACCCTATAGTTCCTTTACCGGCCTGGTTCTTTTCTGGCCTCAGGTCGTTTCTCCACATGCACATACTGATTGATTGGTGTGAGTGTGCTGCTGGATATCTGTAGGGAGCACTCTTAAATCTCTTGAGTCATTTCTCTGTATAGTTCTCTCTCTCTGGTAATTTGTCCTTCAGACTCTAGCCGCCTTGATTTTGAACTCTCAGTTTTGTCTCCTCAACTCAGGGAATCCAATGGGCTGTGAGTGCCCACTTCCTGAGCTACCGCCTAGAAAGTCTCTCTTGGCAGTAAGGTGAAGTAATGTTAACGCTTACCTACTTTGTTTCTTGACTCTCAATAATCGCTGACCTTCTTGTTTGATATCCTGTATCTTGAAAGTCATGGTTTCATATATTTTTTTCTGACCTTTTGGCTGTTTCAGACAAGAGATTGAGCCTGGACCCTACCACTCCATTTGGCAGAAAGCCCAAGTCTTGGTACTGGGATCTTAATTCACGTTCCAATTATGTATGTAGAACTATCCAGATTTTGACTCCCACTTTGAGGATGTTCTTTAGCACTTCTGATTCGTCATCTCCCTACCACCCTCCTAACCATTTGATTCTCAGAGGTTAAATGAATGTGTTCTACTATTGGAATTTTCTTCCAAGCAGCTGACACCCATTTTGCAAGTTTGATTTTGGCTGTTTTGATATTAGTGTCTGTGCAGACAAAGATAAATATGGCAGGATTACTGCCTCCCTCGGGGAGAATGAATATAAGGCACCAGTGATTGTGAGATACATTCTGATTTCATGTAGGTTAAAATGTGAAATATCGTAGAATCTGTGAAATACGGATTTTTGACTCTGGTGACAATAGGACTTTCTAACTGATTGGATGAAAGCATCAAATCAAGGATGGCTCCAAAGTTTTTGATCTAGAAAAAACAGGGCCAGGGGGAGGAAGCATCTTGTTTGGCCTGTCCAGTATATACCCTCCATTGTGCAATCATTGATAAACTAGGGGGCAGGGGGATATGAAGGGCTCATCTTGTTTTATTGGGTATATGTTATGAGTAATAAAGTTGGCATGAAGATGAAAAATATACCATTAAAACCTCCTCAAGACTGGCAGACTATATGTAGCCAACTCTATTAACAATGGCTCTTTCAACAAAAAAATAATAATGATAAGATTGAGAATCAGCCCCAAAGGCTTAAAGCAAAGAGCTTTTAAAATCATGCACTTATCAACAGGTCTAAAAATAAGATAAACTCAGATATCAGAATAGGAAATCCTCTTTTCAAAACTTATCATTTTTATTATCACCTTTCTCTGATATAGCAATGAATTATACAGAAAAATCCATATATGAAAAGATTAAAAATTAATCTAAAATTCCAGAAAGATGTGGAATATAGATGTATATAGCTGTGTATTCGTTTGTTTTTAATCCTGACTAGAGGATATTTTTTCCATTGATTGCTATAGAGAGTGAAAAAGAGGGAGGAGGGAGAGAGAGGGAGAGAAACATGAACGAGAGACACATTGATTAGTTGCCCTTGACTTATTGAACCCAAGACTCTTCAGTCCATGGACTGACACTCTAACCACTAAGCCAAAAGAGCCAGGGCTAGCTGTAATTTTTTTAATCTATCCCAAGAATATGTGTGTGTGCTTTTATTTAGAGAGAGAGAGAAAAACATTGATTGGTTGCCTCCTGTGTGCTCCTCAATTAGGGATCGAACCCACAACCTAAGTATGTGCCCTGACGCAGCCTTTGGAGGTATAGACTGATGCTCCAACCAACTGAGCCACCTGGCCAGGGCAATAACTGTAGTTGTTGTTGTTTTTGACAAAATCTTTTAGGTACAATCCTTGAGAACAATTTTCTTGGAAAAGGGTATTTATAACCCATGTATGTGAAATAACAACATTTGTGATTCCCATGGAAACCTTGTCAATTTAATGGAGAAAGAGGTTACCTGATCTCTGAAGCAGGTCTTTTAGAGTTGTTGTTTAATAACCTGGAAAAATGTCCTGAAGACCGGCATCATGGTTGGGTCAGACTAGGTTAGGGCAGATGCACTTGATCACAGAGCAGTGTGCCTTTGGAAGAAAGGTCACCCCCAGGGTTGTGCAAGGAGAGGATATAGCCGCCTGCTCACCAGCCATACCCATTCAATTTATCACTGAGGGGCAGGTGATAAACTGACTGCTCACACATTCTCAGATGTCACACCTCTCTGTGCACAGTACTATCATAGGTACCAAACAGTAGAATCCCCCAACCCATCCCTGATCATTGAGAATGTACTGTCAAGTGAGACAATTATTAATACATAAATAACTCAATGACTGGCTTTTTATTAACATGCAGAAAATGAAATTAATTTTTTTTCCATTTTGCTTTTTATCAAATTAAGAACATCATATATTAAAGTGTATTCTGAGATGTATCAGCTGGTGTTAACAGATAAGACATAAGCAAAAGCTTCCTTGCATGAACGCATGAGGGACACACTGAGTGGGTTACACACACTGTGAAATGGGTTTCTTTGGTTCAGGGCCCCTAAGAAACTAATCAATGTGGGTATTTTCCACACATTTTTTAATTTTAGGTCCCTTTTTCATGGACGGTATTTTCCACACATTTTTTAATTTTAGGTCCCTTTTTCATGGACTGTCTTGTAGGGCTGCTGCTTTGTCTTGTTCGTCAGACATTTGTGCATTGCAGTAATGAATTTGCTGGTTGCCTGATAACCTGCCAGTTGTCCGTTAGCCCTTTACGGAACCACAGACTAGGCCGTGACTCTCCCGTCTCTGGGGCTGTGTGCTGCTGACAGTTCAAGTTTGCACCAGCCTTTGAGTTGCTCCACATTTCTCTTTGACCAGGGAAGAGTAGAGGGGATCAGATATTTCATTCTTGCCTGGTCTACACTCCACCTTACCTTCTTCCCCCAACAGCCTGGGAGGTTCCTCTGCCTCTTCCTCGGGGAGCATACAAAGGTTACTGCATCAGCCTAAAGCTGGGCCGATGCCCCGGCACGTGGAATGTGAGTCACTTCTCAGCAGAACAAGAGGGAGGCCGCCTGAGCAGTGTGTGGGTCAGGAGACTGCCGCCAACAGAAAGCTTCTCTTTTGCTTGCACTTTACTTGACCTGTGGATAAACAAAGACTTTCTATTTCTAGAAATCCCATTGTTTTAACTGCTTTGAGTTTCTTTTGTAAACTTAAACACCCATGTCTTTATGCAAGGCGTGTAGAGCTCTGTGGGCCCAGTCTGAACATTCTTTATTCCTTTTCTATATTCTCCTTATGTGTTTTGTTCTTCTAAGCCACAAACCCTAAGCTATCTAAAATTCAGTCTTTTCTTTAACAATATATGACATTAAAAATAACTAGAAAGTTGTATTGTGAATAGAATATTCAATATTGCAGAGAACTTGATAAATGTAACCTCTTTGGGGAAGAGATTGAAGGCGTGTAATTCTTTCCATTCAGCTGGCTATGTGGTAGGGCCTTGGAGGCATTTAAAAACATAAAAATAAACAGTCTTTCAGTTCATGTTTTTAGGGGATTTGGAATAGAGAGGAAGGAATTATATTCACAAAATACTGTGTTCCAGCCTATACACCTGTATATCTATATCTATATATCTATATCTATATCATCTATCTATTCACAACAACATTATAGGTAAGTGTTGTTTTCCCTGTTTTACAAACAGAATAACTAAGGATCAGAGAAGTTAGGGAACTTCTGAGATTTATTTATTTATTGAAATTAAATTAACCCAAAGACAAGATGATATGTTGAAGTTCAGAGACATTGGCTATCTTTTGAGCTTCTTTTATTGAAACTAATGTATAATATTGAAACAGAGGATCCCACAGAGCTTCTGACTGTGCTGATAAGTTTAAAATACCTGCTGTCCTTGTCCTCTGTTCTTTGACCTTGAGCTACTCATTATATTTCTCAGAGGCTTCATTTCTTCATCATAAAGTGGGGATGGTGGCATCTTCTTGGCCTCTATTAACAAGTTTTGAGTGAAAGAATATGTAGTATAATTCAGGTGAAAGTGAAACTCCTTAGTGCTGTGTAAATATATGGTATTGTTGTCACAAGTGAAGTTCTAAATAAGAAGGCCAGTGATGTGTTTGGAGTGCATGTACTATACCTTCAGTTTTTAAAAAATGTAGGTTTTGGCATTTGGCACTGCTTCCAATGAGTTTAGGCTCAATTTCAAGCATTGTAAAAAGTAATCCATTTTTAAATTATCTATAATTAAGGCTTACAGAGAGGGTGTGTGGGGGAAATGTGAATGACCATTGATGGGACACTCAGTATTGGATGCAGATAGAGTAAAGGATATTGGAGAACTGGAAGGCATGGTTTCTGCCCTAGAGGGGCTAAAAGAATGTAAACAAACATTTATTTCCCCTATTCTGTAATCTGTTGTATTTATCCAAGACAGTTACTTTCCTGGAGAGAAATCCAGATTTTGATATAATAAAGTCACTCTGGGAACATTAGAATTTATTTTCCTTTTGTAATTTAACACAGTTGCGCTAATCTAGAGAAAATTGGCAATATAAGACCAGGATTTAAAATTAGAAATGAAAACTTGCAAATTCATTTTTTCATATATCAAAAATCATATATTTTTTAAAGGTCATATCCACATGAGTGACCTAGTGAGTAGCTTTTTTGTCATATTTTATTTTGAGGAAATAAAATTTGAATCCCAAATATTGGTGTTCACATTTCAAAGATTTAAAAAAAAAAAAAGATTGTCATTTTGCGGGGGTTGGGTGGTAGGGGTATGTAAGTTTGTGACTTAATAGGAGACCATCAGTAATTTTGTATCCAATTATGTGCTTTTAAGACCTTGCTTTGTTTCTCTCTAGTGGATGACACTGTGGTTGCCATTCCCTATGGAAGCAGACACATTCACCTTACCTTAAAAGGACCCGATCACTTGTGTAAGTAAACTTAGTTGTTTTCCTTTGGGTATTGGGAATTTTAGGCATTATTATTTATTTTTTGTTCCCAGAATAGATTAAAATATAGAAGTACAAATCTTTCCACTTTATCATAATATGATATTTTGAATGCTTCTGTTTATCTTTTGGTTGCCTAATTAGATAGCAAAAAAAAACTCTCTGGTAATTATCTCTAACCACAGTCATCCTGAAAAATACAAAATAGATGCTCCCATAGTTTGTTCCTGAGGTAAGCACATGTTTATGCTTTCGTGAATATTGTTTCTCATTTTCTGTCTTCTTTATTTCCAATCAATCTCCATCTTTTTCTTACCTCGCCTCTTGGCATTTTTTTCTTCTTCCTTCCAACCTTCCTTCCCTCTCCTTCTTTCTCTTTTTTATTCTTCCTTTTCTCGTGTTTCATTACTGTATCAATTCAGAGGACATAGAAACCCCAAACAACCTTAACCCTGTGGCATTTAAAGAAAACCATTTTGGTAAATTAAGCATCCCATGTATTAAAGACAATATAGGGTCCTAATATCTTGAAGATAATTATTGGGTTCAGGATTACTAATGGGGAGATCATATACAAACTCTGGTGGGACCAAAGATCAAATAGTAGCATGGTCCCACCGGAGTTTGTACTAGAACTGACCTTCAGGCATGCCATGTCTTTTTTTTTTTTTAATATCATTTAGTGCTGCTTAGATGTAGACCTCTCTAGGTTACAAACAGAAAATTATGGGCTGTGAACCAGGGAGCCGGGAGGAGAGGATATGCTAGTGTTTTCTGCAAAATTCAATTCCCCTGAAAGATTTCACTTCAGTTGATCCCTCAGGCATTTCTGATCTCCACTTCAATTGTTCCCGGGGTTCCGACAAAGCCATCTATCATCTTCTGCTCTTTCTCCCCACCCACACACATGCCTAAGAAACCAATTTAGGTAGCAAGCCCTGTCTTTTGGCAATTGGATTATGACTGAAATCATTCCAGAAAGACAAACAAGATGAAGACAAATTGGAGCCTGTGAAAGTTCAGATAGCCTACTATAGTCTTTCTAAAAATAAAAAAGTACATTTTATGGGAGAGGTGGGATGTGAAGGGTCATGTGAAGTAAAGGAATAAGTAAGGTACAGTTCAGGCAAAGCCAAAAGATGCTGATAAGACACCTTATATGGTTCCAAGTTCTTTCCTATCCCTGAACAGCCCCCAAAAATATACTGTTCACATGTCAAAGGATGATATATATGTGTTCACTATTACCATTTAAATGATTTGTTTTTCCCTTTGAGAGCTGGACAGAGGTAACTGCTGGTGAAACAACCCTACTCAAAAACAGTATTTTTCTGAGCCGGGATAGGCAAAAATCCATCAGACCAAGACCATCACCCACCTGGGGACTGACTCCTCACTGTGGAAGAAAGAACCCAAAGGGATATAGATATAAGAGGAAATTTTATTTTTATAAATGTATTAGCCTCCCAAATTCCCTAATTATGTGATCACTAGGAAGCTGATGAATTGGCCTTCTTTGCTTTAATTGTCCCAAGGATTTGGTAGATAAAAATTGCGAATGATATTTATGGATGATGAAAAGCAAAATGGAATCTTCATTAATTCCCCCCCCCAGTCGATATACTGTTGATAACATATGTATAACTAACAAAGTTTTTGCTTTGTTTTGTATTTGGAATATAATTCAGAATGAATATGTGAATAAATGATGCCCTATTTCTCTTGCAACCCTTTGCCTTTCACTCCCAGCAGCTGCTCCAATATGAGATCAACCTTAAAAATTTAGGGCCAAACTAGAACAAGACTAGGCAGTCTGGTCTGGTCCAGCTCATCTTTCATCAGAATACCTTGAGATGGTTACTAGGAGGCCTGGTGATAAAATTGAACCAGATGCTCACATTAGGCTTAGAACTCCAAGATTTTTCCAAAACTAAATGAACTTACATCCTGGAGATATCTCCATAAATGCATGTAAACACATGTAAGGCAGCTGGAAGAATGAAGGCTAGAGGAAGGAGATGCAGTGCTATTACTCTCCTCTGATGACAACTGTAGTTCCTACACTCGAATATTTTGTTGGGTGCCTTATGTTCTTCTGGGAGGGCCTCTCTGTGCTGGGATAGGGGAGGGCAATCTGACCTACTCCCAGAGAAGGGCTACACAGACTTCACCTGAGGGTCATGGGCATTTAATTGGACACCAACATTTCCCCCTATTGGTATTCCTTGCAGTACAGAACTTGACTTAAACAACATCTAGAAGAATTTAGTATAAATACTTTAGACACTTTAGTACATCCAGACACCTTAAGATTTTTCTTAACCACAGAACCCCAATCTGTAAAACATTTAAGAAGGGAATCGGTCTGATTGAATCTAGGGTAGAAGACCTAGAGTTTCACTCAGGCTCCCCATCTTTCTTCTAAAGAACCCCTGCCCAAACCAAGGGTCCTTGTTAGATTTAGCCTATCTACATTCCCTTATGCAGCGGGCAGTTATTCTAAATCCCTCTCAATCACATAAGAACTTCCCCTGCTCTGAAATACATGTCATAATTATCATCCTCCCAGCAGGCTTTAATTTCCTACAAGAAAACATGATTCACAGACTTGGTCATTGGCCAGATTCAGCTTGGAATGTTCCAGGAATCAAGAAGTTCTTCTTTCTGTCCTAAGCTCTTACGAAAGATCATATATGCACATAATACTAAATGAAGTACCAAGAAGGATTTTAAAAAGAAAGAGAAACAACATGGACAGTTAGTTCTCTGTCCTTAAGTCACTAGACTTTCTTCATTTTTAAAGATAGCACACATAAAATAAATAACCAGAAAGTATAAATAAATACAAGGTAATTCATGAATATAAAGTCACACAGGTACTGAAGGAGTTCAGTGAGGCACCCTGGATCTCATAGAGTAAAAAGGAAAGTGGTAGGGTATTCTAGGCTGAGGGCTGTGAATACTGAACTCAATGAATATGTATGGAAGATGGTTTAGTCAAAGGAATAGGATTGTGATCAGGTGGAGTGCCCAAATGAGGTCATCCAGGGAATCAAAGATTTTTTTGGAGGGAGACTTGAATGTTTGGATAATGAGTTTTAAAATAATTTCATTTGCAGCATAAACTCTTATGTGATCCAGTGTGCCTATATATTTTGTTTATATCCTAATTGTAATTGTGTCAGCCATATAAAGAATGATACTTCCCCTTATATAGCTCTAGGCTCTGTTCCATGGAAAGTACTTGCATGAGGTCTGCTGCAACCTTGGGAACATCTTTCTCTTCATGTGTTTGATTCTGTAGATCTAGAAACCAAAACCCTACAGGGGGCTAAAGGTGAAAACAGTCTCAGCTCTCCAGGCATCTTTCTTGTGGACAATTCTAGTGTGGAATTCCAGAAATATCCAGGCAAAGAGAACCTGAGTATCGCTGGACCGCTCACCGCAGATTTCATTGTCAAGGTAAGCCCATTTAGGTATCTTGTGTTCAAGCCCCCTCCCAACTGATGATGTTTACAATCTCCTGAAGAGAGAGCTGTAGACTTTGACAGAGATTTGGAAAGCCAATTATCCAAGAGATGTTTAATTCAAGGGTGTTGAGCTACATCCTGGACTTTACAAGAACATATGATTTTTTTAAAGTCCTAAGAAAATTGTGTGTGTGTGTGGGGGTGTGTGTGTTTTAATAAAAACACCCCACTCACAAAGCCAATACATCATTAGTTGGGGGATACAAACTGTTTTTAAAACAAGTTAGGGTATAGTCACTGACTCATATAAAGTATTCTTAGTCAAAGAGAGAGACAAACTAATGATCCATAGACTTGGTCATGCTTCCTTCCAATTGCAAGTTCTGTTTTCCCTTGTACTGGCAACAAGACGAGGTTGTTTCCTTCTATCAGAGCTTCCCTACTCTTGCAGGTAATATAAAACACATTGCTGGAAGCAACATACACATTCTGTAAGAAAAAATGTACACACTAGAAGAACATTTGGGAATCACAATAAAATAAAACATATTTTTTCCTTCAGTAGGTCAGAAGGACCTGAAGGATTTCAGCTGTAAAGCTGTAAAACTTGTAATGTGTCCAGGACTCCATAAATTTTTCATCATGGGACCTGGAGCCAGAGGACATTTGATTTAAGCTAAGGCTTCATGACCCCAGGGCAGCTGAAAGTAAGAATGCATATAGGAAAATGTGATAGGCAGTGAGGTTGGATGGAAGAAGGGTTCCAGAGTACTGTACTGCCCCCATCTGCATGGTAGCTTTTTTAAATCCAGTCCACCTGCCAGCCACATGAACTTGAGCAAGAAGCTATAAACCATGAGAGATAGCTCACAATAGAAATGATGCTGTAGGTAGTTAAACAAGCAAATACAGGCATACCTCAGAGATATTGCAGTTTCAGATCCAGACCACTGCAATAAAATAAGTATCACAATAAAGTCATAATCCTTTCGCTGGTGGAGGGTCTTGCCTCCCATTTGTAAAAAACGCAACACCTGTGAAGCATAATAAAGCGAGGCGCAATAGAACGAGGTATGTCTGTACTGTAAAAAATGGAGAAATATCTTTATATTTTGAAGCTCTTAGAGTACTGTTGAATAAACCATTTATGCTAATTTCCCTAGAGGCATTGGAGAGTTAATACACATACTGAAAGTATAGAATATGATTCAAGTAATATGCACATTTGAATAGTTCATGGCATTGTTGAATGCATTTCATATATCCAGCTGCCTTCTGCACATCACCACTTGGATGTCCAACAGAGACAATGAGCTCAACATGTCCAAAATTGGACCCGTCTATCCCCAAATCCTGCTCTATCTTCTCGATTTCTTATCTTAAATAATACAGTGTTTACCCAGCTGACTCGGAAAACTTTGATTCACATGAATTTCCCCATCTCCTAGACCCCTCATTAGACATTACACTTTGTCAGTTCTACCTCTATATCATCCTTTAAAACTATTCTTTCTTCTCCTTCTTTAGTCCTTTGAATTTCTCACCTGAACTAATATCATTGACTCTGAATTAGTTTCCAGCCTCTGATCCATTAGCCATGTTGCTTTCAAAGTGAGTTTTCTAAAACTGGAACCCCTCTCTTCATAATGCTGCATTGCTCCATACCACCCCCACCCCCCACCCCCATTGCTTTGGGGTTAAAATGCAGACCCATAGCATAGCATGTATAAATCTCAATAATCTGGGTTCATCTACCCTTCCAACCTCACCTGTGAGTTTTCCTCTTCAGTTTCAACCAACTGAATGGCTCACAGGTCCCCAAATCTTGCAATCCCATAACTGATTACCTTTGCATAATGCTGTTCCCTCTGTCTAAATGCTATTATCTTTTCTTTTTCCATTCACTTCACTAACTTACAACTGTTCTTCAGTATTTTCTCCATCCAGAAGCATTCTGATACAACCCAACATTCCTGTTGACATTACATCTTCCAACTTTGTATTCCTTGAGGGCCAGAAACTAAATCATATTTGTGTTCATATCTCCATAAGAAAACACAACAAACCCTAGGAAGTGTTGGATAAATAAAGGACTTTAGCCACATGGCAGTTGCTCAAGTGAGACAGATGCTGACATCTTCATGTTACCTACAAGGAAACTGAGCTTTAGGGAAGTTGAGTGACAGGACCAAGCTCACCCCGATGACAAACCACAACCAAAAATAACCTCTTTTCTTCTGGCCCAGAACTCTTTTCAGTATTCTCTGTTGTTTCTAAGACTATTTTTTTCTTCTACATGTAAATACACATATTTAAGAAAAAAATGGACTTTAAAGAAGTTTTGATGCTTTCTAGATGCCTACCATCTGTAAATGTTTTTATTCAGAAACAAGCTAAGCTGTCATTTCATCGATTTTTGCATTATATATCCTATTTTGTGATGTAGCTTCAGGTTGCAATTGAGAGGAAATTTAGGTTTCATTAGAAAATATCAAGATCAAATAAATGTCAAGTTATTCTAAAATAGATTATGTAATTTTTAAAATCAGTTTATTCAAACTTGAAAATGAGTCATATAATTTAAGAAGATATAGAGAAAAGAAGAAAATTACTTTTTTCCCAGTGATTCATAATGAAGCAATTTTTCTTCCCTAATTTTCCCTCAGAAATAGCTGAAAATAAAAAGTTACCATTTGATTTTTTATCATTTTTCATGATTTAGGTGCTTAGAAATTATACACATAATTTGTCATTCATCCTCAGTATCATTCAAAGTGTAGTCTCTTTTGCATTATATATTAACTTAAGCAATGACTTCCTTTTTGAATGAGATACACAGGAATCAAAATGGAAATGGTTATTTGTCAACATCTTTATGGGAACTTATTGCCAAAACACAAATTTTGTTTATTTACAAGAAGAAAAAAACATTTTTTGCATGGCAGTAAAATTTTCTCACAGTGAAAATCATTATATATTGCCATTGGTTCCAAAGTTATGTTTTGAAATCTCCTTTAAAGATTAAAACCAGACTGAATTATCACCTTGCTTCCTAGGGACTCATATCTTCCAAAAATTTAAAAATTATACATTGGTTGTACAACATTTTGGCAATGCTAGTGTAGAGTGGTACAAAAGATACGCTCTCTAGAGTTTGGTATAGCCTCCTGCTCACTGTATATGTAACCTCAGTGCATTATTTTACCTTCCTGAGCCTGTTTACTCATTTGAAAAATGGTAATAAAATACTCCCCCATAGTCTTTGTGAGGAACTGAATCAGATAGTGTGTATAACAGCAGATAGATCCAAATTACTGCCTTTCCATCTTTTTTTAAATGCTTTAACTTCTGATCCAACTTATCACAATAGTCTGCACTGTATACTCAGAAAGCTGCTTTTCTGAAGATGGTCAATTTACAAATAACTGGTATACCCAGGAACAACTTGGCAGGTGTAGCTATTAAGACGGATGTAGGAGCAGACTGGCTGTGACAGTAAGTGTCAGGGGCAATTGGCTATTGGCTGGATGACTGCCTGGCTTAATATCCCCTTCCTCCTACCATGCCATTGGCATCCTTTCTCAAGCTGCAGACTCAATAGAAGATAATGACTTTCCCAGATACTAGATCAGGGGTGGGCAAACTTTTTGACTCGAGGGCCACAATGGGTTCTTAAACTGGACCGGAGGGCCGGAACAAAAGCATGGATGGAGTGTTTGTGTGAACTAATATAAATTCAAAGTAAACATCATTACATAAAAGGGTACGGTCTTTTTTTTTTTTAGTTTTATTCATTTCAAATGGGCCGGATCCGGCCCGCGGGCCGTAGTTTGCCCACGGCTGTACTAGATGGTCTTTTTTAGTTATGGTTTATTCTTTACTAGAGGCCCGGTGCACGAATTTGTGCATGGCTGGGGAAGGGGATGCAGCAGGTTGGCTGGCTGGCCTGCCCCCTGGTCAAACTCCTAGTCGAACTCCTGGTTGAGGGGACAGTTTGCATATTAGCCTTTTATTATATAGGATTAGAACTTCCAACTTAGCTCTACTTGTACAAGAAACTTAGTTATATTTATTCATGTCAGTGTGTGCTCATTTTTAAAATGTAAGAAGAAATCCATATTAGATAGATAGAAAAGAGACTGATGAGGTGCCCAAGCCACCAAAAGGGCAGAAATACACAGTAGAATAGTAAACAATAAGTGCACTTAGAACTAAGAACACTGACTCACAGTTCATGCACTGAAAACTAGAGACCAGTTACTTCCTATAGAGAATAATTTACTAAATGCATTACATTTTTATAGTTGAAGAATTTGGGTTAGGAAGGTTGACATCATTCTAATTGCAGTCCAAGAAGCTTGTTTGAGTAGTCTAGGAACTAGAAATACCATGGTTTCCATTTGCAGTATTAGAGATGATGCCTTCATATTTCTTTCTGGACATCCTTGAGCATGACCCTGTACATAATTACACACCCAGACGTGGTAGCTGCCCTTTCCTAGGTTATAATGTCATTTGAGAGATAACACACTGGATAGAAAATGTTGAAATAGTGATGCATATAATGAAGTACTAAAATAAAATGGGCACAATAAAAGCTGTAGATACTTGCTACAGGCTAATGTGATTAAGGAAGCCTTTGTAGCCAACATTATAACCATTATGCCCATGGAGGCATCTCTGGTCTGCTGCCCTACTCAAGGGCTGTGGGCAGTAGTAAATCCATAACTGACATCTCTCATGCAACCTTGACCCAGGGAACTATGGCTGAACTGCTGTACTAGTATCTCCCAATATTGAGGTCTGGAAATCTAGGGGGACTAGAAAATTCTATAAGAAGTGTAAAAGTAAAGTTGGATGGTAACAATTTTTTATTATTTTTACTGAATAAACCCTAGTTTTAGTCAGTATTTCCAATTGTTGAAACTGTCAGGTATTTCAAACAATGGAATGATTGAATTTATATATCACTCCAATAATAATTCCCTTTCCACTCTACTATACTACTGTATTATCAAAGGACAGTGGGAACTGAAGGGTCCCAAGGGCATATAGCTCAGTTGCAGGCACATCCCCAATAGGGGCTGTGCAGGAGGCAGCTGATCGATGTTTCTCTCTCATCAATGTTTCTAACTCTCTATCCCTCTCCCTTCCTCTCTGTAAAAAATCAATAAAATATATTTTTAAAAAAAGAAATTATCAATAACATCTTCAAGAAAACTGGTAGTTATACACATATAAAGATGATAATTATTCTAAGAATTTGCCACAAATAGTATCTGAAACAATCATGATCATTATATAATTCATTTGTTTGTTCATTCATGCATTCTTTTACAGTATGGGGCAATTGATTGGTTACTTACTATGTGCCAAACGTTGTAGATGATGCTAAAGAAAGAGTGATGAGCAAGATAATTGGCACCTGCCTTCATAGTGTTTATAGCATATGGAGGAGAAAGGCAATGAAATAACAATTATATCGATATCAAGTGCTTGTAAACATTTAAGTGATATAAGGAATATCTTGTTGCATATTTTGAAAGCCCAGAAAAGCATTTTAAAGTATTTTTAACAGTTCCTTGAGGATTCACTATCACCATCAACCACCAGAACAGTCCAAAATTGAACATAATAGACTGAAACATTGAAAAGATAGATTTTTCCTATTTTCCATGTTATTCCCTTCTGAGCAGGCATATTGATGTATTTCTACCACTTTCAAGCACAGCCTGGTCATGACACCCCTGGCTGCCGTGAGACCGGTGTGACCAAGTTGAATGCCATTGTGGGTTCCAGCTCAGAGGCTCATGGGAACAGCTCCCTTTTGTCCTCCTCTCCTCAGGCCAGAGCAGCAACTCAATTGCAGCCAAGGTGGGTGGGGGACTCCTGAATGCCAGTCCCCCTGCTCACCTGTCTGGAGGGAAAAATTTCCTACAACGTCATAGAAAGAAAAGAACCTAGTTGAGGAACATTCCAAGGCTCACAACTAACCCTCTTCCCAAATGAGAAGCAAGAGGTATGGCATTTCACAGTGCTTCATCTGGGAGAGCCTTTGTGTATTTGATGCCTTTCGTGTATTTGAAATTTCTCCTAATTCTTTTGATTTTACATGGACTTAAAGCTCAACTGCTACCCACATGCCATTTGTACTGCCCTGCAGCTCTATTATGACAGTGCAATCAGTCGCTATGGCAAGTGTCCAGTTTTGTCTCCTTTACTTTCAGTGTGAGAAGTCATTAAATTGAATTTGAAACACCGAATCATTGTAATTATAGGAAGAAAAGTATGGTTCAGGACATTCTTTTTGCTTATTAACTTAAGGAGGTCAAAATTACACGTGCCAGATGTATTTAGCTCCCTTAAACAAAATTCTAATGTGTCACACTGAAGCGTTCATACTAGGGCCTGAGTTTTAAGGATTTAGGGTTGATGATGCTTCAGAGCAGATGATAACAGTGATCCCAGCAGCCCAGAATTAATAAAACCAAAAAGGAACACAGTGGTTCATCTCTGTAAGCAACAGTTAGGCCATCAAACTTAGACATCAGGTTAGCCTCTTCTTTTTATTTTAAACATTTTTTCCTACTTGAAAATGAAAAATTAAGAAGATACTGAGAAGAGAGGTACACGAATACTGCTAAAGATAAATACTTATATCTTCACAGCACTAACAAAGATTGCTTGATTCCATGAAAAGAATGGCAGCTTTAGAACCAGGCACACCTGAATTCAAACCCCAGCTCTGTTTTTTCCTAGCTGGGTAGCCTTGACAAAGTTACTTAACCTCTCTGGGCCTCCATTCTCTCACTGTAATGCTAATGTGGAAGATAATGCAGGAGGAGTTTTAAGATTAGATTTAATATAAATAAAATGTATCCTGCACAAAGTAGGACCGTATTTAGTGCTGATTGCTGTGGGAATTGTAGCTACTCAATGACAGAGAAGGGAGAAGCAGGAATGTTATCAATGAAAATAAACAAAATACCCATCTAGGGGTGGAACCTATTGCCTATTTCTTCCATGTTCCTGTTATCCTCTGCGTCCTAGGTGTTCAATCCAGTTATCAGTCTCTTCTCAAACGTGGACATAGAGTCTCAGCATTTGTCGTCATTACACGTCGCTCTCATTGAATTCATTAAGAACAATATTCTTCCTAAGCTGTTTTTTTTCCCCTTCAACATGGTGTTTAGTAACCCTCTTGCTTGACACCATATCGCCTTGACACCATGACATCAAAGTGTCCAAGTACCTTGATGTTATATTCTGCTAATTTTGATTCCCCACCCCACCCCCCACTTCCCCAGGACTCAGTTTAATCTCTAGCATCCCAAAAGGGACCCTTGCAAAACAATTCATCTCTCAGGATCTAAACAGATTTTCTGGCCTTTTTAGTATTTTTCATGGAGCTTTTGTTCAAATCAGAGCCTTCTTCTAATAGCTTTCCAGCATGATAACCACACATCCCAAGAGAGCTATAGGCTTTTGTGAGGTTAAAAAATAAAAAAACTTTCCAAAGAATGTGATTAATACTACATCCCTAAGCAAGCAATTAAATATCCTGTATTTGACACACTGGGACTGAAAAATATTCATCTGTAGGCCATGCTCCCCATTTGTGAAAGATGTCGTATTGCTTCAGCTGTTTTTGCTTTAAAGTAGGGAATTGTATCACTGTTTATTCTAATCAGGAAAGACCTGGATGCACCATGGGTCAGAATCCCAGCATGACATGAGATAAATGATAGCTTTTCTCTCTTTCTTCTTTCTCCTTTCCAGCTCTTCCAGATTTTCTGAGGAATATTCCCATATGCTCATCAAAACGCCAAACACCCATCTGAGGGTCAGGACCTATTCCCTGTTTCTTCAGTGTTTCTGTTATCCTCTGCATCCTAGATGTTTAATCCAGTTGTTAAATTCGGTAGCAGAAGAATAAGGCTCTCTTTTTTAAGAATCTGAAGGCCGAATCTATCCACCTATCTGAGAGACGAGGCAGTAAGCCTTGGAAATATTGACAAAGACTTTGGCCACAGGATTCACCTGATGACACTTCTCATTCCTGTAAGGGAGTTGGAGTAAGAGGTGGTCCTCTCAGTTGTTCATAGAACTTCCTTTAGTATAATAATCAGTCCAAGCCTTGCCCTAGCTGAGCTATCTAAGTGTTGTGTCATATGTCATTCTGTCTTCACCAAATCAAGGCATCATTCCTGTTGGGTACCTTTTTCTCTTTCAGTTTGAGTATTTTCTCTCAACCTTGTACTTTTAAGAACCATTAAAGAATTATTGCCTCATATCCTCTCTTTAAAAAAACACACAAAGGAATTGTCATTTCCATAAGCACATGTTTTATTTGATATATTTGCTTTCAATTCTGTAAATTGGTGTTTTTCAAAGTTTGGTTCTTGGACTATGCTACATTCGAATTGCCTGGATCTCTGGGCTTGAGCCCAGGAATTTGCATTTTAGCAAACTTCCAATTGGTAACTTTGCACATTAAAATATATAAATCATCGAGTTGTCAGGAAACTCCATGTATGTCTCTGAGTGGGAAGAGCTACTTAGTTCTTTAACTCTGATTTTTCTTAACCAAAGATAGTATCTTTCTCTTTTTTTTCTTTTTTTTTCCAGCAAATGGCATTTAAAATTTTCTTAGAACAAATTGTCTCTTTCTGATCTTACATTTTAAAATCCACATAGTTTTACCCATTATACCAGAGAGGATGGAAATAAAAGAGGGTGAGGGACTAATTAGCTTTGGATAAGATCCTACAGGAATTACAACAAAACTGGGAAAGTGATGATAGTGACAGTAGGTATATGCAAGAAGCATTCTCTGGTTAAATGGTAAGACGGGTGATACAGCTGTTGCCACTTCTCTCCCAACACAACCCTTCACACAGCCTAAGGCCATCAGCACTACCACATTTCCTTGTTTAGAGTGGCAAGGGACCCAGAAAGCACATACCTGTCACACTAACTCCTCTACTTTGCTGTTGTCTCCTACAGATCCACAACTCGGGGCCTGCTAACAGCACAGTCCAGTTCACCTTCTATCAGCCCATCATCCACCGATGGAGGGAGACGGATTTCTTTCCTTGCTCAGCAACGTGTGGAGGAGGTAACAGTGTTGTTCATTTAGCCTAGGGTCTGTTGGCGTCTAAGAGGGAAGACTTGGCTATTGTAAGAGTAGAGTCACTTCAGCATAGAAGAAATTTAGTGCTGTGGGGTCAGATCCTTTCTTCTGAATGAGGCCAAATCCTGAAGCCCTCCCATAAGGCAGATGCTCTAGTTTCTGTCTATGGAGTCCCATTAGAGGAAATTGTCTTTACTCCTTTCCTTGAGTCCATGGAAGGCCAGGACAAAAAGTGTCAGAGCTTGGCAACAGTGTGGTCTGGAGGCGATTTTTTCATTTGAGGAAAAACTATTCATCTGGTTGAAGTGAATTTATTTATTCGGGAATCAAGTGAAGAGTATTTGTAATGGCCTATTTTATAGCATGATGTGTCCAAAAAGAATCAGAGATTAATTTAATTAAAGGAAGTAGTTTATTACCAGGAGGGAAAAAATCACTGTACTGCAGACTTTGGTTCAGTTATTTTTCAGCTCTACCCCTTAATCTGTGCAGTAAAAGGGAATGTCACTGCCTTATCTATATATATAGAAGCCTAATATGCTAAGTGTCTGACCAAGTGGTCGACTGACCAGTCACTCTGACGTGCACTGACCACCAGGGGGCAGATGCTCCAACTGGTAGGTTAGCTTCCTGCTGGGGTCCACCTGATCGGGACCGGGCAAGATGGGGCCAGACACACCCTGGAGCCCTCCCGTGGTCCCTCCCTGGCCACCGGCCCTGATTGGCCCTGATCAGGACTCAAGACGGCCCTGATCAGCCCCAATCACAAGTGGAGGGATGCCACCCATGCACAAATTCATGCACCAGGCCTCTAGTTTATTCACAAAAACACATCTCTTTTAAAAAGTCACCAAATGAATGTCTGTCCCTGCCCCATCACATCTGTAGTGTGGACAGCATTTTGTGCCACTAGAAAAGGTTTTCCCCCTTTTTCTGCTCTTCATTATTATACAGGTTACATAATAATTTCTTTGAATTATTTCATAATTGATTTAGCCATATCCCTTTAGAAGAGCATTTAGTTCATTTAAAATTCTCTATTATAATGTGATGGATAACTTGATACCGAAGTATTTTTCTCCTTTGAAATTATTTCCTTGAAATAAATTCTCCAGAGTGTATTTCAGAATTTTTGTGGCCATTGGCATGTATTACCAAAATTCTTTCCAGAATATCTTAGTTCCATTTCCAACTGAGCCAGCCATTTGTGGATTATCACTTTATAAGCTTTGGTAATTTAATGGATGTAAAATTGTATATATATATATATATATATATATATATATATATATATTCCTTTAAAAATGAGCACATCAAATATATTCTGGCTCCAGCTTCATGGAAGCCTGTTAATTGGCTGGCTTTAAGTAACTAATCCACAGAGGTATCGCTAGATTATTTTGACAAGAGCAAAGAAGGATGGTACCTCAAAATGAAGACAAATGACTATCCATTAATTTTTGTAAACCAGTTAACATACATAATTTATCTTTGTCTGTGTTATCTACGTCTACATAATGTGAACAAATCGCTGAACGTGAGGTTCCATAGAGCAAAGTTAAATTTTAGTTTAAAAGCAATTAATCAAAAATACATAAAGTGCTTTTAACTTGATTATTAAAGAACTATTCTCTCAACATCTTAAGAATTTTAATAAAATAGTGTTTGCAGTTCCTCTATATGCCCTGAATAGAAAATTACTTGGTTTAAAAAATAACTGCCAATTTTGTTGATGTTTCGTGGGAATATGTTATTTTGATTCACCTGGTAATGACTAACATAGGGAGTGGTTTCAAGTAAAGAAATCACAGGAATTTCTTTTTTCTTTTTAAATTACACCGTGTTTTTAGAGAAGTAGCAATTCAATAATATGCCCACTATGCGTTTCATATAAGCTGCTTTTGGAGTAACCTTGACAATGGCTCCCTATATGAGTCAATGAATGTTAGATTGATGTATATTCCAGCCCTTTGGCCTATTTTCTTCACATCTAAGTGAAGAAGTAGAACCATCAGTGGTTTTCAGATGTTTTGAACTATCAAAGCCTTCTACAAAAAAGAAATCTTACTTGGAAGTAAAAGGAATACCTACTGCTCAGAGCAAAGATGTGAGGAATATAGAAACCAGCCTTCATGGACCAGTTTTAAAATTACTTAAGAAATGATCTCTAAATTGCCTTTTATGTTTCTGGTTCCAGATTCAACTGGTTAACCATTGTGCTAAGTGTGAAGAATTGCTATTCCAAGTACCTTCTGAAACTTTAGAAAATACAATTATCTGACGATTTTGGTCATTTATTTAATTTTTAATCTAAACTTCTATTTCATATACTCTAGAAAGCTTCACAGCAACATTTTATGCTGACAAATTATAATTTTTAAAAATCATAATCTCAGATTTATAAATTGTTTTTTGCTTGTACCCACACCTCACTATGTGATAAAGTCTGTACTTGAATAGAAATTATTTTATGAAAAATTATAAAATGATTATCTTGTCATAAACTTATCAGCTTTTGAGTATAATATAATTGACAACTAAAGATATATTTACTTGCATAAAATAAAATTTTGCTCTTTGATTTTTCTTATAAAACAAAAGATTAAATGGAACATGTGCTCGTACCCATTAAATTAAAGTGCTTTTCATCTTTACAGTAAAATTGTTAAAAGATCTTTTTTTAGGTCTTAAATGAACAATTAATTTTTGTGGGTGGTCTGAGAAAAAGCCTCAAGCCAGAAATTCTGGTTTATAAACCTGTCTGATTTCCTAAAAAATTTTGCAAGACTTTTAAGTACTCTAAATCTGCTTTCCTAACATGTATTTAGTAACAACAATATTCAACCACTGCCAGAGAGAATATATTTTCGAGTTAGTTAGGGTTAGAATGATGAAAAAAAAGTCTAATTTTTTAAAATTCTCTATGTACATTTATTTTTCACCCCAAGAATCTAAGTCCTCATCAGAACCATACCAGAAATCCATAGGACAAGAAAGAGGCAGGTTTAAAAAAGGTAAAACACGTTATCAATAGAATTAAGTAATATTCTGCACCACTTTTTTTTCAAGAGGATTCTCTAAGAGTGGAAATTTGTACATGGAACCTAAGAAATATTGGCTAGAAACTTAAAGAGAAATGACAAAGGATTTGGGGTGAAGCAAAAATTATACAGTAGGAGGCTTCTTGTTTTATCTGCAGGAAACCTTGGAATTCACAATGGCTACTGTTAAAGTTATTTAATCATCCATTTACTCCGTTTAACCCTGCCAGATTGAAATCAGGCAAAAATAATGTCAGGCAGCTGGCAGGACCTGATCCCGTGCTATCTCCCATTGTCCCCCGTTGACAAGGGGAGCGGTATTGGGGTTTATTTATTTATTTATCTGGGAGTTTTTCTCTCTGGTGCTCCAGGAACAACAGAGCCAATTTTGCATCCTTGCATGAGGTGGTTGGTAAATAAATACTGATGATCTCTTTGGGATACAGAATCTGTGTTAGACTTTTAGATTATGTGAAACAAATAAACAATAATAGTTCTTATGACAGAGTCTTGTAAACTAGTTTATGCCCTCATGTAGGTTAGGAACTACAGTATGATTTAACTATTTTTTTTATCACTTTATACCATTTTTATTCTTGTTATAGCCACTTTATCTTACACTTCTTTCTTTACTCCCTCCCCCTTCTTCTTCTTTCTCTTTATGTCTCCATTTACCATAATGTAAGCTCTGTGAATGTAGAGACTTAGTCCAACTTGTTCACTTGTGTATGTCTAGAAATTAGAACAGTGCCTAGAACAGAGTAAGCACACCACAAATATTTGTTGAATAATCTGATTTAACTATTAAAAGTTAATGAGCCTTCCATTTCTCTGTCTTTTGTCCTGGAAATGACTGGCACATCAGGGAAGAATTTCCTTAATGTGAGGATGGCTAAAAAGCATGAAGAAACATATCATATTGACCTGTGCCTTTAAACTCGCCCGTATGGTTTGATACTGCAGGTTACCAGCTGACATCGGCTGAGTGTTACGATCTTCGGAGCAACCGCGTGGTTGCCGATCAGTACTGTCACTATTACCCAGAGAACATCAAACCCAAGCCCAAACTTCAGGAGTGCAACTTGGATCCTTGTCCAGCCAGGTCAGTCTATTTACCAGTTCATCTATTATAAGCATAAAGTTTCAAATAAGTTTCCTAGATTAAGATGTTTTCATTAAAAATAAGTAAATGTTGCTGTCCAGTATCCATTCCTAACCAGGTGTTATTAGTGTCCATGCCCCTTGTTCTTGCTGCTATGATACCATCCCATGTTCTACAGATTTTCCATTCATAAAGCTACACGTGAAGCACTCACAGTCATTTTCTCTTCTGGTTTTTTGTTCATCATGGTTACTTGTTTCTCTCCTTAACAAGGTCCAGGTCAGTGGCCCTAACAAATGTGATGGCACAATGTTCTCAGGATTCTTTCCATTTCAAATCTGTTACCTAGTCAGTGACATGATCACAGCAGACCCATTCAGGGTCCCCACTGACCCATTTTCCATACTGATTAACTGGACTCAAAACCAGTCTTAGAACAGTTCTATATTTGAATAAACTCAGCCCTTATTAAAGAGGAAGCAGGACTTCTTTCCAATAGTAAAATATTTTCAAAGGTCTTTTTAATTAGTAGCTTAAAAGAGACACTTGATGCTGTCACATATCACTGTTGGCTTTTTGGAAACCATAATTGGCCCTCAATTACTTGCAGGATCAGGAATCAGACTGACCAATAAAACATCTCAGATGAGGAGTAGTCACAGAAGTGCAAGTCATAGGTGTAGTATTTATAGTTGCAGCACTTTCTGTTAAATCTCTTTATGAGCTTACTCACTCCCCATATATGAGGAAGGACATAAGAAAACTCTTCTACAAAACTAATCATGAAAACCAAAAGACAAAGAAGTCTTTTGCAAGCTCCTTCAATTTCTGAGAAACACCTCATTGTTACTTATTAAAAGCGTAGTTTACCAAATATATGTGCATAAAACAAAACTTTGAATACTTAAAATACTACATGAGCAATGTGGATGAAAATCATTCTGTCTTTGAATTGGAGGCAATACAATTTTAGGTTTGCTTTCTGCTGTTAACTTTTTAAAGTTTACTTGGACTCTTTCTGCCTCGTATTCATGAATTCTTAATGCTACATGTGAAGTGAAATTGCCTATTTCATATACCTAGCTTATAAAAGTAAACTCAGAATGACAGGTTTTTATGTAAGAAACAGAAATAATAGGTATTTTATAATTATATCATTCAGGTGAAGCTTAGTGTAGCTTCATATTACACCAGAAAATTCTATATTAAAAATTGTATATGGTATAAATTTGAATGAGGTGTCAGAATTTTGCTTGGACGTCTTTATTTTGGAAATATTAAGCTATGAAGTATTATTAGCCAAGATAATTATACCTAATGTAACTCAATCCCATTTTAAAATCATTCTATTATTAAACATCTTTACCCATATCTATACCAGAAATTCCATTCCATTGAAAAGCATAGTTAACCCAGTTCAGTCAAGTTGGCTGAGCCATGGAGAGACTTTGAAAATCTTAAACACACTTCCATAAAAATGTGTATGTGTATTTCTAGGAGAAACGAAGGATTCACTCCCATGACTACATAAAGCTTTTCCCCACTGGGAAAAAACTTGAACAAAGAGGGGAGACAGTTGTAAAATAAAAGCATTACGTTAACCATCTTAAGAAAATGTTTACAATCAGAATAAATTTATGCAATTTTTTCTGGCTTCTGATTTTTACCTAGCTCCTCTGTTGGAATCGTATTCATGGCCTATGTCTTATTATCCAAAAGCAAAAGGTCATTCTATATCGAAAGACGTTTGCCCGTGAAATGTATGCTTTTTCTGCATCCTATGTTATTTTAAAACATCTAATACAGCACATGCATAAATGTTGGGACAGGTGGCCATTTAAAAAAGAAAAGGAGAAAGAAAAAGTAAGTTGAAGGCACATGCCAGGAAGCTGCTTTTTTTATTCCAGGAGTAATTAAACAAAGCTGTAAAATTAATACTTAGCAGTAGGAGAGGTTTAAGAGGCATCTGCTTTAGGAAATGTAGATATGCTGCTCCAAGGTTAAGATACTTCAGGATTGCTGGGGAACTCACTGAACTCATTTGCATGCCTGGAATCAAAGCAACCTTTCTGAGTTCAAAGAGAAAATAAGAAGTGATGGTCTGAGTAAGAATAAACAGACTATAGAAGAGATTTACCCTCCCATCAGACTTAGCAGAATCCATCCTCAAGGAACTGTTTTCTAACTATAGACTTAACTGTCTGATAGTAAAATCAGGAGTGACACAATAATATTAAACCAATGCCTTTGTGTGCAAAATTAGAAGCCCCCAAAAGGGAAAATATAGACAATCTTAAAGTCACAAGTTTTTTATTTTATCTAGCCAGTGAGATATTTGTTTGCTTTATGTGCCTTAGACTAGAGTTGACCTATTGTACTAGTATATTATTTGAGAACAAATTCCATTCATATAGCCACATTAATTCCCTGTCAAGATCGGAAGGACCGTGGACAGCAAAAAGGTTACTAAATAATTAAGTTTGTAACCCTCGGCTCATTACTTTACCCTCTGGGCCTCAGTTTTCTCCCCCACAAAATGGGGGTAAGAAGATTATTCGTTATATTAAGTGAGTGATTTTCAAACTGCCTACAGACCTGTTGTTTCTCATAGTTGCTTTGTTAAATTTTATTTTCTATATCTTACACTATCTAAATAATAACTTACAAACATATTTAAACATGTCAAATTAATTTTAATTTATTTGAACTAAGTTAAGTTATAAAAATTGTGGTGACAATTGTAAAAACATTGTACCGCCAAAGCAAATACTTTTTGCACTCTCATTCATTTCTTCAATTATGCCAGCTTAATTGGAAAATTAAATTTCCTAAGATTGCAAGGTGAGCTGTGAAAGCTGTTACCATTAGCAACTACTTCTCTGTGATGATGAGACTTTTTCATTACTACAAGTCTAAAACCAAAACAAATTGGATATGACAACCATTAACCATAATCCTTGATATCCGATTAAGGATTTGTTTTCCGAAGAGCATCACTGTTGTCATTAATTTGCGTTAAAATAAGTAAATGTTATATATTTGAACTAATGAACAACATCACTTGCTCATTTCACTCACCAGCAACATCCACTGGCCTCCATGGCTGTGCATTGGTTCATCTAGTGGTTCTTGGGGCTAAAAAGATCATTAACATCAAGCCTATTTTTTTCAAAATAATTTTTATGTTTTTAGGGCTCTTTTTCTGATTCTTAATGTTAACGAGTTAAAAAGCTATGATGAAAAAAATAAAACTCACTAATAATCTCTAGTGCTCTCAGGTAACTCCTGTTAATGCTTTTGCTTAATTTTTTTATTTTGTCTATAGCTCATAACACAGGTGAAATCATACTGAATGCAATAGACACTTGGATATCAGTGACTTAGTGTTCTTGGTGTCTACTATTCTAAAGCAAGCTAGAATGTCCATGACTTGACATTTTGCTGAGACATTTTGCTTGAGTCCCTTACACTATAAGACTAACAAGTGAGTCTACCTGGCGGCCAGTAGTTCCATCCCGAGAGAGCTTTGTTGCTCTTTGCTGGTGTCATTTACGCCGCCATTTTTTTTTTGAAGTGATAAAATACTTTGTTTCCTAGCCAGAAGTGCTCTCAAAAGGGAAAACCAAACTTAATAGTTATAATGGGAGGAAAGATAAAGTTAAAAATGTATTGGCTTGCTCTATATACACAGGACAGTATATGTTCTGGTGGCAGTGCCAACGTGGGCACTCCCAGAAGTCTAGAGGCAAGCCCCTCCTGGATGTCAGGGATCCACTGCATGCTTAACTTGTTTTCTGCTTCATTCATTTAACACTACAGGAGAAACCCTTGAAGCTGAGACACTTGAAATCTAATCAAATGTAAATTTCTCTCTCGTGCTTGCCGTGCTGCAGCCATAGCTCTGTCTGACCCTGGGAGACTTTCTTTTCATGCAGTGCCTGCTGGTTTGTGCATTGGTTTGTGTCATCTTTGCCTCTTGGGTAAAGGGTAAAGTCCATCACGTGACCAAAACTATATGCCTATGCTTCACCAATGACTAAAGAGGCATAGTTTTAGGTCAGCTAATGAGCACCTTGTATTTTCAGAGTGGCTTTAAATGTAAAATAGGCTACATTTGGCCTTACATGTCTCCTTCTTTGAGATTAGTAAGACTGTGACGGCTGCCTGGGAGTAATTGTGCAAGACATTGTTTGTGAGAAGATCACAGAACCACCTTTTCAGATTTGGTTTGAAGGGGCTTATATTGGCAAGGCTTGGACTAATGAAAAGAGCTCTCCTTCATCAAGTATCATGGTCACAGTCATTAGCAAACAAATGTGTTTGTAGCTGGAACTGCCTCCAGGTTCCCCCCGCCCTTAAGGAACTCAGAGCAAAGGTCCTAAACAAATGTCCAAATTGGTATGGCCCAAGCGGCAGTAGTTTGGGAGTTCCAGCGGACTTTTATTGTCCAGCTCCATTTAATTTGACAGAAAATTGTGTAAGTCATCCTGGTCAGGTACCAAATTGTGAACAAAATCTCAGAATTGAATCCTAATGTAATTGTAAAGAAATGATCTGCAGCGTGAGAGGCAGGATGTGTAGTGGGCACATTAAAACCTGGTCACGCTAATTTGGTGATGAGTCCAATGGCCATGCAGCCTGGTGGGTCAGAGGGGAGCTTTGGAGCTCAGCAGCCTGGCCTGGGATCCTGGCTCGACCACTTACTGGTTGAGTAGCCTTTGGCAAATTACTTCTCCACACGGAGTCTCAGTTTTTTTATTCTGTGAAGTGAGGATAATAACAGTACTTACCTCATAGAGTTGTCATGAGGAATAAATGGCATATTACATTAAAGAGCTTAGCAGAGTGCCTGACATATGATAAGTACTCAAAACACGTTAGTGACTGCAGCTATTACCACTAAGATCATGACTGTGATAATGTTAACGTTACATCAGAGAAACTCTTAAACTCTAGTAATCAGTTTTCTCCTCCATGAAGGGAAAAGATAAAACTCTAGAATTATCCATGGGTCTAAAAATGTAGTTCTTTATTTCTTATCTTTACAATAAGAGACACAAATCCCTAGGAAATATCTTCATGAAAGTAAATCACATTTGTCAGATTTTTTAAATATAATGACCATGAGAAATTAAGATCATTAGCATCTCCTGATCCCAGCATGCAGTTGTCTAATAACCCCCCTGAGGTAGCTTGGAGACACTGTCATTTAATTCACATGGGATCTATGCCAGGTACGTCTCCAAAAAAGGAGAATGCAATGTAAGAACTAGAAAATGTTTTCAATTAAAGTGTAATACAATGTTTTCCTAATCACAGCAGCCTTTTTGTTTTATTACAATAGGTAAGTGATTTAGAAAAGTAATAACTTCCTTCTTTTGATCAGCCTCATTTAAATATACTGCTTTGAGCAGCTAATGAGTCAACAATTAGAAAGATCACCACAAAACCTCATTTCCACTTTCATGCATTATTTATAATGTGGTAAACAAAACAGAGTTCTGGTGCTTTGTAGAGTGCATGGTCATCTTTCCCAAGTTTATAAACATATCATACAGTATCCAATGTATAACTCAGTTATTGAGTCAATTCAGTTCTTCTACCAAGCCACTCATCACTAGTAATAATAATCACTTGCTATTTCACATTTAAATTTTTACATTTAATTAACTGCAATTCTTTTAATGAACTTGTGAGTTAATAGAAAATGTATTTATCATTATCCTCATTTTTAACCTCAATCTATCAGTTTGATTTTACTAGCTAAGTAACTTATTTACTCAACTTCTCTAGGCCTGTGCTTTGCCATTTATAAAATGAGTCAGAGAGTAGCTATGAGAATTAAATGAGATAATGCATGTAAGGCGTTAGCAAGGGGCCAAGCACTCAACAAAAGCCAGCTATTACTCTTAAATTAGAGCCAAGCCTATAAAATGACTTTTCCAATGTTGCTTCTATTTGAAGCTTATAAAGGGCTTTCACATCCATTATGTCAGTTTAGTTTTATATTCCCGGAGAAGTTAGCAGGACAGAGATCATCATGCATATTTACAGGTGAAAATACTGAAGCCCAAAGCGGTGAAGTGACCTGCCCCAAGTTCTGGTGGACAAAAGGGAGCTGGGTCATAGATCCTAGTGCTTCCAATTCAAGAATATCTCTGATACTACATGAACTCAGGGAACCTGGCCCCTGGTGCAGCATTTGTGCCATCTCTGCAACACGTACCCTTGTTTTCATGATGGCTTCAGCAACCTCTGAGATCTGGTTTAAACCCAACATAGATCCCCATGGCCAGCACAGAACTGTCAACTATTTCAGTGCAAAGCTGGGGCCCTGAGTCTTTGAATTGACCACACACCCAGGTTAAGCAAGCCCCTTGCATATAAGTATAAATACAGTTGTTTACTCCAACCAAGCAATTACCAAACCCCAGGGGCAAATTCGTCCCAGTTATTTAAAAGCAGTTCAGAAAGTGCATTCATTAGTATCAAGAATGTTTAACTACAGAAACACAGGTGTGAGGACATTTTTAATACTTTGGGTCAAATGATCAAAAACTCTCCAGTAGTTGGTTTCATAGCCAAAAAAAATAAATATGTGCCTTAAAAATGTTTTCAAATCCTAAACAATGACACAGGACTGTTTTGGTCTGGTTCCAAAAGATAAATGAATGTTGCCTAGTAGGTACTATGGTTTAAAAAAAAAAAGTGTGACTTATTTACAGAATATTTTCTCATTTGCTGGATCCCAACTTGGCTCTTTAAATAACAGGGAAACTTACTATGTTTCATCAAGTCACGAAATATTAGAGGAGGAGAGATTTTTAGATGGTTTTCAATCAGTGGCCCACAGAGCTCCAAGTCCCGCCCTCAGCAGTCGCTAGGAAAGCGGCAGGTAAGATAGCACTCCAGGAGATTGGTTTCCAGGCACCCATTCCTACTTCATCTTAAAAGTCCTGATTTCATCCCATACTTGGATTTTGCAGAAGACCAAAGCAAAAGTCCTGATGCACGCAAGGTCACACAGCAAGAGAGTGGCAGGGAGAACAGACCTTCCATCTCCCAGGTCCTTGGGAGGTTCTTTGCTCATTACGCCAAGATCCTTTGTGCTCTGCCCCTCATGAAAAAGGAAATGATTGTTTCTCTTCCAACGTTTTATTACTTATCTCGTGCCCCTTTCTGACTATTGCTTAGGAAGAGACTGGTTCCTATTGCCCTAGAGTTGTCAAGAGAAGATGAACTGGTCTCTCTGTACCAGAACTCTTCCCACAGCCCACAGTTTCATTCATTTTTTATTGCGTATATAACCTGTGCCAAGTTCTGTCCTTGGTACCACGGCAAAGGCAAAGAAGAATCAACTCAAGTCTGAGCCCCAAGACTGCCCTGGCGGAATTGAGTTGTACACCTACACAACAGCCCGGTATCTGAAAGACACATGAGACAGAAAGGGAAGAGACAATTTTTTAAAAGCTGTCGTGGCTATTTCTGGGAGATGTCCAATGGAAGAGATGCAGAGTGAAGCCAAGCAGGCTAGAAGCACAGCTGCCATTAATCTGCCTTTCTCTGCCTCAGATCACCCAGTCACCTCTGCCTGCCAGAGCAGCCTCCCTAAACTGCCAAACCACCTCCCCTCACACAGATGGCAGAGCTAGCCAAAGGCAAGGAGGGGGGGTAGGATGTGCACAGTGAGTGGCAGCTGGGGAGTTTCTTTAACTGTGTTTTTGTGTTGGCTTGCTTCAATTCTGGTTGGTAGTAGTACTGCTTGCTTTGCACTTGCACACTAACAGCATGATTTTATTGAACAAATATTTACTAATTGTCTCTGTTCAGAGCCATGTGTTAAGAGATATGGTAAAGAATCAATATGCATTCTGTCCCTTGGTGTTTTAAAGAACACTTATGCATGGTTAAGCGTTAGTACATAGTTAAACGTGATGAGAGGAGTTGGTGCTATGGGTATTTGGAAATGGAAGAGAGAATTTCTGGCTAGGTGTTGAAAGGGAAAATAAGGACAGGCTTTCGAAGAGGTAGCACTTGACTAAGAAACTTCCCTGGACATTATGGAACCCTGAAGACTTCGGCATTGGGAAGGGAGGTATCGGTTGCTATGGCAGCAGAGAGCGGGCTGGATTGGAGGCAGCGATGCCTGTAGGCGGAGAGACCTGTTAGGACACAGCTGCAAAAGGGCCCAGACACTGCAGCTGGAAGGGAACCCAGGACAGAGAAAAAGCAGAGATGTCCCACAGTATCTGGCTGGGGTGGATGGGAGGCTGGCAGTGCTCTGAACTGTGCAAGTGACCGCAGGAGAAGCAGCAGTTTGCAGGGGGAGGTGATGAGTTGTCCGGATGCTCTGAGTGTGACACACCTAGAGAACATCCAGCTGCCAGGAAGTGAGAACGGAGGCCCTGCAGCCTGGAGGAGAGGCCAGGGGTCCTGAGAGAGCCACCGAAAGGGACAGTGGAAACCAGGAAAGGGACTCCTTATAAAAAGAACCCCACAAGTTAGGCATCCATAGAGTTAGTTATCGTGGGATTTTTTTCTTGGAGAGATTTATCACTCTATGTAAATTCCAGCTGAGAAGTGTAAACCTGCATACCTTGATTTTTAAAGTCCAGGAAAGTGTCTAAAGTCGCTTCTTCAATGATTTCAGGACAAAAACTCAATAATCTTTAAATAACATATGGAATTTGAGGTGATGAACTCATTTAGATTTTATATTACATTTTCCAAGGGTCTCTGTTTTATACTTTCTCAGACTTGAGTTTTGTTTTTACTTGAATGTTCTAATTCCTCTGACTGTACATTAAAAAAACTTGGAAAACAGAGAAACATTAAAAAAAAACAAGAAAGAAAGAAACACCAATAACTTAAGCACCAGAAACAAATAACTGTTTTGGTATTTTTCTAGTATATCTGTGTATACATATGTGTGATATATATGCACACACATATGTACTCACTACTCACATACCCATACACTTTGTGAAAATGATTGTATAGATAATATATGAACTCATGAATCTTTTTAGTATTATGAATCCCATTGTATATTCTATTTTACATTGCATTATTTTTACATTGACATTACATTTGAACATTTTCCATGTCTTTAAACATGGTTCCAAAGGCTTCAGGTTTATAGACTGCTTAATATTTCATGACATGAGCCTATCCGACACTGAAGCACCCTCCTGTCATTGGACAGTTCTGCAAGGTGTGCACTTTGACAGGATCTGGTGTGATGACTTCCTTCACATGAGAATGACCACTTACTCCTCATCATCATCTTCTCTGCTTCCCACCACAATCCCTGACATTGGGATTTTAAGAGGGAGACAGTTCACTCCCCAGTAGAAGAGGTACTTGAGGGGTCAGAATAGTTAAGGCAATGGAGAATGAAAAGGTTTGCCCTCAAACCAACTGTTTCTTATGTCTTCCCTCTGTAATTCTTTTTAAAATCATTTTGTCTCCATCCCCACGCCCAACACATTCATACACAGGTAAGAGTACATACATGTATACACATACTATAAATCAAGACCTAAACATGGGAAGTCTTTCTTAACATCTCTAAATGAGATCCTTTGTCATCATTCCTCAATATATACACTCCGCCTAAGATAAAAGTCCAGTGTCTCAAAGGCGAGCAATAGAAAGTTAAGTTTCGGCAGCAGAGCCTGCCCCTCGGTGACAGTGTGCTGAAAGGCCAAGGCCATGGCATGAACCCCAAGAGAGAGCAGGGCCCTGCACAGGCATATGCATGAACAGGACTGGACAGAGCACCATTGTTTTGATATCCTTCTGTTTTCACAGGTGCCATAGAGTCATTTTATGAGTCTTCACTATGACCCATGCCATAGAAAGACAAATATAGCTATAGTTTTGCTGAATCCAGGTTTAAAGCTTCTTGTTTAAACAAAAACGTAATTTCTAAATCAGTCGAAAGCAAAGCCTAACCTCTCAAATTCTATACATTCCCCCCTTTTATTCCCTCTTTTTCATTTCTAGCCTGTCTCCTTCAACATTACTGCCTCCGTTTTAAATATCATCAGCTGATAAATCAGTTGGCAAAGAGCTGCAACAGTTCATTCTAATACTGAAGATGACAAATTATAGCTATAAATTTCTTGAGAAGAGAAGGCAACGATATGCATTTCTGCAATTAGAAATTGATGTAGGCATATTAGGGTTAGCTAAAATATTACTGCGAAGTCAATTTAATTTATTTCCTAATTAAGTACTATTAGATTATGTTCCAAGTTATTAGAAGAACTTTGGAAGGGAGCATTTCATTAAAATACGGTTCTTTAGAAAGAAAATTTCTAAATTATTGGACATAAGATTTATTGTAAAGATATCACACTAGCAGACAGGATTAGCATTTCATATCCAATTTCTTGTCTAGTAGAAGGCAGAAAACAATAGGAAGTTTCTCTAACTTGGAAAAACAGGGAGAAGAGCTTAATTTTAATATTCATTTCATTCCTGTGTTACAGCTGTGAGATTTTGCGTTCCCTCAAAAGGCAACATTCAGTTTCATGAACACTGTTACTTAAGGGTAACACATATACATACACCATGAAAATTGAGTCATACAAATAAGTTTTTTAAAAAACTTAATTCATGTCAATAAACACAGAAATTTAGTAATGTAAGATAAATAAGTAAATTAGTACCCCAATTGTTGTCCCTCCTGGGAAATCTATCTTCATAGCTTTGTTTCTCCTTTTCTTTCAAATTTAAATTCTTTCACATATCCCCTTACCTTTCAGTAATTTCTTTAGGAATTACCTCTTTATCACTTCCTCTTTGTTCCTTATAATCTCCATTTCCTCATGATTGCCATTTAGTGATTTTTTTAATCTTTCTGATCCACAGTATAACCAGTTTACTTTTTCTACCCAGAAGCTTTGCAAGCCATATATTAAAAAAACAAAAATACTACATCATTCCATTTGAACATTTTCCAGGTCTTTAAACAAAAACCTTAATTTACTTATTTAATATAAATGTAAACATGTATATTGAGTATAGATATAAATATTTATATTAAATATAGATATAAACATTTACATTGAATAGAGATATATAAATATACACTCAGGAATACATATAGAATACATGAGTTCCTTCAGGATTCAAAAGAGGGACTTCCTGTCATTTGTCACTTGCAAAATAAGCACCTGCTGCTCATATCCAATCAAGCTCTGCCCCAGGGTGACCTGTGTATTGAGCTCTGTCTTGCACTCTTGAGGGAGGGTCTATTATACTAGCTCTTTCATCTAAGACCCAGAAGTCATATATCTTCCACAAGCCAGGGGACTCGGGAATAAGAAAGTCTTGCCAATTGGAGACTTTAGTTGAATTCAGTGAGGTAGATTAGTGTCGTTTCTTGGAGTCCTGAAGGCCTCTGGGGCCTTCCACACAGCCTATCATATCATTCCTTGTAAATCCATTAGCCGTACAGACTATCATGTCACTTTCAAGGCTTCTTTAGTCTCTCTCTCTCTCTCTCTAAATCGCACAGGTTTCCCAGGGCACCAGGTATACTAACAACAGTCATGACAATCGCAACCACCACCATAATAGCAGTTAATACTCTATCACAGAAAAGATCTTTCATACTTATTATCTCATTTTAATTGTCCTGCCTTATGTTGGTAGGGATCTTGCTTTTGTTGATAGCTGCCTACTATATTCACTACTTCTCCTCCCCTTTATAAAGTAACCAAGTGGCTACTTTCCAGCCATTACTAAAATCCTTAGGTCTGCCAAGAGAAGAAACCTCTTTGCTGGGTTATGTAGCACATTATATAGCATTGTCAATTCCCAGGTACATACTCTTCTCTATTGCTTTCTCTTTCATCATAAGCGACACAGTTACTGTAATTGCTTGGTGAGCATCTGGAAGTAACATTAATAATGATGATAATAATGACCTCATAGGATGTATAATTTGGGGGTTTAAAGAACATTTACAAGCTTATTGTGTCATAGTTAATGATGAGGTGCCAAGTTTTCTTGCCACCACCCTTTCCCTTGGTATTTCCTGCTTGGATCAGAGAACTAATTATAGTCAACGGCACCCTTTCAAAGAACATGCCCCATTCTAAACCATATGGTAGCATAAAGATATTGAACTGTTTGTGTGTTGTTTTCAAGACAATTTATTAATGTTGTTTTGCATTTGTCTAAAAAATGTGTATAATGTAATTATTTAGTGTTTATTTTATTGTGTGTACCTTCTACTCAGAGGGTTGGCATTATTGTTCCTAACAGTGGCGGATACAAGCAGATCATGCCTTATGACCTCTACCATCCCCTTCCTCGGTACGTAAATCAATCGTCCTGCTGCTAGAACTAGTCAATCCATCTTCTGCTTCTTTCATATGTGCATAGAGATTTTGTGTCTTTCTGTCAAAATAATATGGTAGGTAGTATGTTTTGCAAGCCATCCTGAGCTCTGCTTTCGAATAATACTGGCCCGCTCAGACTGAAGCCTGTCATTCAAAAACCATTTTAAGATAGGCTCACGTTACAGTAGAGCGGACACAGTAATTCACTCTGATTAGGTTCAGTGGATGGGTTTATGTTATGTCTTTCTTTCACTCCCTTTGTCCTTTTCTGAATTTCCTCTGCAATTGGACCCTAGTCACTAAAGCCCTGTTGCCAACTGCTAAACAAACATTGCCTGGAGTATTACCACAATACCATCCATGTGGAACTCCAGATGTGGTACTTCTCTGAATAGGGGCTTTAGATATCCTCCTTTTGTTCCAAAGTATGATAATTAAGTAAAAAAAAAAGGCAGGGTTTGGGTTTTTTTTAAATATTCTTATTGTTCAGAAAGTTTGAGGGGACTTTGTTTTTCAAAACATTTTAAAATTCCATGTTCTATGTTGCTTTTTTAAAGCTATAGTAGCTCTGTAAAACTAGAAAACATTATGAAAGTTTTTTTAAAGAACTTGTTCTCTTTATTAATATATTTATAAGAAAACAGGAGAAGCTGAAAAATAGGCTAGCTGCTGAGTGTATTATCAGCCACACTGGGAACAGCTCCCCAGGTAGCAGGAATTAGCATTGGGTTTGAAATAACCACCGAGCGAGGAGAGACCTTTGCTCCATTCTCGGGGCTCATTAGGTCTTCAGGGTGTCGGCTGCTTTTTAGAACCCAGGGCTTAAAACAGATTGCAAACATAGCAGTTGGAAATAATCCACAATAGTTTGCTCAGTCTCAAACTAAACAAAGCCTGGGATATAATTTTATTGTGAACTATAAAATAAAGCAAAGTTTGATTGAAAATCTCCAAATACTTAATGAATTAGAGTCCCAGTAGAGGCATTTAGGGCCATCTCGTCCAGCTCCCCAATGATGTTTCATTCCCCCATTCCTTCCCCCAAATCACACCAATCATATAGAGAGACATATGTTTACACAAATATGCATAGATGTGTATCTAATGCATATGTATTCACACATGTATATACATACCAGTTGTGAAGCTACTTCAACAATACATCAGTTTTCATACACCAGTGCAAGTTGTCATCCAGTCTCTACTTAAATACTTCCAGTGATTGACAGGGAACTCACTTTTCACCATTTAATGGTAGCAGTGGAGAGGGGCCTTTATATTATATATAATTGTGTGTTTGTTTTTAAATTCTTCCACTTAGTAGTCAGCTCTCTCCCACGTTCCTATGACTATATTGATAAAGATGATAAATGACTTTAGAATGCTACTGATGTATCATTTTGCTTGTTTGATCCAGAATCAAGCTTATATAGTAAACTCTTCTTGAAAAAAAAATAATAGAATGAAAATATAAAAAGATTAATTTAGCTGAGCCAAAACTTCATTTGATTTCAATCTCTGTATCTGTAAAGCAAGACACATGTATGTGCTTATGTGAAGGCTGTGTATTTCATGATAAAAACAAAGTTGGGTGTCAGAGTCAGTGAGCAACATCAAGTTTATGTTTTCCCTGTAATGGCACTCCTAAATTTCTTGAATATCTATGCTCTCTTTTGTTTATATTTTTTGGTATGCCTCATACCTGTCTTAAGTTAAACTTGATTTCTTCTGTATTTGGCTTTCCTCCAAAAGCCTGAAGCCAGCAGTCTCAGTAGCAGCTCGAGATGAGCCTCCCTGATGTCCATTTGCACCTGTCCTGTGCACACATTGGCCTGCCCGTGCATCACAGGGGGAAAGGCAATTAGCAAATGGACTATAGTTCTTATTTCTTGCACTTCTGTTACTGAACTAATTCTAAAGTTAGATATTCTGCCTTATTTATAAAGTCTTAGTAAATGGAAGCCACAATATGTTTTCATTTCATAAGAAGAATTGAGGCTCAGAAAAGTTTCTCAGATGGAAGCAGAAGGCCTCACTTATTGGAATTATTTAAATGGGCTTACGACCACACTGTCAACACAAAACACAATTAGTGAATTTTTATTTTTTTGTTTTTGCTTTCGGTTTTTACTATAACACATATCTGAACAAAATATAAGAATGTAACCTGATAAATTATCCTTCATTCATAATTACTACGTGCAACTTGTTCACGTCATTCTTAATTTTGAGAAGTTCATAAACTAAACACACTGTGTGTTTAACAATGAAAAGCCAAAGGAGTTAAAATATATGATATATGAAAATTCATTTATTATTTTTCCAGAAAAAGATTCTTGGACATGCTTTTCTTTTTCTTTTTTAAATATATTTTTAATTGATTTCAGACAGGAAGGGAGAGGGAGAGAGACAGAAATATCAGTGATGAGAGCGAATCATTGATCAGTTGTTTCCTGAATTCCCCCTACTGGGGATCAAGCCCACAACCTGGGCATGTGCTCTGATCAGGAATCAAACCATGACCTCCTGATTCATAGATTGAAGCTCAACCATTGAGCCACACAGGCCAGGCTTTTTTTTTTTTAATCCAAGCACTTATCTGGTCCCTGTATAAAGATACATCTCTCACCTTTTGTTATACATTCTTTAAAGCACCCAGTCATGCTTTGCTTTGAAATTCCTCCTAATACTATTGTTAGGCAAGGATTCATCTGATAATTTTTCCCATATAGAACTATAGTTGCATGCTGTAACCATACTATAAATTCTTAGAATAATATTAGCATCATTTGTCTTTCTGTGACTACTGACATGGAAAAGGATACTTATGACCGTTCATGAAATTACACTCTGGAGCAGGCCCCAGTGTTGAGACAGAAATTAATCACTCTCTCTTTAGAAGGGTCAAGTTTAGGGATGTTAAAGTACCAATTAAAACATGTGCTCCTTTTATGGCATCTTAATGTTCTAAGAGATTAAAGTACATTCAATAACATATTCCCACTTCACTGTCAGGTCAAGTCCAAGGCGAGCATGTACTTCTATATGCAGCCCCGTTTCAGTCTGAATCGGACCTGTTTTCCACCTCCTGAGGGAAGCTCTCCAGAGAGCTGTGGAGACAAATGAGGACTGGGCTTACCTTTCTGGAAGAGAAACACGCCACAGCGCTGCTTCGTTCTCTTGAAAGGGATCAGAAAGTTTCCTAAGGGCTAAACCGAGGGCCTCAGTTTCCCCATAATAACATTTTCTTTTGAGTCTCCTGGGGAAATGTGCATAGGAAAATATTGTATTTGGCAACAAGTTTATGCTGTTCGCAGTGGAGATAATAGTTGTTGCCTAGACTTGAGCAGTACAAAGAAAATGTGGAGGAAAATTCTCTGTTAAACACACATTATACAGTCTCATGCACGAGAGGAGTCAGGATCACATGTACATGAAATCCTACTTAGAGAATTTCTGTCTCCATACTCTACCTGTGCAATATTTTGTGTTTTTTAAAGAAGTTTTTATTTATTTTCAGAGAGAGGAAGGGTGAGGGAGAGAGAGAGACAGGGGTGTGAGAGCAAAACATCGATCGGCTGCCTCCAGATTGACCCTTCGGTGCACAGGATGTCACTTCAACCAATTGAGCTACACTGGCCAGGGCCACTTGTACAATATTTTTAAATTTAACTGTTCAAGTGGATTAACTTGGTGATACTTTGTGTTGCTCTCATTAAAATGATATCTCTCCTAATTCTAAGAGAAATCTTAAAGTTCCTCAGCAGTCCTCATCAACAAGCAGAATATATGCAAGAAAGACAAGCTCAGTTCCAATGTTTCTATTTTTTTAAATTCTATACTCTCTATATCTACAGGAGGAGAGAAAAGGATCAGGCCGATATCTCTCTGCATCTGCTCCCAAATGCTTCAGAGCTATGGGCAGATCTGAAGAATTAATGGGATTCTCTTAAACGTTATGGATAATATTGTTATTTTCTCCATTACTTACCTGTATTTCTAGATTCCAATGCCATTAACCTTCCAACCGAAACCAAACTTCCTCACAATTCCAGGAGTTCTTTATTGGGGGAATGCTAACTGCTAGTATCCCTCAATGGAACAAGTAGGTATTACCTGTACTAGCACGTTTGCTCCTTAGTGTAACGATGGCACAGTTTGGACTTCAGAATTGCGCTGAATCCATGTACAGGGTAGTCGCAAAGCTGACGATTGTAGAAGCAAGAGGGGAAAGTGTTCAGTTTACCTTGATCTTTCATGAGCTTCTCGTGTAAAAGAATCTGGAAGCTTAGTAATAAAGTATTGAATTGAAAATAAAAAGTGTCAGCCCAGGTGCAAACTATATAGTGTTAATTGATTAATCAATTTTAGTCTTGACATAAATATTTAATGATTTAATAACATTTCTATATTCAGAATATATATTTATAAAGCATAATATACACACATGTAAAACATGTGTATTAAAACTAGAGGAAGAAAGACTGAACAGCTCTCTTTTCTTTAAAAATATATATATTTTTTTATTTCAGAGAGGGAAAGAGAGAGAAACATCAATGATGAGAGAGAATCATTGATCGGCTGCCTCCTGCATGCCTCCTACTGTGGATTGTGTTGCTCTCATTAAAACTATATCTCTCTTAATTCTAAGAGAAATCTTAAAGTTCCTCAGCCCTGACCATGACCTCCTGGTTCATAGGTTGACGCTCAACCACTGAGCCACACGGGCCGGGTGGACTGCTCTCAAAACAGTAATTTCTTACATTTGTGTAGGGATTCAAGGTTTACAGGGCACTGTTGCCAACATTGACTCCTTTTCTCTTACTCATCAGATTTCAGGCAACAGATGGCTTTTAGCTCTCTGGACCATAGCTTCTCAGAACCCGATGGCCCCAATAGGCACTGGGATTGGGGTTGGTTCAGAAAGGTCACTAAGGAGGTTTGGCAATGTGCATGTCTGCCCTGATAACTCCCCTTGCTTCTGTAGGTGGGAGGCCACCCCGTGGACCGCGTGCTCCTCCTCGTGTGGGGGGGGCATCCAGAGCCGGGCAGTTTCCTGTGTGGAGGAGGACATCCAGGGGCATGTCACCTCAGTGGAAGAGTGGAAATGCATGTACACCCCTAAGATGCCCATCGTGCAGCCCTGCAACATTTTTGACTGCCCTAAATGGCTGGCACAGGAGTGGTCTCCGGTAACTGTGCCTTCTTTCTTTGTTCATTAAGAGAATAAGTCCACTCTTCCCTCTCATCACCATGCCCCCACCGGCTACCCTGTGCAGCTCCCTACTTCTCTTCTTGAGGTGTCTAGAAATCTACCAATTTTCTCCTGGAGTAGGCATGCCCCAAAGCCGGCATCACCAAAAAATGAGATATCCCTATCTTTCTTCAAGTTTCTTCAAGAAGCCTCTACCATCTCCATGTCCCCTTAAGGACAAGGAGGCACATGTTTGTCAAGAGTAAGTGAGGCCAAATGACTATTCCTGAATCCGTGAAAGAGCTCAGTAGACCTAAAGTTTGGTGTTTTGTTGTGTTTTTCTTTTAAATTTCTTATCCTTTCTCTATATCCAAAAGGGGATTGAGTGGATTAAAATTAAAGCTATGTATATCATCCATTGGAAAAAAAGATGCAATAAAAATCACAAAATAACTGGAAGAGATGAAGTAGAATAACTAAAACAAATACATTCTAGATGTTAGAGAAGACGCTGCAGCAGCTTAAACAAAATTATTTGGATTTGGGGTTTCCTGGCTGCCAGTGCAAAAGGTCTGAAGTAGCAAAGGAGATAGAAAGATGGGGGGATAAACCCTTGTGCCCTCGGTCACAGAGATGGCAAAAGACTTTTCATTTTAGCTAAGTGGCTTTGTGGCAGCAGATCCCAGCTGTGACATTTCGCTTTTTCTATACTTGCTCCCAGGCTTATAGAACCACTGAAGTGTTGTCTACATCTGGCCATTGAATCAGTTCTTTTAAACACTTTTCTCCATGTCAGTATCATCAATTGGATCAGCCAGGCTGCAACATAAATTAGCTATGATGACAGTTGAAAAACTTTCTATGTCCATGTCGGAGCTAGAATTTCCCATATTTTGGACCTACCAATCATTATCAAAGGGACTTATTAATATTAAAATGCCTTGTTAGTCATCAAAATGAGGACACTTTCTAGTTTCTTCTCTCCTTTTTGCTGCTTGGTTTGGGACTTTGCACAAAGTGGGTGTTGAAGGAATGCTGATTGAGTAATCCAAAATGAAGTGATTGCATCTTCAGCCAGCTGCACCCTAAAAGCCCAATAGCATAAAGACCCCATGATGGGTAAGAAGTGGTTTAAATTCATCAGGAGTCCTTATATACACAAGCAGCCCTTTGAAAAACCTCAGTGGGAAATGGAGAAGAGGAAACAAAGCTTTGCCTGTGAGTCTCCTCTCTCTTGCATTCTCCTTCTAGTGCACGGTGACGTGTGGCCAGGGACTCCGGTATCGCGTGGTTCTCTGCATCAACCCTCGAGGAATGCACTCCGGAGCTGTAACTCCAAAACCAAGCCCCACATAAAGGAGGAATGCATCATCCCCACCCCCTGCTATAAACCCAAAGGTAAGTTGGCAGGTGCTCTGTGATCAAGCTTTTTAGTATGTGTACTTGGGTGCTGTTTTAAACTCCTTGGAATATTGTTAAGTATCCCACGTGTTCTTAGTAACTATTCTTTGTAAACTTAGACTCTACTAAGTGGACTTAACTTTTTAAAAGATCTTTCCAATAGTCTTGCTTGCAAATTCTTATAAAGCACTACATACTTATATAATGCTCTCCTGAGTCATAACGTTGTTTGAAGACTGTTGCTGAGGAATATCAGATAGATCTGCATGCCAGGAGATATTATAGAGATATTGTAGAAATATGTGTGGTTAACGTCCACATTGCTGGCTGTTAAAAACAATGCAGTGAATTCTAAGTGTCCATTTTGCTAAGCAGAAAATACATTGGGAAGCCTCATACCTCAAACAGATGAAACATAATGGGGGGGATGAGGACACATTTGTAATACCTTAACTAATAAAGAATTAAAAAAAAGATGAAACAGAAAGCTGTTGCTTTTTATATTAAAAATCAACACATTATGAATGTAGTGGATTCCAGAAACATAATTTGAAATGAAACATTGAAATAAATTAGAATTTAATAGTTACTGCAAATAATTTTTAAAAGTAAGCTTTAGAACAGTTCTACCTAGTGAGCAAGATTACAATTATGCTGGACCGCTCAGATTAGCATGGATATTAATCTGACTTCTCTGCTAATATTGGTAGAGTCTGTGTCAATGAAGTAGAAAATTCCAAAGTCACAAACCATTCAGAAGTAAAGGACTTTTTATTACAAACTTCCTCCTATTTTTAATATTGAATAGGATTCCCATTTTCTTCTCAATTTGTTTTCTTAAGCCATTAAATTTCTCCAAAAATCAGCCACTATATAGCTCTTTATTATACTACAGTTTGCCCTTGGTAGGAATGACTAGCATTGTGAAATCTAAATTAATGATATAAAAGAAAAACAAAAGCATCCTGGAAATCCTGATTAATTTTAATTTATCACCTCTCTCTGTAAGCCTAAGTTTTATCTGTAAAATGGGAATAGTAACAGTAGTTCCCTCAGAGACCATATGAAGATTTAATGAGATACAATGCAAACAGGGTGCTTAGCTCACTGCCTAGCATGTAGTAAGTGTTCTATAAATGTTATCTTGACTATCATTAGCATCCTCATATGTGGGAGGAAGTACATCTGACAGGATTCAGTTCAAATAGGCAGTAAAGTACAACGAGCCCACTATTCGTGCCAAGCTGAATGCTTCCTTATTGAAAGACAGGGATGGCTCATGCTGTCAGAGATGGCGTCATTGAGTCAATTAGCTGGGAGACGCGGACTAGTTAAATGATGGTTAAACCCTCAATTTTGCAGACCGCCATTTAATGGACAAAATAACAGTCTGTATGTCATACGTGAAATTAACAACCTGTTAACTTTTAAATGTTTTTAATCAGTATTTGCTTATATTTAAGTTAACAGGTTATTTTTTGTTGTTATTCACTGTTATTTTTAACAAATTTTAGCTAATAGGCCATATGTTGGGGAAAAACACTGTAGTAATTTCACCAAATGTCAATAAATATTACATTTCTACAACTATAGTGTACATATGTAAATCCTAGGGTCGCCGCTCGTAAACAGTGTTTGGCAACTGATTAGCATGTGATCACACCGCATCACACAGGGTAAATGGTTCTCTTGCCATGTGGCGTGACTTTTGCCGCAGTTTTAATTGGTGCCAGCCGATGCGCCCACGTGTGCTAAGTCACGCCCCAGCCGCGTGCATTTGTTAACTCACAGTGACTGGTGAATGCACGCATTTACTAGACCTATTCAGAATAAGTTTAAAATTATTGCGATACATAGAGAAAACTTTTCTGTTAAATTAAACTTTTCACACATACTTAATTTTTATTACACAACTGTATCTACATAACCTAAAAACAGGTAAACTAATTGGCCAATTTTTTAACAGACACATTCAGAAAATCTACTTTATTATATAATGGGCTTTCAACTTTAACGGACACCCCCTTGCCCGAATTAGTCTGTTATATCGAGGTTTTCCTGTATATAGGTACCGTATTGCTGAGTCTAAAATGTTAGCCAATCTTTTGGGCTTTGGCAGTTTTATATTTCTCACTCGCTTTGTTTTCTGACCGTAAACAATTGCTGCACACAGAAGACAAGAAGTGATGCCCTAACTTAAAATAGTCAATTAGTCATTAGCTCTGTCTTTACCAAACCACTTCAGAAAAAGAAAAGCAGTTTGTGGTTAAGTATCAAAAATAAAATCGGGATTTTCACAACTAAGTAGTGAGTCTGGCTCTACTTAAGCATCATTAAAATGCTATATAATTCTATGGTGTATGCCTATATAGACATTTCTTTCATCTTTGCAATTATATGTTATAAAATGGTGATAGAGCTTCACTGGCTTATACTATAAAGCAAATATGCCTATAAATGACCCTAATAAAATATGTCAGAATGGAAATCTTGGCAGTTACTTCTGTAGGAGCAGTTTTAATCTCCCTCTTTCTTTTTCTCCACAATTTCTCCCCAGGAAGTAGTTAGGAAGCTTGTTCTGAATTGTTTGGCCAAAGCTACAGAAATAGGTGAAACAAGTCAGATCATGGGTTATTATCCTTCAGTTGCTCATATTCCAATTGTCAGTGAGCCTTGGGGTGTATAGTGAATGAATCGGATATCTGAAGCAATGGTTTGTAAATATCAGAGTGGCGGTTCTGTTTGGTTTTGACAATATGGCATAGATCACACTCAGACAAAAGCAAAAGAAAAGCAAATTAGAATTTATGAAAGTAACACAGTATAATGTTTTGTACTTTGTGTTTGTTTTAAAAGGTAAATATTGCTCTATCTTTTCAACAGAAAATAGTGAAAAGATACTTTGATGATATATTGAGCTAGTGCTCCTAGAGTTATAACTTTCATAATAATATATATATATATATATATATATATATATATATATATGGGAAAACATACACAGTATTATTAAACATGTTAAAATCACATTCTTTTTTTCTGGATATAATCATCATCAGAGGCAGAAATTTACCTAAAAACATTATTTGCAGTTATCAACATAGCTTGTGGGTAATGTTCATACATAGCTTGTGGGTAATGCAAACTCAAGAGCTAGTTGGGGTTCTAACCTCATCTCTTTTATGTTCATACATTTAATTCTCAGAGAAAGTTCCGGTAGAGGCCAGGGCGCCGTGGTACAAACAAGCTCAAGAGCTAGATGAAGGAGCTGCTGTGTCAGAAGAGCCCTCGTAAGTTTGAAAACCACAAGTTGTTTTGCTCTTGAGGCCGATCGGGGTAAAGAAGGCCCTGTCTCGCTGGTTGTGGCTTTCATAGGTTCTGAACTAAGTGCAGCCCTCTTGCCAAGCGTGAAGAGGGGCTCTGGGCTGTCAGCTTGGAGATCCATCCATTTCAAAGTGCTTCTCAGAACAGGACTGCTCCCTAAATGCTTGTCCATCTTGAAGCAAGAAAATGAAAGGGTAGTGCCTACGCTATTCTCCAAAATCTGACTTCCTTTTTCCCAAGAGGCCAAATGTGACAAGGCCCAGCTGATGATGACATAGATTTGAGGTAGGAGCCTGGGCAGCTTTCACACTCCTTATCGCTCAGCTTTGCGATATAGTCACTCGCAAAAAATAAAAGTGAGTGAGATGTGTGTGAGGGCAAAGGAAGTTGATCAGCGTTTCCTTTCTCTTTCCTGCGATCACATGGATACCAGGTCTTTGCCTCACTTGATCACGGTCTCATTTCTGCTCGGTTTTATCAAGGCCATCGAATTTGTAACACCACTAGGCACAAAATTTTCACAGAAAAGAACGGTTCGTCTATTGGGTAACACATTTTGTACATCACAGGACAATAAGCAAAACACAGATTGTTTCTGTACCATAAAGTTACCACAGCACCTTTTTCTACTTCTCTGAGAAAAGGCTTTAAGACAGAATGCCTGACCACGGCAGAGCTTCGGAGGAAAGGCAGTGGCTAAAGGTCGCAGTGCCATGTTTTTCTTTTCCTTTCTCTCCTGCCAATACCGGGCTTGACAGGCCTTCTTGCTGCTGAAGAGGGAGAAAGCAGTTCATTTTAGACCAATATTAAGTCTTTCATCCACTGAGGTCCAGGCTAAGACACTATGTAATTGGAGCCAGTTACTCCTTACATATCCTCTTAAGTTAAATGTTGAAAACCAGGTATGTATTATTTTACCTAAATAATATCTGCTCTCCCATGCACTCTATTTTGTCACTTAGCGTAACCCTACATGGAATATTGTATTATGACCAATGTTAAATAGCACAACAAAGTTAAAATTAAATCCAGACATTTTGCATCCATAATTAAACATCCTTCCCATTATTAGACACCTCTCAAGTGAAGGCTGGAAGAAGCATTACCTATGCTCGGCCATATTTTATAATGAGTATTTTCCACTAACGGTCTGTTTAAGATGCATTACGTTTAACTTTAATCTTAATAAAATTCTTAAAGTAGTTAAACATATACTTTTAGCCACTGGAACTCCAGCCATATATTAGATGATTAAATTTTATTCTCAGTGTAATGGAATTGCCATCTTGGCATGATTAATCTGAACTGAAGTCGATTGTAATTGGAGTGCTGGTGCCAGGTACAGGAAATGTATACTATTATGCTCAGAACAATTACTTTTATACCAAAATGAAATAAATGACAGCTTTAGGATAATGTAGTGAAAGGTATATGGTTTCCACACTTTAATACACTTTACATGTTCAGTGCACCGAACCGTAGGAAAGGTCCAACGTGTCACATTATATTTTTTATTGATTTTGAGTTTAAAAAACATAATTTTGCATGGGCTTAATTCTTTCTCTCTCTTTTTTAACCACATGACTAGTTTGTAAATGTATGTAGCAACCTATAATTACTCTCCATAGTATAATGAAAAAATGACATACTGTCAGCAAGTCTTCCCTCCCCACACCGACGAGACTCGCATTGCTTAAATTAAACTGTAACGTTCAGAAGCTGTGGCTGTCACTTCTGCGACAGAGAAGCAGGAACAGTGGCCCAGAACTATTATCTCTCACATTGGCTCCAGTTAACCTAGACAATTCTGTAGTAAAACAGCAAATATCATTTATTTCCCCTTATTTAAAATAAAACCAGTATCACTAGCCTGTCTCATTAAATAATGTAGGGAAAGTCTTTAGCGTATGGAGATACTATTATTGAATATTAGGTATTTTTGGTAACCCCCAAATGAAAAAAAAAATTGGTTAGCACTCTGGCCAAAAACATGTTGGAAAGCAACCACTGTAAGATATGACCTGCCAAGGAATAACTAAAATTTTCTAGAACAGAGGTTTGTGCCGGTAGTGCCGGTTCACTAAACTGACGCTATACAGAAGATGCAAATACATATGCCAGTCTCCTGGGAAGGCTGGACTAAGTACTGAGATTGGGTCACGTTGTGGCAATGCACTTAATATATTGCGATTCATATTATCAAGCTGCAGCCTCATTCAGAAATTCTTTTAGACTTTGATTGCTTTTTCCTCAGCAACAAACTGGTTTATTTATGCCGCACTTGATTTATATGGTCCCAAGGCAGGAATGTAGTAATGAATGGATTGCTTTGACATAAGAATTGATTTCCTAACCCACTTGTAGGAGTCAGACCCTCTAAACTGATTTTTCACTGGTGGTCATGGTTTCTCTTGATTCAGGCACATGTTTTATCAGGTTTGTCTGACAAACATCAGCAAGAATGTTTAAGCAAGGTAGTTTTGATTCTCTCCACTGAACAGGACAGTGTGAACAAGGACTAACCCTAAGCAATGTGAGAGGTGAGCCAATAAAGTCGGTCAAGCATAGACGATCTTATGAATAAGACATCCTTGCTTCCGAGAATGTCCGCTGAGAAATCCGTAGGAATCTCTGCTACCCGGTTCACACAGAAAGCGTTATGGCTAGAGACAGATTTCTACAACTAACAGATTCCAGGAGCGTTGCATTTTTCTGAAGAGAAGAGGGTGCCATTCTAGCACTAGAAGGAGGGAGATGGGATATGACTAATGGACTTCTCCTCTGCTATGATTTGAACTCCTGAATTTGCCTCCAGCTGATGAGAGTATTGTTAGGTTTAGAACGTGTCGTGTAAAATACCAGATTGAGCCCAGCTGATGGCCTCCTCTGACAAATATGTGGGAGTTGCTTTCTAGGGATGTTTTTAAACCCTCAAAATTTTACTTTTATTTGGTGAGGGATCAGAACTACAATGTGGTAGAAGAGTTATATTTATGAATCAGGTGAGAGCTAAAGAAATTATCAACTTGAGTTCCAACCTTTTTTTCCCCCTTACTTTCAGTCTTTGCTGAGATGTAAGTGTAAATATTACAACCACCTCAAGCCAAGTGAATGTTATAAATACTTTGACAGCTTAATTTTTTTTATTTTTTTTAATCCTCACTCAAGGAGTGAGGATATTTTTTCCATTGATTTCTAGAGAGAATGGAAGAGAGGGGGTCGGGGAAATGAGAGAGAGATAGAGATAGAGATAGAGATAGAGGTAGAGGTAGAGGTAGATGAGAGAGAGAGAGAGATAGAAGAGAGAGGAGAGAAACAGCAATGTGAGAGAGACACATTGATTGGTGGCCTCCTGTAGGCACCCAGATCAGGGATTGAACCTGCAACCCAAGTTTGTACATTTGACCAGCAATCAAACCTGTGACTCTCTGGTGTGCAGGTCGATGCTGTAATCACTGAGCAATGCTGTCCAGGGTGAGAGCTTAATTTCTTGAGCCAAAAATGATACTATGGTGACCTCTAGAACATGAAAAGACATAGTTCGTCTACTATTGCCATATAGGGAGTTAATAAACTGGCCTTTTTTAAAAGCCTAATCTAACTAAAAGAAATTATTCATTTCCTTAACTCCTCAGGCCACTAAGGCCACCAATGCCCTAGTGTCATCTGTTAAGGAGGCAGGTGTAAGGAAAAGGTATGGCCTGGATACTCCAGATGCTCGGCTTTCTATCTCCAGGCTTTCTGCTCTCCCAGTGAAGGCATCCCAGGGAGAGGCAGGGAGGACTGACTAAGTGGGCACCTAGTGAGGTTCCTCCCAGATTTATTTCAGATGCTGGGAGTTCTGCTTGGATGGCTCAGAGCAAGGAAAGGTGATTCCTTTGGGCACTACATGGTCAGCACAGCCATTTGTCCAGCCATCCCTCCAGCAAACCCTGGCACACAGGTGGAAGGCCATACCGGTGCCATCCTCTTGAAGGTAGGATTGAGTGGTCCTGCGTGCCTTGAGCTTGCACTTAAGAAATCTTGAGTTCTCTTACTCAATCTTCAGTTAGCAGCTTTACTACAGAGTTGGTAAACATTCAGCACAGTGTGCAGGCCTTAAACATATTGCCATAAATAACCTTAGTGTGAGCCATTTCAAAAAGGAAGAGGAAGGAGGCAAGCGAGCAGGCAGAAGGCAGCAGTAATATCTGGATGCCAGATGGCATCAGCTTAGCGATGGGGCTGATTCAGTAAGAAGCAAAGAGAAATTCCTGCCATGCTTCTGTGTGGACAGAACCCACAAGGAATTAGGCCCAGAAAGAAAAGCTGATAGAGTTGCCATGGTGATCCTATAGTCCTGAAATACCGTGTTTACCTTGTTGGAAATAGCATTTAGATGTATAATATTTAAGCATATGTTTACATTAATCCATATTTATATCCAGTAAGTTGTCTGAGAATGTGGATGGTTTAACTTGGTGGTTAGAATGTGAATTCATATTTTAAGAGAAGAAAAGTGTGCCTAGAAATGTTAATTATGTGACATGTGTTTTTCCCTCAAAGAATATTTAGGGAATCAAACATCCATAATAGATCCTAATAGTTTGTTTTTTATATCCTCACAAGGTGCCTGAATTACATTCTCTTTGTGTATTTCAGGCCACAGAAAATAAAAGGAATTATATGTATATATGTATATATGTATATATCTATATATCTATATATCTATATATCTATATATATATCTATATCTATATATCTATATCTATATCTAGAGCTATATCTATCTATATAGATAGATAGATAGATAGATAGATAGATAGATAGATACAGATCTATTTCTTAGGAATCAAGAGTCATCTCACCTAAGATCGAGAAATTTAAACAATATTTGCAGATCATTAAACCAACATAAAGGAGGTTTAGCAGAACAGGGCTGAGCATTAGAATTATAAGATTAAAAAAACAACAACACAAAAGCGTTTTATTTTGAGGACTGGCATGTGGCAGAGCTAAAGCCTCACCCTGACCAGATGGGAGCAGCCTTTATGCCTGCAGTAGTCGTGACCTCTCACTTCCAATTCCTTCCCTCCTTACTGTGTTTTAGATGACTCAGGAGAGTCACTGGACCTGCTGTTCACACTTCCTAATAAAAGAAGCTCTATATATATAAAAGCCTAAGTGACAGGCTGACCGTTCAACCGGCCGACTGGTAGCTATGATGCACACTGACCACCAGGGGGCAGACGTTCAATGCAGGAGCTGCCAAGCTGTGATAACTTGGCAGTTGTGGTTCTTGTGTGACACACCCAGAGCCAGAGAGGCAGGAGCCTGATTCTGGGGTGCGTCATCTGAGAACCGCCCTCTCACAATCTGGGAAACCTAGGGGGATGTCGGAGAGCCAGTTTTGGCCTGATTCCTGCAGGCCAGGCCGAGGGACCCCCCTCCCCTCTAGTTTGCTCATAAGTCACATGCTCTCTGCCATTATTTGTGCCAGCTGCAGATCCTATCAAAATAAACCCAATAGTCCTTGTCCTCAAGTAACCTGGAGTGCATTCTTATCACAGAATAATAGGGTTGTGATCAAAGTGTTGAGTGTTGGCCAGTTATCTACAGATTGAACAAATGAGCTAGTTGTTTTTAAAGAAATGCCATTTGATGTTTGGGTATGCACGGTGTGATAGTGTTATAGATTCAAAAAAGAATGGTGGCGAATTATTTATTGAATTTCCAAATTATATTCTTCATTACGGTATGTCCTTCTGAGCTAAAATATCAGAATAGTTAAGCTAGGACATGGTAATTCATGCATCTGAGAAATAAATGAGAGTAAAATGTAATATACACTGAAAGGGCTTGGAGAGGGGATGTTTATGACAACTAATGTTTGGCAGATTATGATAGAATTTATTTGACTCTGACTTTGACTCCAAAATTGGAACTTGAGGAATGATTATTGGATCTTTTTATATGCAAATGACCGGATATTTTGTATACATATATGTACCGCAGTGATTCCTACCTTTATGTTGATCACAGAGACTTTCCTAAAATGTGAATTTTTTTTTCAGATACACCATGCTGCCAACTCTATGAGTTGGTGAGGGATGAGTCTGTGTGTTTATGTGCTCAAACAAGGATACAGCCTTACCGGGATCAAAGTACAAAAGCAGTTTAATTATTGATCATACTTCCATGCAGAGCAGCAGTGAGTGCAGTGGTGAGAAGTGTGTGTTCCACCACCCAAACTCACTCCTGCCTGAATCACCATACATGGCAATATTCAAATGATGTGTCATCAAATTGTGCACTTGCAACGTATATAATTTTACTAACCAATATCACCTCAAGAAATTCAATAAAAAATTTTAAAAAGATCATATGCAATATAGCTAAAGCATTTAGATAAATAATAATTTTCTTCCTAAATAAATTATTAATTTGCTTGGAAAAAGAAGTGTGGGCTCCCATGACAGACTGCCTGGGTGTTAATTTTGAATCCCCCACTAACAACAGGGGACCCTGCGCAAGTCGCTTAACCCTGTGGGCTGCAATTCCCTCAGTTGTGAAATGAGCATAATAATAGACATATTGTGAAAATTAACTTAATACTGTATATGTAAAGCACCTGGTTAGGAGGAAGCTCTCTATATATGTTAACCGTGGTTATGATTGAGCCCTTTTCAGCATCGTTCATCTTCCTAGAGAACTTTGAAGGGAGTAAAAATGTACAATAGTCACCATTTACAAATAGCTTCATACATGTTGTATCTAATGGTGTGTGAGAGCAAGAAGGTATAATTTAACTCCACATTAAGCTAGTGGTTTTCCAGCTAACACCACCTGCCTCTCTGCTATACTTCTGAGGTTCTTTGAGGACTGGCTTTTTAAGCATCACACTTTGAATTTAGCTCACCATTTATTCTAAAGGACAAAGGTTAGTTGCCTTTATTTGAATAAAAAGGGATCTATAGGGAACTGCAAACATTAATAATAAACGTTTACAAAATGCTTAAGTGGAAAAGCATCCTCTCAACTCTGAGTTAAATGCAGTTGATCTCTGCGGACTGCTCCCAGCATGCACCAAGACAGAAAAATCAATCACAAATTCAAGAGAACAGACAGAGCCATTTTTACGTTGTCACTGGAAAAGCCTTTAATGCAAACCAAGAAGTTCCACATGCGTCACCTCTCCTACTGTCTCCACTTGTTGCTCATTCTGTAGCTACTTTCAGAAAGCTCAATCTGAACTATTCCTCAGCTGAGCCCTAGAGAGTGACAAAGATAAATGAATGGGATCCTTGTGTGCCAAAATAAAGCATGGACCCTGTCACCACCAATATATGTTACGGCCATTAAGGTCATTTTTAATGAACTGAACTTTTCATTGCAAAGCTTTGCCAAACTTGTTGAATTAAGGGAAAGAAACCTTTACGAAATTGCAAAATAAACTAATTTCACTACATGAGAAGAAGAAATGGCTCGTGAAAAGTATTCTGAGTTTATAATAGTTTCGATTTTTATCAAAGTCAGGGGAAATGATATGCACCTCAAAACTACATTATGGGTTCAGAAGATGGTGGTGGAGTAAGTGGAAGTTACACTCACCTCCTCCCAGAACAAAACTGGAATTTCAACTGAAATATGGAGCAATCAACCTGAATAACCAACTGAAGCCTTGCTAAAGAGAAGTCTTATAACCAAGGATTATAGCAGAAGCCACATCGAGACTGATAAGAAGGGTGGAGACGTGAAAAGGGCTGGCCCTGCACCCAGGTGCAGCGATAGAGAATCCACAAGGATATCTCAACTGCAAAGGTTCCTCCTGAGGAGCATGGGATCTCAGGCCCACACTGGGCACCTCAGCCCAGAGCACCAGAGCCAGGAAGAGGTGCCCATGTAACATCTGGCTGTGAAAAGCAGAGGGGTTTCTGTCTTCCAGGGAGAGGCAAAAGTCTGCAAGAGATACAGGTGACCTCTTAAAGAGCCAGTGCACACAATTTTGTTTGCAGCCACTCACCCTGGGCTCTGGTAGAGGGAGGGTGGAGCAGACTAGTCATGTGAGGAGAGATGAGTTTGTGACTCTAGGAAGAGAGCTGAAGGTACAGTCACCAGGATCCCTGTGCTGAGTGCCTGTCCCACACAGCAGATGCCATCTTTCTTGGGTAGAGCATTTCCTTCCTTACAGCATCAGCCTGGGGCAACACAATACACCTACCCAGCAGATGCCCTGTCACCCAACCCTGAGGAGCTCACAGCTTGCTGAGGAGTTAGCTGCCTGGGCCAGGGTGTACGTAGAAGTCCTGGCAGTCTCAGAAGGTGTTAGTGACTGAATTGTATGGCTCTGTAGCAGGGGCCATTACCCCCACCTTCCTGTGACCCTGACTGGCTCCTCCTCTTCATGAGAGATCATCTAGTTCCACCCTACAGACTCTGGCAGCCCCACCCAGCTGAGCGTGGGCCCTCCAGAAGGTGTAGGCAGAATCCAAGACAGACTGAGCTTGTGGCTCTAGGGCAGGGCCATTTTTCCCTCGCACACCCTTCACATGGCCAAATCTTGGTCTGCTTGCATCTGATAAACTCTTCTGGCCTCACCCTGATGACTCTGAGACCCCACCACAAAAGTCTGTAAGCACCCGGCAAATGACAGCTAGACTTGGTATACCCTGGAACTTTTGCTGAGTGGAGTGGCATCAGACCAAGCACTGAACCTGTATCAGTCTGGTGAACACCACTCGCCTCTACCTGGTGACCCACTGAGAACCTCTCATGGACCTCTAATACCACCAGAGGCTCTTTCAGTGATTGAGCCCAAGAGGCAGCCAGCAGGCAGAGGCAGGCAAAGGCAGATCTCAGGTTGCCTTGGGCCTTTTGCTGTCCTGCCCCCTGAATCAGTGCTGGTGGAAGCTGGCCTTGGTACACAGCTTGGTCCTTCCCACACACACCCAGTCCCAACAGAGCCGGCCACAAACTGTGGATCACTTTGTAGTTCTAAACAGGTTGCCCAGGGCCAATTACAGGCAGCATCTAACATCAGTATGCACCAGGGACCCTCCCAAGAGGCCCCAGGATCAATACATCCAGTGGTGATCTTCAAACAACAGCAGAGAAGGATCCAATAACCTTCACAAGCTGCACATCCAAAGGGATATCTCGGCAGGCCTCAGATCCTGCTGAGGCAAATTCCGCTTCATGTGGTCAACACTTGGACAACAGCTCATACACTGTGGAAATGGTTAATCCTCACGGTCAGCCAGCCTGAGGGTTGACCCCATGCACAAATGGGCCAATAGCAATCAAGACTCAATTATAACAATACTGCTATGTGTGACAACATGGATGGACCTTAAGAATATTATGCTAAGTGAAATAAATCAAACAGAAAAAGTTAATTACCATATGATTTTACAAATGCAGGATAAAAAAATGAAAGCAACAAATGAAAAAAAAAAGAAACAAACAAATAAAAACTCATAGACACAGGCAACAATATGGTGGTAACCAGAGGTAAGAGGGGTGGGAGGGGATAATAAAGGATAAAAGGAATCAAATATATGGTGACAAAAGATTTTACTTTGGGTGGTGGGCAAACAAAGCAATATACAGATGTTGTATCATAGAAATGTACACTCGAAACCTATATAATTTTATTAACCAATCTCATGCCAATAAATTTAAATAAAAAATTAAGACTAAATTATAACAGGAGGGCTTACAACAGACAACAGACATTAACCCAAACAACAGACGTTCCTGGAGCACCCAGATCAGGTGATCAAAGAGACTGCACAATTGGGTCCCACATAACACCTCTGCATGAGGTCACTCTACCATGGTTGGGAGATAGCAGATCTATCTCATACACAGAAACAAACAAAAAGAGGCAGCCAAAATTGGGAGACAAAGAGATATCTCCAAAAAAAATAGCTAAATGAAATGGAGACAAGTAATCAACCACACAGATTTTAAAAAAAAAAATGATTATAAGTATACTGAAGGAACTTAGTGAGAATTTCAACAACATGAAAAAAAGTCATAGAACCTATAAAAAATAACCAGTAAGAAATAAAGAATAAAAAATCTGAAATGAAAAATATACTAGAAGGAATAAACAGTAGGCTAGATGAAGCAAAGGATTGAAGAAGACAAGGTAGCAGAAAATACCCAGTGAGAACAGCAAAAAGAAAAAAAAATTTAAAAATGAGGATAGTTTAAGAGATCTTTGGGATAATATGAAGCATAACAACATCTGTATGATAGGTGTACCAAAAGAATAGAAAAAGCAAGAGGTTGAGAACTTATTTGAAGAAATAATGTCTGAAATGAAAACTTTCCTAACCTAGTGAAAGAAAATGACACACAAGTCCAAGAAGTGCAAAAAGTCCCAAACAAGATGAATCCAAAAAGGCCCACACCAAGATATATCATAATTAAAATGGCAAAGGTTAAAGACTAAGGGTAAATCTTAAAAGCAGCAAGAGAAAGACAGTTCGGTACCTACAAGGGAGCTCTTATAAGACTGTCAGCTGATTTCTCAATAGATACATTTCAGGCCAGAAAGGATTTGCACAAAATATTTAAAGTGATGAAAAGCAAGGACCTACAACCAAGACTACTCTACCCAGCAAGGCTATCATTTAAATTGAAGGAGAAATAAAGAGCTTCCCAGACAAGAAAAAGCTAAAGTTCTTTACCACCAAACTAGTATTACAAGAAATGTTAAAGGGTCTTCTTTATGAAGAAAAAAAAAAAAAGAGGAATACAGTTATAAAGAATAAAAAGGCAATAAATATGTACCTATCCTATATAATAAAAGCCTAATGTGCAAATCAACCGAACAGCAGAACAACGGGTGGACTGACCGATCGCTATGATGCGTACTGACCACCAGGGGCAGATGTTCAATGCAAGAGCTTCCCTCAGCCCACAGGCCCCAGGCCAGCCAAGGCGGGTGCCAGCAGGGGCCCCCTGATCGCCCCACCAGTTGCCCCACAGATCGGCCCTGATCGCCAGCCCGGCCTAGAGACCCTACCCGTGCATGACTTTCATGCACCGGGCCTCTAGTCAACAATAACTTTAAATGTAAATAGCTTAGAAGACATAGGGTAGCTGATTGGAGAACAAAACAAGACTCATTGAGTGAAAGACACACACACAGACTAAAAGTAAAAGGATGGAAAAAGCTTTTATGCAAATGGAAATGAATAAAAGTAGGATAACAATACTTATATCAGAAAAGATAGACTTTAAAACAAAGGCTATAATAAGAGACAAAAAAAGACACTACACAATGATAATGGGATAAATTCAACAAGAGAATATAACCCTTGTAAACATTTATGCACCCAACATAGGATCACATAAATATATAAAGCAAATATTGTTGGACATAAAGGGAGAGATTAACAGTAATACAGTCTTAGTGGGGATTTTAACACCCCATTGACTTCAATGAATAGATCTTCCAGACAGAAAATCAACAAAGAAATAGTGGTCTTAAATTACAAACTATATCAAATGGATTTAATTAATATTTTCAGAGCATTTCACCCCAAAGCAGAAGAATATACATTCTTTTCAAGTTCATATGGAACTTTTCTAGGCTAGACCTCATGTTAAAACACAAAACAAGACTCAATACATTTAAGAAGATTGAAATCAAGCCCAACATCTTCTCTGACCCTAATGATATGAAACTAGAAATCAATCATGAGAGGGGGGAAAAAAAACCTGGGAAACACACAAACACAAGAAGGCAAAATAACATGTTACTAAACAATGAATGGGTTCACAATAAGATCAAGGAAGAAATCAAAAGATAACTTGAAACAAATGAAAATGAGGACACAACAACCCAAAATCTTGGGGCACAGTGAAAGCAGTCCTTAGAGGGAAATTATTAGCATTATAGGACTATCTCAAGAAACAAAAGAAAAATCTCAAATAAACAATCTAACCTTACATTTAAAGGAACTAGGAATAAAAACAAAGCCCAAAGTGAGGAGAAGAAAGGAAATAAGTATCAGAGCAGAAATAAATAAAATAGAGTCTTAAAAAAATAAAAAGATAAATGAAACCAAGAACTGGTTCTCAGAAAAAATAAACAAGATTGACAAACCTTTAACCAAACCCATCAAAAATAAAAATAGAGAGAGGACCAAAATAAATAAAATAAAAAATGAAAGAGGATAAGTAACAACTGACACTACAGAAATAGAAAGGATTATAACAAAATATTATGAATAACTATGTGCCAACAAATTGGACAATCTGGAAGAAATAAGTTAAATTCCTAGAAACACATAATCTCTCAAAACTGAATCAAGAAGAAACAGAAAATCTGAAAAAGACCAATTACTACTAATGAAATTAAAGCAGTAATCAAAAGACTCCCAACAAACACCCTGGACAGAATAGCCGTATGGGTGAATTTTATCAAATATTCAAAGAAGAACTAACACTTATCCTTCTCAAGCTATTCCAAAAAATTCAACAGGAGAGAACACTCTCAACCTTATTTTATGAGGCCAGCATTATTCAATTACAAAACTAGATAAAGACACGACAAAGAAAGAAAATTATAGGCCAGGATCCCTGATGAACATAGATGCAAAAATCCTCAACAAAAATTTAACCAACCTAATCCAGCAATACATGAAGAAAATCATACACAATGATCAAGTGGGATTTATTCCTGGGATGCAAGGTTGGTGCAGTATCCACAATCAATTAACATGGTACACCACATAAACATACTGAAGGATAAAAGTCATATGATCCTATCAATAGATGCAGAAAAAGCTTTTGACAAAATCTATCACCTATTTATTATAAAAACTCTCAGCAAAGTGGGAATAGAGGGAACATATCTCAACATAATAAAGGCCATATATGACAATCCACAACTAGCATACTCAATGAGAACAAACTAAAAGCATTTCCCTTAAGATCAGAAACATGGTACTGGAAGCCTACCACAGCAATCACACAAGAAGAAGAAATAAAAGGCATCCAAATAAGAAATGAAGAAGTAAACCAGTCATTATTTGCAGATGACATAATACTGCATATAGAGAACCTTAAAGTTTCCACCAAAAACTATTAAAACTGGCCAATGAATTCAATAAAGTAGCAGAATATGAGATATATATCCAGAATTTGGTTGCATTTTTATATGCCAATAATGAACTATCATATAGGAAAACTAAAAAACAATCAATTGCATCAAAAAATACCTTAGGAATAAATTTAACAAAGAGGTTAGAAACCTGTACTCAGAAAAGTCTAAGACACTGAAGAAATAATTTGAAAAAGATAAAAATAAATGGAAGGATATTCCATGCTCATGGATAGAAAGAATTAACATCATTATAATTTCATACTAGCCAAAGCAATCTACATTTACAACACAATTCCTATCAAAATACTGATGGTGTATTTTACAGACCAAGATCAAATAATCCACAAAGAAAAACCTTAAAATAGCCATAGCAATCTTGAGAAAGAAGAACAAAGTTGGAGGGATCATGCTGCCTGATATCAAACTATACTACAAGGCCATAGTAATCAAAATAGCATGGTACTGGCATAAAAACTGACATATAGTCAATGAAACAGAATAGAGAGCCCAGACATAAACCCACACCCATATAGTCAATTAATATTTGATTTTGGAGAGAAGAACATACAATGGATTAAAACAATCTATTCCCAATGGTGTTGGGAAAATTGAACAGATACATGCAAAAGAAAAGAAAAGAAATGAGACCACCTTCTTACAACATATACAAGAATAAACTCAAAATAAATTAAATACTTAAATGTAAGACTAAATACCATTAAAAGCCTAGATGAAAACATGGGCAATAAAATCTCAGACATTTCTTGTAGCAAGATTTTTTCTGATATATCTCCTTGGGCAAGGGAAACAAAATAAGCAAAGAACAAATGAGCCCAGCTGGCATGGCTCAGTGGTTGAGTGTCGACTTATGAACCAGGAAGCACCGTTTGATTCCCATTCAGGACACATGCCTGGGTTGTGGGCTCGATCCCCAGTGTGGAGCATACAGAAGGCAGCAGATCAATAAACCATTGATGTTTCTATCTTTCTCTCCTTCTCCCTTCCTCTCTGAAATCAATAAAAAGAACTTTTTTAAAAAGAACAAATGGGACTACATCAAACCAAAAAGTTTTTACATAGAAAAGGAAACCAACAAAATGAAAAGACATCTCACTGAATGGAAAAACATATTCACCAATGATAGATCTCATAAGGGGTGATATCCAAAATTTATAAAGAACTCATACAACTCAACATCATAAAATAAACAATCTAATTTAAAAAGTGGGCAAAGGGTCTGAATAGATACTTCTCTAAAGAGGACATACAGATGGTCAATAGACATTGAAAAGATGCTCAATGTCACTAATCATCAGAGAAATGCAAATTAAAACCATAATGAGATATCACCTCACACCTATTAGATGGCTACAATCAATAAATCAACAAACAAGTACTGTCAAGGATGTGGATTAAAGGGAGCCTTCATGCAGCTGTTGGTGAGAATGCTGATTGGTGCAGGCACTGTGAAAAACAATATGAAGTTTCCACAAAAATTTAAAAATGGAACTACCTTATGACCCAGCGATTTCACTGCTTGGAATATATCCAAAGAAACCCAAAATACTAATTTGAAAGAATAAATGCACCCCTATGGTCATTGCAGCATTATTTACAATAACCAAGCTGTAGAAGCAAAACAAGTGGATAAAAAAAGTAGTGGTACATATATACAATGGAATATTACTTGGACATAAAAAAAGAAAGAAATTTTACCATTTGCAATAGCATGGATGGATCTAGAGAGTTTTATACTAAATAAAATAAGTCAGTCAGTGAAAGATAAATACCATATGATTTCACTTATATGTGAAATCTAAAGAGCAATATAAAACAGAAACAGACTCATAGATACAAAGAACAGATTGATGGTTTCCAGAGGAAATGGAGGCTGGGAGACTGGGTGAAAAAGGCGAAGGGATTGAGAAGTACAGATTGTATTTAGAATATAGTCATGGATTATAAAGTACAGCATAGAAAATATAGTCAATAATACTCTAATCTATATGTATAACAGCCTAATCAACCACTACAACCGGTCAACCAAACAACAGTTGGACTGGCCGCTGTGATGCACACTGACCACCAGGGGGCAGAGGCTCAATGCAGGAACTACCCCCTGGTGGTCAGTGCACTCTAATAGCCAACCTCCCACGGTCGCTCCCCCAGGCCGGCCAGCCCTGATTGGCCCAATCACTGGCCAGGTCGAGGGAACCTACAAGTGCACAAATTCATGCGCTGGGCCTCTACTATGTAATAACTATATATGGTACGAGTTAGGTACTGGAAATATCAGGGGAACACTTGGTTAAGTGTATGATTGTTTAACTACTATGCTATACATCTGAAGCTAATACAAATTATTAGCGAATGTAAACCATAATTGAAAACATTTTTAATTTAAAAAAGATTACTTTCTGGTATTAAGCTGAAGGCTACAAATGTACTAATAGTATTGTAAGCTATAATGGCATTTTAGTCCATGGGCTATGGCTTTTTAAATAATCATACTAGCCTCAAGAAAAATCAAACTTCTAAATCATGTTTTGTTCACATAAGTCAGAAAAGCAATGGGAGAGAAAGATGGACTGGAGCAAGTGTCAACTTCTCATTCTTCATTTGTGAAGAGAGTCATTTGGCTCCATTTCCATCTGCTACATAGTATTAGTGATCTATCTTCACTTTCTCCCAAAACTCTGTGCATATGGAGTTTTAAGGAGTAAACAGAAAAATAGCTCTCCTCGGGCGTCTCTAACCTAGAAACAACTCCAAACGCTCCCTAGCTTTCACTGCCCGGTCGCTGCTGGCCAGATAAGGATAGTCACGTATAAATTACAGGAGACAGCCTCTGGCTCAAAGTTGTCCAAAAATCATTTTCTTTTATAAAATATCATTTTTACGAATATTAAATTTAAGTGTGATAGACACAGAATTTTAACTTGCCCCAAGCTACACGATAACCCAACACCCCATCACCATGAAGTGAGGCTGGCACATCCTGCCTGCGTCAGCTATAAGAAATATAAAAAGAATGGAGCCCACTGCAGCCGCCTAATTCTGGCACCAAAAGAAACTCCTACAACAGGAAAAAGTTTTTGTTTTCTTCATGCCAATACCTGGAACTGAGAGGCATGGTTTAATTTATTTGGGTTTCCAGGCTATTGCCTCCTTAGTTAGCATGCTTCCAGTCTTCAAGCCCAATACCAGCCACTCATATCATCAACTCTTCCCCTCCTATTTATCCATTTGTACAAAAGCATTTATTGCTCTGGCCGGGTGGCTCAGTTGGTTGGAGCGTCACCCTGTACACCAAAAGTTTGTGGATTTGATCCCCAAACCAGGTGGCAACCAATCAATGTTTCTCTTTCACCTCTCTCTCTTCTACCCACCCTTCCTCTCTCTAAAAAATAAGCAATAAAAATATCCTCATGTGAGGATTTTTTAAGTATTTATTGTGTATCATATAAAATTCTGCCTTCATAGAATGTTGGTCTAATGAGGGAGGCAGTTATTACAGAAAGATTCATACGTGATTCTCAAAGACTGATTACAGCTATGAGAAAATTAAAAGGTGCTCTAAGCGAGTCTGACAGGGACCTCAATAGGTGTCAAGGTCAGGGAAGTCTTTTTCGAGAAGGGGCATGTCAGCTAAGACCTGAAGGGCAAATGTGAATTATTCCAAGTTGCGAGTAGAAAGGAGACGGACCTACACCTGACAAAATCTTGAGTCAGAAAAGAATGACACACATTTAAGGAAGTGAAGGGAGACTAGAGTGGCTGGAGGTTAGTGACTGGAGTGAGACTAGTGGGAGACGTAGATGGAGAGTGGCATAATGTAACCCTGGGAAGGAGTTTGGGTTTTTTTCTGGCTATAGTGGGAAACAATGAAAAGCTTCACATTTTAAGATCCCCCTGGCTCAGCATGAAGAATGGATGGACAAGGGCTAACAGAGGAAGAACACAGATGGGCAGCTGTTGTGGAAGTCTAGAGAGAGAGATGAGCTTTAAGGATCACAGTTCACATGGCACCCTGAGAGCCAGGATGGTGAGGTGGCGAGGAGCTCGGACTTGGAGTCACCACAGTTGGAGCCTTGGTTCTGCCAGTGTGATCTTGGAAATCTCTGTATCTCATTTTTATCACCTAGAAATTGGGAGGAAAGTAATACTGTTAAAATGTAATTTTCAAAAAAGGTAAAATTATGACTCAGAAATATAAACACAAGTAAAAATTTTTAACTCATGAATTATTAAGGGAACCAGTAAGATGTTAAAACTAGTTCAAAGAAGAATTATATTCAGAAAAGTGTATATTTTCTACCAGACAAAATCATATCCACTGATATGAACAGAAAAACATTTCCATCACTATTGACAAGGAACATTTGTATCATCACCATCCCTCTACAAGGAAACTTCTTCCTCTCTGGCGCTGCAAAACAGACCAGCCAAAGTCAAAGACTTACACTTCCATGGGTTTAGACAAGCCTGAGAGTCTGCCAGGCAATGCCAGCCCTCCAGTGTCAAGGACAACCAATCATCTCTTTTGCCCATTTCAGAATGTTTCTGACAGTACGCACTCCTAACAATGGTATAATATATAGAAAGTGCTTAAAACTCATCAGTAAACATTAGCTGTTATCGTTGCTTTTTTTTTTTAATCGATGTGGTGGTAGTGAAGATGGAGCAAAGAAAATGAATCTCTGATACATTTTTGAGAATTGATAGAGTTTTGGAATCATTTAGAAGTGAGCAGTCAGGGAAAATGAGGGGTCAAGAATAACTTCTAATTTTTCATTTGAGCAATTGGATGGCCAGTAGAATCGTGTGCTGTGATGGGAATACAATACTGAGGAGGGAAATCAGGAGTTCAGTTTTGGATATTTTAAGTTGAAGATACCTTTGAAATATCAAATTAGGAATGTCAGGCAAGAGAGAACCATGTGTAGTGGTTAAGGGCATGAAACCTTACTAGCTGCATGACTGACTTATACTTCACTGTCCTCATCTATAGATGAAATGGAAATAAAAATAGTTCTTATCAGGTTGTTAAGATTTAACTTTTAATTATAAAGCACTTAAAATAATGCCTGGCACATAAGAAGCCCTATGTAAGTTTTTGATAAATAGAGAATTACATTAAATTAGTGTTTACTCTTTTCAAAGAGTAAAATAGCTTCCTAGCCCAATCTTAGCAAAAAAAAAAAAAAAAAAGGCTCAGACAAAAGATCTAGACTAGAGATTAAATACTTAAATAGAGTTGTCCCTCAGTATCCATGGAGGATTGGTTCCAGGGCCCCCCACAGATACCAAAATCTGTGGATGCTCAAGTTCCTTATAGAAAATGGCATAGTATTTGCATATAAGCTACAGATATCCTTCTGTATCCTGTAAATAATCTCTAGGTTACTTATAATACTAATACAATATAAATACTAAGTAAATAGTTGTTATACTGTATTATTTAGGGAACAATGATAAGAAAAATGTCTGCACATGTTTAGTACAGACATAACCATTGTAGGCCTAACTACATAGTACATGTCAGTAAAACTGAACTTTTTTTTTTTTTTTCAAATATTTTCTATCCACCCTTGGTTGAATCCATGGATGCAGAACCAGTGGAAACTAACTATACTTAGAAAGTTATCCTCCCGTGGCTGGGTGGCTGTGTTGGTTGGAGCATCATCCCCTACCTACACCACAAGATTAGGGTTTAATACTCCATCAAGTCACATGTGGCAGGCATCTGACTGATGTTTCTCTCTCTCAGATCAATAAACATATCCTCAAGTGATGATTTTTTAAAAAAATGTTACACTCACATTGGTGGTATTTGAAACCAAGAATCATTGATGAACACATCAAAAGACAGTACCAAATTGTGCCCTGGGCACTGAAATATTTACAGTTTGAGGAGGGGAGAAGGATCTAGAAAGGGAAACTGATAAGGAAATGACCAGAAAAGAAAACCAAGAGAGTTTGGTGTCATGTAAATCAAGAGAGGGAAATAATTCAAGAGGAAAGGTCAGGTCAGTGGTGTTGGATACCACTGGGAGGACTGGATTTATTGGGGATAGCAGACAATGTGGGGCCACTACTCTTAGAAACTGATTATTAGCTATTGTTCTGTCACCTTTTCTCTTATTGGTAAAAAATAACAACCTTCTGATGGCCAACAGCGTCCCTCCTTTAGTAAGTTTCTTTCTAATATCTTATCTGGAACCATATCAGAGAAAGCTAGGTCAGAACTGAAAGATGAGTTTAACAGAAACTCAAATCTGAGGTCCTGGCCCTTAAAAGAGCCAGTAGTCTGACTCATTAGAACTTTGAAAGAACTCTGATCCCCCGCAGCATTTCCTGCTGGTATAATATCTCTTTGAAAGGAAAATGTGGTCTCTAAGGCAATCTGCTTTTCCTCACTTACTTCTAGCACTGCGCATTCTGCACAAAAGCCACTGAGACATTCTTGCAGAGGCGAGCTGCCCCTCAAAGGACACAAAAGGGCATCTTTATCATGAGAAAATGAAGTCTGCTACTTGAAAATGCCACTTAAATATAGCTCTTCCAATGCTGCCCTAGTGGGTTTTGGAATTGTGTCCTTCCTTCTTATTTATTTATTCATTCATTCATTCATTCGTTCATTCATTCATTTGTTACTGGTTAGTGGCATTATACAGGGCAGTCACTAAATTTTTTTATCAAAGGGTTATGTTGGTGGCTGCATCAAAATTGTCATTTGCTTTGCTATTCTAATTTCTAGGATCATTCTGTTCTTGGTTAGATTAATAACCAAGGGCACTCAACAGTGCTGAAGACTCGCACAAACTGGCATGATTCTTAAGAATTTGAGGAACCTATGAAAAAAAGTGGTATTATCTGATGTTTGGTGCAATGGTGTCCTGGACACCTTTGAAGATTTTTTTCTTGGAGACTTCAATGAGTTATCTAACTAGCATGAATTGTTTGCAGCTCCGGGGAGTTGTAAGCTAAAAACAACAGTTGAGAAATATTTTCATAATTCTGCATTCAAATCAGGTATCTTTGACTAAAGATTTTTCGTAATAAGTGAGATTATCATTTATTTGGAATGATTTAGATGTTGTAGAGGCATATTTTGGATCAATGTTCTCTGAAAACTTTAATGCTTTTGTCATATTTTTAATCATTTTAAGGTCGGCTTGGTATAAAAAAAAAGACCGTACCCTTTTATGTAATGATGTTTACTTTGAATTTATATTAGTTCACACAAACACTCCATCCAGCATTCCAACGGTTTTTGTTTGTTTTCTTATTTTAGAGAGATTTTAGTGAGAGACACTAAATAACTAAATTTTTATTCAGGTCTTTTATTTTGGATCAATGTTCTCTGAAAACTTTAATGCTTTTGTCATATTTTTAATCATTTTAAGGTCGGCTTGGTATGATGGGTTTTACTATATCCAAATGCTCTTCATTTCAGAGGCCAAATGTCCAACTTAATTTTAAGTAACTACACCTTTTCCTAAAGATTTTACTCATTAATATCTCAAGGATTTCCCAGAATTATAAGAAGACAAACTTTTCAAAATTAAAGAAAAAGAATAAAGAAAGGAAGATTGAATTAAAAATAAGATAAGGCAATATGGAATAACATCATTACCAATACAGTATGGTGATTTTTTGCCCTCGAATAACATATTTATATAAAAGACTTCCTGGTTAATGTGAGGCCAAATGTCCAACTTAATTACTTATATAATATTTTATTTTTCCAATATGCTATCTTCTAGATATCTCAGTGGCCACTAGATAAATGATAAATCTTTATAAAGAGGAAAAAGACAGCATTCTCATGCAAATATAAAATAAACATCTGTTGAAGATTTTCTTTACCTCATCAATGTTACAACCAATTCAAAGGAAATTTAAAAGAACCATATGCATATAGGCAAATAAGACTACAGAAATAAATTTACAAATAGACACAAAATGGGCCTATCCACAGAGCAACAATCAATTGCATTTCACTAGACATAATTAATCTGCATTCCTATGGGAAAATCAGTCTTCTGCAATTTGTAGAGTAATAAAATAACTCACAGTCAATGAAAGATTGAAAAAAAAAAAAAAAAAAACTAGGAACGATCCACTTAAAAAGATATCCAGTAATCTTTTGGGTCCATTTTAAAGTGATTTTTTTCTTTATTTTTTTATTAAATCTATTGAGGTAACATTGGTTAATAACATATAAATTTCAATTGTAAAGCATTATCACACAATACAGTGGGGCCTTGACTTACAAGTTTAATTCGTTCTGAGACCGAGCTCTTTAAGGAGCTCGTTAACTCAAATTACTCTATCAACTCAATGCAAAAAATCAGCCGAGAGACAGCTGGTATCTCAAAAAACTCGTTAGTTGGGACACTTGTAAGTCAAGGCCCCACTGTATATCAACCTGTATACTCCATTGTGTGCTCACCACCCGCAATCTAGTCTCCTTCTATGACTATATATTTGACTCCCTTTATGCTCTTTGTCCTGCCCACACACACTCCCCTTCCCCTCTAGTAACCATCAGCTGTTGTCTGTGTCATGAGTTTGTTTTGCTTGTTCATTTGTTGATTTGGGCTTTATATCTCACATGAGTGAAATTATACAATTCTTGTCCTTTTCTGTCTGACTTATTTCATTTGGTATGATACTGTCAATATCCATCCATGTTGTGGCAAATAGCAGTAGTTTCTTTTTTATGGCTGAGTAATATTACATCATATACATATCACATCTTTATCTAGTCATCCGTCAAAGGACAATTAGATTGTTTACATATTTTGGCTATTGTGAATAATGCTGCAATGAATATAGGGATATATATATGGATATATATATAGATAGATATTTTCAAATTATTCAGGTAGATACCCAGAAGAGGGATTGATGGGTCATATGGTACTTATATTTTTTATTTTTTGTATGGAATATCCATATTGTTTTACATAGTGACTATACCTATTAACATTCCCACCAGCCGTGTGCATGGGTTCCCTTTTCTCCACATCCTCTCCAGCACTTATTTCTTGTCTAATTGATAATAGCCATTCTGTCAAGTGCAAGGTGCTATCTCATTGTCGTTTTGATTTGCATTTTCCTTATAACAAGTGATGTTAAGCATCTTTTTATATATTTGTTGGCCATCTTCTGTCTTCCTTGGAAAAGTGTCCACTCAAATCCTCTGCCCATTTCTTAATCAGGTTATATGTTTTTTGTTGCTGAGCTGTATGAGTTGGTTATATATATTTTTTATATTAGCCCTATCAGAGGTATCATTTGTAAATATCTTCTCCCATTCAGTTGATTGCCGTTTTGTTATTGGTTTCTTTTGCTGTACAGAAACGTTTTTGTTTAATGTAGTCCTATTCATTCTTTATTTTACTTCCCTTGCCTTTGAGATCAAGTTCACAAAAACCTGTCAGAAACAAAGGTCCATAAGTTTACTGCCTATGTATTTTATTGTTTCAGGTCTTATATTCAAGTCTTTAATCCATTTTGAGTAATTTTGTGTATGGTGTCAGATAGCAGTCTAATTTCATTCTTTCGCATGTGGCTTTGCAATGTTCCCAACAGCATTTATTGAAGGAACTTTCCTTTCTCCATTATATATGTTTTTGGCTCCTTTGTCGAAAATTAGTTGCCCTCATACGTGTAGGTTTATTTCTAGGTTCTCGGTTCTGGTTCCATTGGTCTATGTGTCTGTTTTACTGCCAATACCACATGTCTTTGATTATTGTCACCTTGTAGTGTAGTTTGAAGTCAGGGTGTGTGACACTTCGGCTTTGTCCTCTTTTCCCAGGATTGCTTTGGCTATCTGGGGTCTTTTGTGGTTCCATACAAATTTGAGGATCTTTTCTTCTATTTCTGTGACAAAGGCCATTAGATTTTGACAGGGATTGTATTGAATCTGTAGATTGCTTTAGGTAATATGGACATTTTAACAATGTTAATTCTTCTAATCCATAAACACAGAATATCTTTTCATTTCTTTGTATTCTCTTCAATTTCTTATAGTTTTCAGTGTACAGGTCCTTCACTTCAGTTGTTAAGTTTATTCCTAAGCATTTTATCCTTTTTGTTGTATTGTAAATAGGATTGTTTTCTTCATTGCTTTTTCTTGTATTTCTTTGTTAGTATATAAGAACACAACAGATTTTGTATATTGATCTTGTATCCTGCAACTTTAATAACTTGTTTATTGTTTCAAATAGTAGTCTTATAATTTTTTTAAATATATTTTATTGATTTTTTACAGAGAGGAAGAGAGAGGGATAGAGAGTTAGAAACATCGATGAGAGAGAAACATCAATCAGCTGCCTCCTGCACACCCCCTACTGGGGATGTGCCCGCAACCAAGGTACCTGCCCTTGACCGGAATCGAACCTGGGACCCTTGAGTCCCCAGGCTGATGCTCTATCCACTGAGACAAACCTGTTAGGGCATCTTATAATTTTTAACTACACTATTCAGTTTATTCCCTCCTCTCTCCTCACTCTGATATGTCGCCGCCACTCTCATATGCAAACATTTGCCAACAGAGAAAGGGCAACAAAATCCACAACCCCTGTCAACTTATAACCCAAATGTAGTAAGATTGAAAAGTAAACCAAAATTAAATATTCCTAATGTGATTTCCTGCAAACTTCAATTTGCATTTTGAAACCAGAGCACAAGGCGAGGCTGGTCACAGCATCAAAATGATAGACCTTAAAGCTACTCTTATTTTGAATAATCCCAATGATTTTTTAAACAAATATATATGTGAGAAAGGAGGAGAGAAGCAAGAGGAAAGTAAGAGGAAAAAAGAAGTTAAATATCTTAACCACAGACTATATAATAGTGTATTAAAATCAGAGCCTACCTCTGGCTAAGATTTGCAGTGACATGAGACTAACTAAGAGTGAGTTGGTTCTGTTTAACTAAATTAATAAAGCAATTGTTTTTATTATTTTAGTCCATACTCTGACTTCATAATAGCTACTAATAAACTAAACCACTTTGGGATTTTACAAGTGAGTTTCATTATCACTGTTTTTTTATTCCATGAAAAGGACTATGGTAATAACTAATAAAAGACTAAGGTTTTTGTTAATAAAATGAACAATTAAGCTTGGAAATCAATGGACGACTAGACAGAAGCAGAAATCATTTATTTGCTGGAATTTTTTTTAATTTTCTGGAGATGGCAATATTAAATGTGAAATCATATCAGTCCTTCCTGAACTTTAAGCCTATCTTTTAAGAAACTCACCCAACCATTTTTTATTCATCCCACAATACTGCTGCTAACAAAAAGATTTTTTTAATTACCCAAATTAAACTTCAATAATAAGAACTTTTTCATTGTACATTTGTACATCAAAATGACTTTTTAAATGCCTATTGACTCCGTTTTAAAGATCCCACTTTCAAGGTTCTAACTCAACAAGTACTATTCTAATTGAGTCAGCCACACATGACATTTAAACCTCTTAGCTCACTTGCCTGCCCTCTCACTGACCTTGCTTCCTCCCACTTGTGGCCAGAAAACTCAAGATAGTAAATGCAGAGTTGAGAGACCTAGGGGTGTGGGGGAAAGTTTCATATGAAAAAGTTATTATTCATTTGGCCATTTGCACTATTATGTATTTTTCTTTTGAAATATAATCTTCTGCCTTCAACGAGAGAGGATTTATTATATCATACAGTGTATGCATTAGAGAAATTAAGATGACTGCTAGAAGACAGCACCACTTAAAAGCCAAATTGTTTTTAATTGGTGTGAACTTGATGAAGACCTTAGGATAGTGGGTTGGGAGATAAGCCAGTAAGGCTATTTGATATTTGATAAGACTCTCACTTGGGAGATATAAAATAGATGTTTATTGGTTTTGCTATTAACCCTAACTGTTCAGATAGTCAAAAATACACACACGCACATTGCATACTTATTTTCATTTTTCATTTCGTTGCTGCTTTAAAATAAATGTTTCAGCCTTTGCATTGAGTTCATGGGGCATCAGTAGCATGCCCTTTTCTTCTCTGGGCTTTTCCTGTATCTTCTTGGTCCTGGAAAGAGACCAAATGCAAAGTGATCCACATTATAGGCAAAGAGAGCTGAGTGTTTAGTTTGCTCATCGTTTATATTCCCAGAATTCATCAGGGACTCACTTTGGAAGATAAAACATGGATCAATTTAGCTACTTGTCATTCTTACAAGCTTTATATATGTGTGGGGGGGATAGAAAGTAAGACCTAAAATAAGGTTGGAGATTATTTACCAGTCTCAGTGTGTTTGGCATCTTCACTAAATGTTCTGTAGCAGGAGTTAGTAAACTACAGACCACAGGCCAAATTCAGACCCTTCCACTACCCTTTCCACCTGACCCCCAGTTTTTGTAAATAAAGTTTTATTGGAACACAGCTGAACCAATCTGTTTGCATGTTGTCTAGGGCTGCTTTCATACTACGTTGGCAGTGTTGAGTTGTTGCCACATTAAAGACCTACAAACATGGCCACAAAATCTAAAATATTCTCTATCTGGCCCTTTACAGAAAAAGCTAGCTGATCTTGTCTTTCCACAATGGTCACTGACGAGAGCTGTGATAGGTGACAGCATAGTAATCCTCATTGCATAGGGAAAGCTAACAGGGTACCGATCTTCTTGTGTGCTTGTCATCTTTTTGTATTTGAAAACAAAATTCAGCACCACATTATTAAACAAGCATTATTCATCACATTATGCTCCAGTTGGCAGACTTATCATTTGCTTTCAGATTTTTCCTATATCTGAAATTGTTTAGTATTTTGCATTTTCCTTTATGTCTACGGCCTGGAGTGTAATATTCAGTGTCTGTGTATTTGTCATGATGCTTGTTCCAGGAGCCAGGCAGGTATATAGGAGTGTGAAAGAAGAGTGTTAAGATTATTTTTGAGGGCGGATTTTGGTTTTATTTTTCTAAAGAGTCCCCATAGATAGCGTTATTTAAAGACCACAAGAGTTTTTAATCTTTTAAGACACTGTTTTGCCCCAACTTCTCTAGGTGCCAGAAGATGAAGTCAAGAATTCAAAAACAAGAGAGGGAGGGAGGTCACATTGTGAGGAGAATTTCTTGGGAATAATTCTGGGTGGCCCTTCCTCCCTCATCCACCTTCCTGACAAGGTTGCATGTGACTTTCAATCTCTCCGAAGGGGGTGGCTCCTTAAGGATAACAAATGTCAGGCCCTTCCCAAAGGGACTCCTTCCATGCCTGAGACACCACGCCAGGTCCCCCTGCTCTGTGCACAGCCCAGGCTCAGGCCCAGGACGCATCCTGGTTGCGGTCTTTCCAGTTTGAAAACTTGGATTGGTTTTCTGTGAGAATTTCTATTTCCCTAAACTAGATATGAACCATTTGCACTCGCTAGGATTGAATGCTAGAACCTTCTTATCAGTTCTTTCCTTTTCTGCCAAAGTCAAGGTTAAGGAGCCAGGTTTGCATGCCTCCTCAGCACAGCTCCCTGTGAGAAAGCAGTAGGATCGTGGAAAAATAAAAAAATGTTTATTCCAAAGTTCTTTCTCCAGACTATTTTACTAACTTTTTGAAAATGTTAGCAGTTCCCTCTGGGCTTTTTTCCCTAGGCCCCTCTCAAGGTCATTGCAGTCATGGCCATTGTTGATTAGTGGGAGGGGAAAAAAAATACTTTTAAAAAAATGTGGATATTGTTCTACATTCTAGAGAAACTCAGAGATAAATCGAGTCCTGACTATTGTGGCTTCTCTCTCAGGGGTTGGGGGGTACAGGACACACTTGTATGAAAGCACAGCCTCTCTTTACTGTCACATGCCTGTGGACTTAAATTTGTAGCACAGATTTTTCTCTGTGATATAAAAAGAACTGTAGTCCAGACTAATTCAAAGAATGTGTGAGGAACAAGACTGCTCCATTCTTGGAAACTTACAAAATACGAAAAGAAAACAAAAAACTTTTTCTGCATATAAATAAATCTTGGGAAGCACATTGTGCAGAAAAGCAAAGAAAATTACAGAATATGAGATCCAGACTAAGAGAAATACTTCCTTAAATATCTCCAAGCACTTCTTTTGTTAGAGTTTTTAGTATCAGAATTAGCCTGCTGTAAGAATAGCCAGCATCCTGCAGCAGGCACAAGTGCTGGGATTTAGAGCGAGAGAGAAGAAACCATCAATTCCCTGTTCGGAATCGCGACCCCTGTGGGGGCAAGGCAGGCAGAAAGCAGGTGGTCTGTGGCTGGAATGTCTTACAGCTGGGAGTTCATATGACACTGGAAGAGACCAATCCAGAAACAGTGGCAAGTGAGCTGATGAACTAAACGGAAGCGCCCATCAGAGGACAGGGTGGCAGGGCCCTGAGCACATCCTGAGAGGGCACTGGGCCATGGCAGCAGGTGGGACGCATCCCCTCCCGGTGCCCAGGCTCTGCTGCCTGGGGCTTCTCACCCTGTCCTCTTGTTTGCTTGCCAACTGCAGGTTCGTCCCAGAGGCCTGGTCGGCCTGCACGGTTACCTGTGGTGTGGGGACCCAGGTGCGAATAGTCAAGTGCCAGGTGCTCCTGTCTTTCTCCCAGTCGGTGGCCGACCTGCCTGTGGACGAATGTGAAGGCCCCAAGCCGGCATCCCAGCGAGCCTGTTATGCGGGACCATGCAACGGGGAGCTTCCTGAGTCCAACCCGGGAGAGACGGATGGCCTCCTCGGTGGCCTGCAGGACTTTGATGAGCTGTATGACTGGGAGTATAAGGGCTTCACCAAGTGCTCTGAGTCCTGCGGAGGAGGTAAGAAGGGAGATTCTGGCTCAGATCCCCACCATCTTCTTGTCCTCTTTCTGTACCCTCTCTCGCTGTGTGCAACTGTGTCACGTGACTGCCTCGGGTCCAGGAATGATAAGCAGGGGGAGGAGCGGGGGGAGCCTTTCTAAACATAAAGCAAACTGAATGAAACCCAGATGTGTCTCTCCTGGGCTTGAGGAGCTCTGAGATTGTCAGCTGGGAGTGGCCAACACAACTTACTCTTTTACTTTCCATTGTCATTCTGGTGTTTTGCACAATATCCTGATGGATCTGACTGAGAAACGTGGTTGACACGGACCCAGCAATGCCCCCAACTTTCAGTTTTACTCATCTAGGCCCCGGCCTCAGTGCACACGGGATGAACCAGAACCCAAGATGACAGAACAGCCTGTTATTCCCAAGAATAACTTCTAGTGCCTCTGATTTACTCAGCTGATTTCCCAAAGTACTATCTGTTTCCAAAGAGAAAGGGTGTGTAAAGGGCAATTCACATCGCGGTCACCTGTAACTGGAGGGGAGTTGAAAGATTGAAGTCTGACCCCACCGCCATTTTTCAGATGAGAAAACGAAGATACAAAGAAGCCGAGTGACTTGTGCAAGATCACACTGATAGTGCATGACAGCTGGGACTGGGCTTGCCACTTATTTATTTCTCTGTCTAGAGTGCATCACACCACACTTCTTTAAGCACCTAGAATTCCTGAAGCTTTCTCATTACGAATATGATTGAACTAGGGTTAAATGGTCCATGTATTCTGACCTGGTTCCTAGGTGTATTTCATGGTGATCAAATAGATTCAGTGATTCTTTACTTCGGGTGAAATCTGAATGGGATTGTGGTGGGAGAGGAAGGCATTTAAATCAACAGCTAATTCATCGAGATTACATTATAGAATGTAATTACCATTATAGAAAATACATTACATTCCTATTGCCATTGCCTCCCATTGAGATTTTGATGGGTGAAGAAACTCTGCTGACCTCCTGCCAAATCCCCCTCTCTGGCTATCAGTGTTCTGCATTCCCAGCAAAGTTTCTTGAGTGGTGTGTGTGTGTGTGTGTGTGTGTGTGTATGTATGTGTGTATATATATAATTCCCCCAAACTGCGTTAGAAACCATAACATTTTGAAAACTCTTTTTAGGCATGTTTTGTTCTGGCCTGCATTGCTCAGTGGTTAGAGTGTCGACCCGAGGACAGGAGTTTCGAGGGTTCGATTCCTGGTCAAGAGCATGTTCATTCCTCTCTCTCTCTCTCTCTCTCTCTCTCTCTCTCTCTCTTTCCCCTGCCTTCCCTTTTCCTCTCCCTCTCCCCCTTCCCCTTTTCCTTCCACTCTCTAAAAATCAATGGAAAAAATATCCTCACTCCTCAGGTGAAAGTTGAAAAACAAGGCATCTTTTGTCATTATTGAGAATGTAAGGAGAAATGTGCCCAAACTGTTCCCATGGAGTTGAAAAGGAATGAATAGTGGAACAAGTACTAGCAAAGAATCAATTTTCTCCAACACAATTTTTTAATAAGCGTTTAATAGTTTTGACCTTGAGATTCTTGTTTGTTTCTAAGCCTTCCAGTTTGAAACCGTGAAATTCTTAAGCAGTTTAATGGAGAGCCCTGTTCTCTTAAAACCTAAATTTTTCCATCTGATTCTGGAAGAGTTTCTTGGAACTCAGCTAATCTATGTTCTTATGGTGTTCTTCCCTCACCCGGAGGACATCTTTCCGTCCTTAACGAGGGAGAAGTGTTAAATCAGCTGGTGGTCTCTGAGCCTGGGCAGGAGCTACGAGGTCATGTGGAAAGGCCACCTGCCAGTGGCTACCATGGCTTCTTTCCAACATAAGGAATGACTCAAGAGTTCAGATGGTGTGTGTTTATCCCCAATTTCCGTGATCACCTGAATTGAACGATCATTATCTCTAGTCTAAAACAAACGTGCTTTGAAAAACATTACTTCTGGTCTCTCAGTTATGGTTCTCAGTTACAAGTCATGCCTGGAACTTGATGAGCAGATGGAAAAAATAGATGCAGTAATGGAATATATAAATAAGCGGATACCTTTATGTTTAAGAGTCTAACTATTTTGCGGATCAACCAAGGGCATAAAATTCAAAGTGGAGAGAGTATATGGAATGTTTTTCATGTAAAATGTTTTCAGGAGATACTGATTTAGAAATAAGACTTGGATGTTGGATGTGCCGTTGATCTCTGCCTGTAGGAACTGAGCGTCTTTGTATGACATAAATTGTACATCCTTTCTGTCCAAGGCAGCAAAGTTAATGAAATGCCTTAGTTCTTAACTGTCAACAACTGTGCCGACTTACCTACAGTTATGTCCCTGTGCCAATGTCCTATATTTACACCTAAAATGTCCGAGTTGAAAACTCCAAACTGGTGAAAATAGGCTTGGGCTATCTGGGCCCATATGATGCCCATATGCACTAAAAAATTATTTTGTTATGTGGGACAGGTACATTTTGAAGTCAATGTTTGGCAGTAACATTTTATTGTATTATCAACTTTGATCTTTCACCAAAATATAACCCACGAGGTTACATATATTTTTAATCATTCTTGCTGAAGGCAACCAAAAACGTACAAGATGGACAGGTAGATTTTTTTTTTAAATCAATTGTGGGCTGTAAGGCCAGTCGGGCTAATTTTATTGTTTTTATAATCTCAAGAGAGGAAATTGGATAGACACAAAAGTAACCTTTCGCCTAGCAGAGGTAGCGACCAGAAGGAACTAGTTAGTAATTTAGGCTGTAGTGGGTGACTACGTTTCCCCAAGCTGTCATCAAATATCATGTAATAATTAAGCTATTCTGAGAGAGAGAAACAGTGAAAATTCCATTTTCTGGAAGATTAAAAATGAGCCTAACCCAGCCGTGGGCAAACTACGGCCCGCGGGCCGGATCCGGCCCGTTTGAAATGAATAAAACTAAAAAAAAAAAAAAGACCGTACCCTTTTATGTAATGATGTTTACTTTGAATTTATATTAGTTCACACAAACACTCCATCCATGCTTTTGTTCCGGCCCTCCGGTCCAGTTTAAGAACCCATTGTGGCCCTCGAGTAAAAAGTTTGCCCACCCCTGGCCTAACCTGTTGGTGGCTGTGTCCTGTGTCCCACTATCAATTCCTCGTTCTATTTTAATTTCCCTATGAACGGTATTAGGTGTGGTCAAGGATTTGAACCTGAACAACTTTCTGACATTGAACTCCTAGATGGTAAAAATCAACATTGAACCGTAGCTGAGGGAAAACTCGAAATTTACTTCAACAAGAATGAAGACGTCTTATACCCGCTGTTCCCTTTTCCTTATGAGTCCTCTCTCTTTTTGCTTCTGTCAAGAAAGGAAAACTCAAAATCATAAACTACTGTAGTTATACATATGTTCTGCATTGGTTTAGAATGTCCTTCTCAGTGCATATATTAGCCTGTTTGGAAAGAGCACAAACTGGATGAGCTAACTTCTCACTTCCTGGCCGGACTCCCCTGGGCCAAGGATACTGTGAACTTGAAGGTGAAGTCCTCACAGTTCCTCCCTCCCTCCAACTTCCCACACTCCCAGGTCCAAGGCAGCTCCCTCACTCCATGTTCCTCCCTCCAGGCGTCCCCTCCCCCTCCTCCCCTTAGCCGTAATTGCACACTATGCTTAGAATGCCCTGCCCTTGAGGCATTTCATTCCATTCGTCAGGCCACAAAAATTCATTGTGTGTTGATGACAGGGCTGGTCCCAGATACTCCTTTCTTATGACAGAGCTCTGTCCTTCCTTTCCCCCACCATCCCGAGCCCCACCTAAAAATGCGGAGGCAACTGGCCTCTATGCAATAGACCTTTAACTCCTAGTGTTGTGGAGGCGCGGTACATTGTTTTATCATACGCTAGATTAGAATCAAGTAACTCTAAAATGCTGCTTAATCTCAGCTCTTAACCATCCCAAAGGTGATTTTGATCTTGAGCTATGATTATTGGTTTAATGTAAATTTGTGTTCCACAATCCAAGAAAGGAGACTACACATGTCCTTGTGGAAACTTAACCTTTATTACATCCATTGTTTGAAATCTTAGGAGAACCTAAATTCTATAAACAAGGAGTTCACACAGTGAAAACAGGTCACATTACTCATATACCACCCCACACACACACACACACCTACACCTGAAATACTTTTAAATAAGGCAAATGATAACATATTCGTAGCTGAACAAAGCCCAAATATATTTTATTTTAGAACAACATTTAGTATCTCTTAAATAAATTGAAAACTTAACTTCTTAATGTGTTCCTTAATATAACCACAGCTCTGGATTCTGTATGGAATTGTTAACCTCATCCGGCGCCTTGCTGTCATTACCTCAATAATGCCAGACTATCCCAGGGGGAAGGGTCAGTGGTGATATCAACCATTTCTTGTGAAATGTTTTGCTATATCATCATTCCATGGACTTCAAATGGCTCATCCCAGCTGGAACCAAGAGAAACACCCTGTAGTCAGCATTACAGAATACGATGGAGTAGCTTGAATGTCCCATACAATTCCCAAATTCTCTACTCTGAACTAGCCATGATATGTTTAAATTAAATTTCGAAGTTTATTAAAAACTCAGAAAAAAAGAAAATTTACATTCATGGCCACAGGGTAAATATTGTGACTGGTTGTGTTTTTTTTATGTCTGGTGTATGAGACTTACTGGGAAGGAAGAAAGGTGATACTGATTCTGGCTTTAAAATGTCACTGTTTGACTAATGGTCTTGTTGGGTGACGTAAGCCAGTATAGCATCACCCTAGGAAGCATTAGCCTGTTGTTGGGGTGATATCTTCTTGGAGAAATATAGGGTAGGTAGGAGGAGGGGAACAACAGGGCTAAGAAGTGATGGTCAGTGCCCTGGCCGGTGTGGCTCAGTTGGTTAGGTGTCATCCCATGCACCAAAACGTTGCCCATTCGATTCCTGATCAGGACACATGCCCTGGTGGCAGGCTCACTCCCTGGTAGGGGGTGTGTAGGAGACAGCGGATTGATGTTAAGCTCTCACACTGATATTTCTCTTTCTGTCCCTCTCACTTTCTCTCTCTCTAAAAAAATCAATAAAAATATGTGTTTTTTAAAAAAAAGAAATGATGAGTCAGTTGAACTACATCAAGGACTAATTGCAAAGCAATGCAGAAACTAAGAAATACAGGGGTGGACAAAACTATGTTTGCAGTTGTAATACAAATAAATAATACAATAATTGATAAATAATAATATAAGAATAAACAGTGTTTTGTGTACTCGTTACTATAAACCTACTTTTGCCCACCCCTGGATATGTGTATTTATATATAACACTAATTCAATGGATTGTCACATATTCTGCTGTAACTACATACAAATATTTAACTACAGATAGGTATCTTTAGCTATACAGATCTTTATATACATAGCTATGTACGACTGAAAGCTTATTATCGAGAATGTTTTGTCTCGCCTGTTCTTTAAACTAAACTCTGCTGAAATGATTCCAGACAAATGCCTAGGCTATTCCTGAAGATCTCAGCAGATAAAACAGCCTCTCAGTATTTTTAAATGTGAACGCTGTCAGCGTTAAGGCTCCCATACGAAGGCACAGCTTCATGTTTGTCATCTGTGTGACCTTAGCAAGTCTTTTGACCCTTCCAAGCTTTAGTTTTCTAAGCTGCAAACTGGGGATACAAGTAGTGCATTCCTCATGGAGTCGTTGAGAAGATTGAATGGTGCATGTCACGCTCTTAGCCTCATACCTGGCTGACCATGTGCAACCAGTGGGTTTGGACTGTTATTATGACTGTGGGCACCGGAATGAAAAGTCTGGTCCGGGAAGGTAATGACCTTACCCTTATCCTTGCTCCATGAAAGTCTCCATGACAGGTCCTGCCTGCCACCTTAGACCTGCCAAGTCACCTGTGCCCATCACTGCTCAGATTGCTGTTTTACGAGCTCTGCGTCAGGGGCATGCAGGCATCAGTGGGAACACTGTTTCCATGGTGTAGTCATTATGCATCTTGTTCTCTTTCTTTGTTCTAAAGAACTGCCCTGGCTCACTAAAGAAAGGAACCTGAATCACAAGAAACCAACAGAAACTGGAGTCCTGGATGCGAGGCCCCGGGAGAACAGCAGTTTACAGATTGCTGGATATTAAAACATGGCTCTGGGCCTCCCTTCCAAACACAACAATCTCCTGTTGATTAAAATGTAACGTGCGAAGGTCTTGGGGCCATTTTTTTTGTCACCCGGCTCTCCGTCTGCATTAAATTATCACGTTTCCACGTTGGCAGCTATAGGGCCTGGTGGCATTTTTTTTTAAAAGCATTTCAACATCCTGGTAGCAGCCTGTCCTCTCGGGGGACACTCCCAGAGGCACGAGCCTACGTGTACTTTCTCCCAGACCGAGCGATGCTTGACAAGATGAGATGGGCAGTCCCGGGCTTGAAACTGCTGTCTCTGACATGCGGCGAGAGTCCTACCAATCACAGGGACCTCCCAGCGGCTGCCTTGTCCACACTTCATCACCCACACACGCCCGCTCGGCCTGACAGTGTGATTTGTACACAGGTGTCCAGGAGGCTGTGGTGAGCTGCCTGAACAAACAGACGCGGGAGCCTGCTGATGAGAACCTGTGCGTGACCAGCCGCCGGCCCCCGAAGCTCCTGAAAGCCTGCAGCTTGGAGCCCTGCCCATCAAGGTAACAGGCATGTTGCCTGCCCTGCTACCCTGGAGCGTGTGTTCGGAGCTGGGTGCGTCCGTCCGTGGGCAAGAGCAGAATGCTTATTGTTACCCAGTGTTTTGAAAACCAATTAGCATCAGTTCAAACTGTGAGTCAAATCCACTTAAGTTTAATTGAAACCAGGGCTCTGGAATTCCAGCCCGATGGTCATGCTCAGGGCCCAGAAGGCTCCGTGCACTGAAGTGGTCCCGTGGCGTGACCGGTATGTGCACGTGCCGCATGGCAGCTTTCTCCTGGAGGGAATATGAACTGACCACAGACTCCAGGGTCTCTGCCACCTTGGAGCCTGTGTCCCAAGGCCTCATACCACACCCAGTGGTTTGGCTCATGGAGCATCTGGGTGGTATAATTGACCCACGGTAAATCTCATGCACACAGCATGTAGATTCATTATAGCATGCTCTGGGGTGTATGTGTGTCATTTCACATGCATAAAATCAATTAGAGCATTTTATTGTTCAGCCCTGCCTGGGTCTCATTATTACCCAACCCTGAGTCTTAGTCAGTCAATCCGATCACTGCCTCTGTCCACACAATTTTATGGTGTCTTGGGAGACTTGCCTCCTGACACTTCTTTGGAGCAAATCTCTGTGGGAGCTAGCCCGTCTCATCTATGATTCTGGTCTTAAAGGGACAGGCTTACGCAACCAAAGCCAGACTTGCAAGTTGGCTGATGGAATGAAGAATGTTACCAGATAAGGTCATACCCTAGGCATGCAGGGAATGCTGTTTCTGAATGGTATCTCTTCTCTTTCTGCACAGTATCCTGTAAGAAGACGCGTGTTGCCTTCAGGAATTAACAATAATTTGCTACTCAAGTTGATGCTGCTTGTCTTGTTTCTCAGTCAACTAACTGCTTTCCTTTGGGACGTAGAGGGTACAGATCACAGGCCTCCTCAGATCAGATCAGGGCAATCTCACAGTGGCACTTCTGCCGGTCACAGAGTTGTTCCAGGCATTGATCTGAATGGTGAGCCTGGCTTCCCCTTTCAAAGGCAGAAGTGAGGAGGGCTGCTAGGGCCATATTCTCCAAAGGAACCAGAAGATCAGTCGGCCGCTGCTTAGAGCCCCACTCCACTCGGGAGAGTGGCAGCCAGGGAAACAAAGTCAAGGGCTGGCCCCACTAGAGCTAGATCCAGTGCATGGAATGCTGGAAACCTCTTTTCTATTTCTGCCCGACCTAAATTTACACCTCCATCCTAACCTTGCTGCTCTCCTGTTGGGTGAATCTAAGCCCTAATTGCCTGGGCAAGGGATACAAACCCCTTCTATTTAACAGTCTTTTCCCCATGTAAGAAGAGGCTGAGCGGTTTCAGCATGGACAGACAACTAGGGCCTTGGCTAGGAGGCCCAGAGGCCTGGCTTCCCATCCTAGCTCTGTCACTACTAGCTGTGCAGCATTGGGCAAGTCACCTGCCCTTTCAGTATCCACATCTGCCAAATGATTGGAGGGCACCACCTCCTGCTCAGATATCCCCTGACTCTTCATTCTTCCGATTCTTCTGTAGAGTGAAGACTACTGCTGCTGCTTTATTGTGCTGATCATTGCTGTCACTTCTGTTTGTTTATTTACTCTCACTTTAAAAACAAGCAGAAATGTCTCCCTAACCGCATCCAAGTGTAGTAATGACATCCAAATGCTGTGATGAGCTGAGGCAATGTCGAGGAGTCGGTACCTGGAACTAGCTGGAAATCTGGGATCTGCAGCCACTAAACCTGCCCTTTCCTGGGGCAGCGGAGGGAATAGGACACAAGATGTTACTTTTCATCCTCTGAGTATTAACGATGTTAAATTAGATGAGCTTAATTTATACTGACTTCAACAAGGACTTATGTTCCGCTTCACTTTATTTCATTTGCTCCAGAGGCGCTTGGCACTTTGATTTTCGACTAGTCAGTGGTCAGACCGACAGGCCAGACCTCTCTTGTTGGGAATAGCCAGGGATTTCATGGGCCAACCAGACACAGATGAGCATTTGAAGGTTGATGCTTATTAAAACAACAATGTGGACACGTGTACAGTGGGCTGGTATGACTCGCTCTCTTCGTCCCATCAAAGAGCCAAAGCAGATTTTCACTTTAACAATGAGAAATGTATGGAGGTAACTCATATGGAATATTTCAATGTGACATCAAGGGGGGAAATCTCTCTCTTTCTAAAGGTTGGTGTAAAATGTATATGAAAGAGGAGGTATGTTTTGCAGGGGCGTAATCGTGTGGTGGTGTGTTCTCAATCACCTTGTGTTCAATGGGAGTAATTTAAATCTTTAAACCACAGAAATTTTTATTGTGCGCAGACCCGTGTTTCCTACAGATTTTAGGGTGTCCTCTGCTGGGCCCCAAGTTTCTGTACATTGTCTTTTGGGCTCTTGGTCTGTGTTAATGTCCATACGTTAAAAAAGCCATAGCATTTTCCGTGAGATGGACAGAAATGACGTTTCAAGTCTGGGCCACTGTGCTTACGTCTCTGAGAGGAGGCCGCTGGTTAAGGAGCTTTCCTAGGGAATTGTTAGTTCTACTGAACACCAGTTAGGAAGCCGCTTTTGCTCTTGTGTGTGCTCAGAGTTATCAGATCCCAGGGTGCATACCAAGGCCCCAGGGCATGTCCTATCTGGGCGTCTTTCTAAGATTACACATCCCTTCCCCTGACTTCCTCTGTGTGAATGGCAGAGCTGGTATCAGAATCACGTGTCCAACTTTCAGCAGGTCCGGGCAGATACGTTCTCACACCCAGCTGTTCGCAGCAGGACGGCTGTATTCTCAAGCGAGAGATACTGTCTTGCTGTTCCCACTTGCGTGTGTGTATGTGCATGCGCACAAACTGCCTGCATTTTGGGGTGCACTTTAAAAAATAGTAGTTGTCTGTTGAAGAGAACTATATTTTGAAGTTCTTGCTGTCAGCTTTATGTCTTACTCCTCCTCTCTCTGCAACTAATGCCTACCATAATGTCAGACACATAGCAGGGGCTTATTAAGTGTTTACTGAATAAATGGATATAAAGGACTAGGGTCAAATTTATAAGTCATAGGGTTTATACCCTATTACTAATGCTAGCTGGGAAGACCCCAATGCTGCCTACTCTCAATCCCCCATCTCTTCCCTCCCATGTACCAGATGGTACTGAATTGCCATTATTTAAGAGTCTCTTCCCTAAGTTGAAGACTTTAAATGCCAATTTAAAATATAAATAGCCTTAGGATAAGTAGCCCTGTATGTTAGCAGTCACATATGGCAACGTATCCTCAAAATAAGAATTGGAAGGCAAGCTTTGATACAGTGGATGTGGACACGGTTGTTGAATGAATTGTTTGCATTGTCCAGAAAGGAATTTGCTCATCGGGAGAGAGAGAAAGTAGTGTGTATCATGAGGACAGATGTTAATCCCTTAACAGTGTTGCCTAAAATTGTCCAGGAGAAATTAGGATTATTTTTGCTTGTGAGCTGACAGTGAGAATTTTACATCAAAGTTGATAATCGCAAAGAAGTTATTATTACAAGGCAGAAAAATCACTGTAGGTTCCTTCACTGTCATTGAGCAATTTGTGTCCGGAAGCCCCACCACCCTGCCAACCTTCACTGGTGGCTTAGAGCAGCGTATGGCAGAAATATCCAAAAAGGAGCTAAGATCAGTCATTAGGAAAGAGGTCAGCCTCCTGCTCCCAATGAGAAAGCTTTCTGAGTACTCTAGAACCTATGCAGGCAATACATGGATATTCTCATCCTTTAAAAGTCCAGCACAGCAACAGTGATCCAGAAAGGCATCCACTCCCCTTTCTCCATCATGCCCTACAACTCCACTCCCGTTCTTCTCCCCAGAGATAACCACTGCTGATGGTTTGATACCTGCCTTCCCAGAACTTGTTCTATGAATGTATATGCATATATGAACACATACAAATATATAAGGTTTTCTTTCCTTTGTAAATGGGATCATATTGATATGTTGTTCGGCAACTTGTTTTCCCACTTAATTAATGTGCACTAAGAACGGTTCCTATCCCTGAGGCCACCAAAATAAAAACCAGCCGGTAAATTGACACTATGCCCCAATTCTGCTGTGTCACGTTTAGCTGTGTGACCTTCCAGAGGTCACACGTCTTTTTGGATCCTCAGATTCTTCATCTCTAAAAAGAGGATTGCAGTAAGGACTCAGAAAAAATGAAAAAGTACTTTTCTTCTCCTTCCCTTTTATTCATGGTGAGAAATACTTTATTTTTGAATAAAGCAATGTTTTGTATTCAGGACTTAACTCAAATTTGATTAGTTTTTTCTCTCTTATTCGAGAAAAAGGCCTCACTGGTCATCTCCCTGGGCTATACTAGCAATGACATGAGCAGCCCAAGGAGAGCCAGAAACCACTACCTTAAAAGAAAAAAAAAAAAGAGTACGACTGTTATTAATTATAAGCATTTGATAGCTTGGCCAGTGTGTGTTGAAAAGATTTGGTAAACGTACCTGGAGGAGGGGCAAGAAGTAAGCAATGAAAGCCAGATGGCTGAAAATGAAGGAAATTCCAGGCAATTTCTGCAGCTTTGTTCTAACATACTTTTTAAACTAAACTTTTATTTCTCTGCAACAGAGAACAGCTGAGTGGTACAGAACAGATAAACAGTAAGGAGGGGGCGCTCATAATTCCTGGAACATTACTTGGTTTCTGCCCCCCCCCCCACCCCCACCCCAACTCCTTTTCTCAGGCCTAGGGTGGCTCCTAGAACCAGCAAGCACTACAAGAGAAGTTTGAGAATCCCTATTTGAGATGAGAGAGTTAAGAAAAACATCTCAAAGGTCACAGAGTCTCCTCTTTAAAAGCACACTGCAGAATGCCAATTTTATTGTACACTAACAAAAGCCATGCGCACCCGCACCAAATGATTTCCAATCTCTGATTCCCTTTTATATTGGCCTACAATGGCTCGAGCAGAAGGTGTTGCCTTTTTACACAGCCATGCTTTAATTTATTTGTTGGAGCTTTCAAAGCTTTGCAGCCACCTTCCCCTTTGACAATGTACTTTAAGGTTTCTGTTTCAACATGCTCTCTAAATATTGGTCTATCTGCTGCTATGTTCCCAACGTTTCCATATGCTGCCTCTTGGCTCTGTCCATACTAACTTTTAAGTGCTTAAAGCAAAAGCACACCAAAGCTCACTGGCTTCACAGAAATTAAGTCCAGATCTGGAGGCCATACTCAGGCGCCTTCGGAGAACTAATGCTATTACTATTGTCAGTCTCCTTGGTAAACCCAGATGCGTAATTACACGGCCTCTCTTTCTTCCACTGATGGACAAGTTACAACAAAGGAACCTGCCAAGACCTGTTTCTTAACGATTGGACCTGATTGGCCCAATGGCAGGCTCTGTTATTGCTCTGCCCAGGAATGTGTTGGCCCAGTGATCAGAATTGTCCCCAGCAGCATTTTGACATTAACAAGAGTAACTGTCACATGTGTACTTGCCTTGGGGCTGAAATGTTCATGTCTCCTAAAGACAGCCCTTCCCCTGGTTACACATCACCCGTTCTATCAACCTCAAAACTCTGTGAAATGAGCTTTGATCGTATGCGAAATCACTTCGCATGCATAGATTTAGTTGTTGCATGAATCTGGGGTAAAAATCAAAGGACTGGATCTACCTTCCCATCATGTCACCTGTTCTAAAAAGGTAGAAACATCAGCTTTAGGCAAATCCATTCAATTAAGTCCTGAGAGGGAAGCTTTCCTGGTGTTTAACAACTATGTCAGTGGACAGCCCCTTAGACCACATATTTCTGCCTGAACTCTGGGAAAGTTCTTATATGGACCATTGACTAAAGTTAACTGTATGCACACACACCAAAAAAATGGCAGGAAGTGTTATATATCTCAATTCATTAAAAAATAAAAATGCATGGGCCTTTTCATGTACACAATCTGCTTGTATGTGGTCCTCAGAGATGACTAGAATATAAAACCCTGTTCTAAAGGAGCTATTATTTAATGGAGGAGGAAGATTTCAAAACAGTAGCTACTATGACTGAGGCAAGCACAGACTCTGTGGTAGCATGAGGCTGAGAGAAGGCTTCTTGGAGGAGACAAGCCTGTACTGAATCATAAGGCATGAGTAGGAGTCACCCAGGTAAGGAAGAGAAAGGATAGATGTCTCAGGAGAAAGGAAAAGCATGAACACAAAGGAAAGGACAAGAAATGAAAGGTAGTCTTAGAGGGTGGGTGGGGGTCAGATCCAGGATAGCCCAATGTGCTAAATGCAGTTGTGGAGTTTATGTCCTGCAATCAGTGGGAACCATTGAAGGGGGTTAAACAGGGGAGTGGACAAAGTAGATTTGCTTGGAGAATGTTGCCTCTGGCTGCTCATCCAATAGAGCTAAAGTGGTATTGGTGACTAACATTTTATATTACAGGCATCTACACTTTTTCTCATGTAAATTCACAAATAAATAGTGTGCTCTGTGGGGTGTACACCATTATATTTTCATTGAAATTAATAATGACTCTTGCCCTAGATAAGTTAGCACTTTGTATGCTCCCACAATCAACCCAGTGAGATTTGGACTGATTCTCCTGGCAGGAGAATAGAGCCCCACATATGGTATCATAAAGGAGTCATGAGAGGTGCAGCTGGGTGATCCCTGAGGCCTTTCTAGTTCTAACATTCTGTGATTCTTTGAAGATAATAATTATCCAGAGTTAAAGCTTTTCAAGAAAGAGAGAAAAAGTAAATTCTATTAGAAAACTACTGAGTCAGATTTAAGTCCTAAAGACAAAGCACAAAGTCTATTAGTCACAAAATAGGAACTGGCTTTAACTATAAATCCAGGAACCATGAGAAATCTACAGGGAACTAGACTCACATATTCATAAGAAAAATTTAGGCGAGAGTATTTGGGCAGCAAGAATGGGAAAACACTGAAATGGTGAACATATTTATATATAACTAGAGGCCGGGTGCATGGATTCGTGCACTGGTGGAGGGCGTGGCCTGTGGGGATCAGCCCGCTGTGGGAGCGCCATTCATCCTGGTCAGCTGAGTAGCTGTGGACCTGCCCTCTGAGCAGCTGCTCCCACTGTGGGAGCACCACTCATCCTGGTCAGCTGAGTGGCACTCCCACTGTGAGAGTGCACTGACCACCAGGAGGCAGCTCCAGTGTTGAGCGTCCACCCCCTGGTCGTCAGTGCGCGTCATAGCGACTGGTCGACCAGTCGTTCTTGTCATTCTGCCGTTCGGTCGCTGGGCTTTAATATGTATAGATACTTTACTAGTATTTGTCCATGTGTAAAAGGATACAAAATGGTCTGCATCTCTCAATTTAGATTTTTATAGTGCCCTTTACTATGACTAGAATTTCTCTTCATTCAGCCTCCATTGAACAAATATTTATTGAACGCCTGCTTTGTGCCAGGCATTGTGCTGGGGATTCAGTGATGAAAAACCTACTTTGTTCCCTGAATTGGGGTTTGGGGAATGCCATTACTTTTTTAAATCTTAGATACTTTAAGTGCTGCCGTCCTAAAGATAGTTATTAAACCAAATAACCCACTGTGTTCCTCACTGCTCCAAGGGCTGACATATCTGCACCAGTCATGTAAGCACCATGGGAATGGAAACACACCTGATCGCTCTCTGCTGTGGATATGGTGAGGAAACACTGGAGTTTTACAGTTCAAAATCTTCCAGCTTACAAATCAATCAATAGAAGTGGAGACTCCCAAAACAAATCTATTGTTTTATTTTACTTTCCCTATAATCCAAAGTTTTTCAAAAGTCCTAATGTAACAAGTTAAGGGCAAGCAATGATTTGGCCAAAGCTTTGAGATGAAAATTATTGCTGCCTAAGTGTACCCAATGATTCCTTTGGAGATTTGGAAAGCCCTCATGTGCAATTTGAGATGAAGAGCTTTTCTCTGACTATAGTGTCAGGAATCCGCTATGTTACTATGTTCCTTAAGCTTGGAAAACAAAGACGTAGGAAAAAGACTTGAGAAAGAGCTGGAGAAAAAGACATATGTCAGCAACATGAAAATGAGGGAGTGAACAGAAATGCTCTACTTTGTGCCCCGTAACCTGGGGACACAGTTCAGAAACAGTTCATCCTTCCGGAGACAGTATTCCTGTCCTGACACCAGCCCGAGGTCGGGTAGCTCTTAGGTCATCTGCCACGGCGACAGAAAGATCTGTCACAGAGCAGAGCGCAGCCAAACACTGCCTTTCCTGTGGCGAATCAGTGTTGTCCCTTTATCCTTGTCTTTACTGTTGTTTTATCTTCATCATTCTGTCTAATTATCTTTCCCTGAGCTGCAGGACATTTTGGTGTTTGTGTTAGTGACACAATGAAGCCTAGCATGATTGCTATTCGATGAGCACAGCTCCCAGACTCATGGCTTTCTCATGGGGCTCTGAGGTCACTTGTGGAGGGACTATCCCTAAGGCCCAGACAGACATGGGCACAGGCCAGAGTCCGTGTGCCAAGGCAGCTGCAGGTGGTGCACTCGGTAACTTCCTGCTGTTGGCTCTGGTTCTTGAGTGGACAGACATAACTGCCTTTCCCACTGGCCAGAGGTAGCTACACATGGGACTGAAGCAGCCAAACAAGGCCCTCTGCCCAGGGTGCATAGGGTTTGACACTTATTCCACCATCAGCAGGGGTGTTAGGTGCTAAAGTCTCGGTTTACTTTGATGATGTGCATGCCTCTGGGAGAGGTAGGTCATTATCATCTTAGCATGATTTTTTTAAAATAAGACACCATATTTTTCCTAACAGGAATCTTGGCGACACTTGGAAATGGGGTGACTTCAGGAGAAGAGCCTAAAGGGGACTTGGCAATGACAAACCTAAATATTCCCTACCAGGAATAGGGACACTGCCTGGAATAAGGGAGGAATTGTGGGTTTTGAAGTCAAACAGATATTGACTCTCTGTTTGCTTTGTGGCGTTAGGCTGGCTACGTTAGCCTGTCTAGGACTCAGTTGTCCTCAGCTGTAAAGCAAAGATAATTGTTCCAACCACAGAAAGGAGTTGTAAGGGTGATCATATACAGGGTGGGGCAAAAGTAGGTTTACAGTTGTGAGTACATGAAACACAAAGTTTATTCTTATATTGTTATTTATTAATTAGTAGTGGCCCGGTGCACGGATTTGTGCACATTAAAAGGTAATTAATTAGAAGAAATATTTTAATATAGCTATTCGCCCTTTCTCTATAATAGAAGTGTCAAACCAAATTCATGATCGACAATGACAGATGGAAACACACACGTGTGATTGGCACCGAGAACTTTATATGTATCATGCATGTGCAAGTCAACTTAGCCTTTTATAGATATAGAACAAACGTGCTTAATTAGACCTGCTTTCTGATTTAGCTAAACTTTTTCCAGTCCAGTGAAGCACCCCAACTTCTCTTTCAGGTAATTGTCAGCAACACAGCAGTAAATATCAACATGAAGCAGATTATTATTGTAGATCACACAGGGAGAACAAAGGGTAAAATATTTAACTGCAGCAGTGTTTGACTATATTCTGTTCAGTGAGAAAACCTGAAGTCATTTTCAAGGTCCACCATTTCTTACTTCTTTTCAGTCAGGTCAAGTTTCTAAACTTTCTAAATCTCTGTTTTCCGGCTAATGAAAAGAAAATAGGATTCCACCAAGTCTCCTATCTACCTACCCTAGGACTTTTGTGAGGATCAAATGAGATGAGGCACGGGAAAATGCTTCACAGACATTTGGTTACAGTGTGAAATGTTTCCACCTGGCTATAAAGCAAGTTGTGTTCCTGGGCTGAAGAAACTGCAAGGGGGCTAGTGGTCACTAGGGAGAAGAAGCTGGGCATTGCTATGTGATGTCATCACCCGGATGGACACCTAGCATATTAGCCTTTTATATATATAGATTGTATTATTTTCCATACAAACAACTGTAAACCTACTTTCACCCCATCCTGTATGTAGAGCACTCAACCATTTCCTACCTCATATAGTAACTGCTCAAGAAACTAGGAACCTGCCATCCCTCTTAGTTCCCTCTGCAGGAAACCACATGATATAAGAAAACCTTCATATTTATTTCATAGTCACTGCAATTTATTCCTGTCTTTTTATAACCAGCTAGTGTGGGAGCAGAGCGAAGGGGAGGCTGTGGATAGAACCTAGCTTCAAGCCGGCTTTCTGTCCAGCTGGCCAGATCCCTTAGGCAGTTCTAGAACAGGAAGCAGAGCTTCCTGTCTCATGGATCCACCAAGTCTGCAAAAGGCAGCAATTGTTGGGATATTCTGTTTGACTTTAGCACCTAATCTAATAAGGTGTGTTGTTTTAAAAACAGTTACAAGATGATGAAGTGGGACCAGGGGAGACAGAGTCCAAATATTCTTAAAAAGTTAATATCCTGTGTGACATGACTGAAGGAAGTAAGGCCTGTGGGCAGGGGCGGTGTGAGTCGTGGAAGTGAGCAGCTGTGTCGTGATGGTCAGAAAAGCCTGTGATAAGTCAGGAAGGAATCAGAAAGCACATAAACAATGTTATTCCTAGCCAGTTGTCTCCTCAAATACTTGTAGGAGAGAGGAGGAAAGGGAAGAAGGAAGGAAATAAAGAAGAGAGCACAGGAAACAAGTAAAATCCAACCCGGGATGTAGATAAGGCATGGGCATCCTATGCCCACACTCTTGCTAACCCTCACAGGCCATCCTCCAGCTAGGTAGGGTTTCCCTAATAGCTTCCATTCGTTGGGAGCTTACAGCATGCCGGTCACTGTGCTCATCACTTTACAGGCACTGTTTTGTTTAATCTTCCCCACAGTTCTGTGAGGATTTACTATTCCTATGCTAACTTTATAGCTGAGGAAACTGAGTCTTTAAGGGGATCATGTCATTAGCCCGTGGTAGGTTCAGATTTGGAACAAGGTGTGTTTCATTCCAAAGTTGTTACTGAAGAGTTTGTGTTTCAGTCTTGGCCTCTGTTAATGGTGTTTATACACCCACCCTCCCTTCCAACATCCCTTCCTCTCTTCCTCCCCCATCCTATTCCAGGCACTAAACTCCAGGCGTGGGAACTACCACAGTGAAAAGAACAGTCCTCCTAGTTCCGTAGTTGCTTATAACCTGGTGAAAACCACAAATAGGTTAACAGGCTTCTTTTCTATCTCTAACAGATAAGCTCCATCTCTTACTCTTAGTTGCCAAGGGCAGAACTAGACTCTTGGCAAAAGCTAGTGTGTAAGGGATGGTGAAAAAAATCACTCAAGTACACAGAAAGCCAAACATATAGGAAATGAACCATGCTAAAAGAGAAACCAAGTAGACCTAAGTGAATGTCTTAAAACCCAATACTGAGTCATTAGGCAAAGCGCTCAGTTCCTAAAAAGCTCATTTTTATAAAGAAATACTAAGTCATCCAGAGAGATGCAGGCTGGGCTTACAAATCTGGAAGGTATTGGTGGCTGCTTTGAAGCTTTGCGTCTTTGCTCTGCCACGACTAACAACCACTGGCTTAGTTTTTGCTTAGCAGATGGCCTGTTCATGTTGTAAGTTATAAACACCATTTCTCCCTTACACACACACACACACACACACACACACACACACACACACACACTTCTCTTTCCCCAGTTGCCCCAGTGCAGCCTGAGTCCCTGCTTCCTTTACTGTGCCACTCTCTTCTCTAACTCTTTCTAGTACCTCTCTCCTCTCCCCCCGCCTCCCGAGACTTAATCTGAATCACCTTGCCTTCTGAACACCCAAATTCCAAGATGACCCTTTTCTGCCACTTGTGCAGGACCCAAATCCTTTCAACCCTTTTTCTCCCACCTGCCCCCCCATTTATTCAGTTCAACTCAACTAAGAATTAGAAAAATAAAACTACCTAAGCAAATTCACACTAAGGTGTAAATGACTGATCCCCAGTCCTTCATTCCAGTCTTAAGAGCATGGGCTTGGAGTCATAACAAACCTGGGATAAAACCCAGTTCATACAACTTACTTGCTTGTTGGTCTTAGATGAACTTTTCAGAACTTCAGTTTCTTCATCTTTAACTTTGATCCATCTTGTGAGGATCTGTATGTTATGTGCTTAGCATAATACTTAGTACATATTAAGTACTCAATAAACAGTAATAGGTATTAGCTGTGATTTTTGTGTGATTTTTGTTTAATTCTCTAAAAAGCTGTGCCTGGGTTGGAGGACTTGGGTGATTTGTGTACATTTAGGGAACTTTGGCTCTCACTGTTTTTCCTGAAGGAAGGAGAGACAAGCTCTGTTACAGAGGAAAAGGGCTGCCCAGTCTACGCCAACAATACCTGGTCCCTAATTATCCCTTTTGTAAGCTCTAACTCCCGGAGGGACAGGGGGATGGGGGCATTTTCTACTGGTTACAGGAAAATCCAGCTCAGTTCAGCAAACATTTATTAAAGTCCTGCTGTGTTTTAGGCTCTGAAGAAACAAACAAGTCTAGGACACAAACAGATCATCACAGTGACAGTCCAAATGATCACAGTAGGTAGGAATGACTCTCTTCTGGGAACACTGAGATAAGCCACCTAATCCAGATGAGAGGTGACCCAGAGAAGCTGAGTCTCTTGTTCTTACAGAGGTCAAAGTATTCTTTTCTAAATTTCCAATCAAACATGTTAGTGGTATACTACTTACATATTCCTCCCAAGGTCGCAATCCAGGCATTGCAAAGCCCTTGGGACAAGTTTGTGTCCTGCCCTTTGTTTGTTCCCTTCCAATCTGATGAGCCTGAAAATGCTTGATTCCTTTGTATTATAAGAGTATCTCTGCTTGCTCTCAATTAATTACCAAGGAGCTGATACATTTGCATCCCATAAGCATGTAATCCAATAACAATTATGACAACCATTTTAAATGGGTCAGATTCATCAACTGCCAGATTTATTGGATTTCTATCCCTACGGGTTACACTAGAGCTTGAAGTCTGAGCATTTATCTGTAACTTCCATGCCCTCGTCAAGGCTTAGGCGATTAAAGAGAGGGACCTAGAATATAGGCACTGTGTTGTGCTGCATCTTCAGGCAATGGTGGAGAACTACAGAAAACAGAACTACTTGGCTCAGACCCCGGGACATTCCCCAAATCCTGCCATTTCCCTCAGCTGTAAACTTAGGTCAACAGCTCTTAGATCAGTTTCGAATAGGTCTCTGTGAAAGTTGGTGTTTTGTAAATATAAGATATTGAATTATTACTTTCTCTTTATTTCTTCTTTTAAGCTCCTGCTTCATCTCTTGCCACATGAAATACTTCAGAGGGTTGGTTTTCAGGGCCCCACTATCTAATCAGTCTTCTAAATACTTGATTATTGTGCAGATGTCATTGGAAGATTTGCTTAACACAAAGAGACATCAACATTGCAGAGAAATCTGAGGTTGGGCACTGACACTCAAGTTGTTTTGAAGTTTAGGGAGTAAACAAAATGGAAATTTATACTCTGGCCTTGTTAAAAAGCCCCACATGTCAAATCTGGGTTTCTCCTTTCTTAGAGATAAAGGGTATGTGGGAGGACTCTGCGGATCATTGTTGAGTATGTCCAGGGTGCTCTTTGAGAAATTGAATTAAAGTTCTGAATGATAGAAAATAAAGCTTATACATCACAGATGCATTTACTGGGGAAATTTTCTAGAATAAATGTATATATGTCTGTAGGTGGTCTATTTCCCAACGCCCCCACACCACCCATCTATGATACTTTTCCTGCCCCAGCTCCTTTTCCATAATAGCAAGCCAGAGAAATCAAAAATTGTGATGCCCAGAGCTTATACAATTTTGAGCTTCTCAAGCTCTGGAAAAATCACAGAAGGAAACTGTTATAAGCAAGGTATTTATTGATGTAAAATCCACCACAACTAGACAGATACCATTTATCAATGCTCTTTTTGTGAGGAAAATGATGCCAGAATTATGATGTGGGAGAGGCTAGTGTGGAGCCAGATCTTCCTCCCAAGGTGCACCCCACTGTCAAGCTCGATTTTGTGGCTTTTTTTTTGTACTAATGGTAGGCTGTTTGTTTGCATCTGCGGGGAGACAGTAAGAAGACTGTTTGGGGACCAGAAACGCTTCCATTTCTCTCCTCTTTATTCCATGTTACCTGCGAGGCACTTCCCCCGTCCTTCTGAAGGCACATCCCAGGCACACCTAGAAACACCTTGAGTGAAAATGGGCATGTCATGTGCTTTATCTTTCATTTAATGGAGGTTGACGATATAACTGACCCATGGTGGAGGGAAGTGAAACCACATGTGGGCTGGATTGACCTTCCCTTGATCTAGCAAAGAAAAGTGCTGTTTTCCAGCTCACCCCTGCATACTTCACTCCTCCAGGAGGGTAGTCCTGCAGAACAAGGTTGGCAGGAAGGAGACTACTTCTCATCACACATGGTCTTGCTGCAGCTGTGCATCTATCTGGGTCTGGAAAGTGGGCCCATTGATTGTATTCCTTTCCCTTGACATTTAGAATGGTTGTTGTGTTAAAATCTTAAGCTACTCCATTATATCTTTCTGCATCTTTTCATCCTCCAATTTATAAAATTCCCTTCCCGCTGAGTCTCTGAGCATAGGTGATCTCTAAATGTAAGCCTATCCCAACACTGATGCCAGTTCCATAATTGTTTGTTTGTTACTTATCACATTTGGGACCCCCAAGCCCTTCTCTGTAGACAGACTAGCATCTGAAAAAGATGGGTTTTCTGAACATCAAATGTACCTATTTGTTTAAGGGAACTCAATCTACTTGCAAAGCCAATAAAAAGGTGAAGCACGGGGTGGTTTCTGCTCCAAATCCCCATGCTTGTGCCCATTGAAAAGATAATGCTGAATAGATTAAGAGACTTCATAGTCCTCAAGTAGCATCGGAAATCAATGTTTCTTGTGAGCAATAATTTTGCCAACCAGGTACTGGAAGCTGGATTCATTCACTTCTGGTGCTTGAGGAATCATGGTCACATGAAGAACGTGGACACCAAATTCTCATCACTTCCCTGTCAGCTCTATCAGCCCTATTAGTTCTGACAGCAACAGAAGATCATAGAGCTTTATTCTTTATACTCAAAAACCCAGAGAGTGTCAAGGAGTTTGGCTGACAGACTTGTCTGGAATCTAAAAAGTTGACACATGAATCTCCCTCAGTGTCTAGGGTTGTAGAACCCCAGGATGTAACTTTGTCAAATTCCCTCATATTTTCTGTGAAGAAAGAGAGACCAGAGGTATTAAGTGACTTGCCCAAGTAGCCATGTCTAGCAGAACTCAAACTAAAAGCCTAAAAAGTAATGTTTCCCAACTTCAGTGTTTATCATAAACAGGTATAGTGAATCAGAATGTGGGATCTAGAGCTGAATTTCCTGAGTTCAAATCCTGGCTCTACCACTTATCAACTGTGTGTCCTTGAGCAAGTTACTTAACTCTTCTTTGTTCTTGGTTCCTTATCTGTAAGATAAAGATGCAATAATACTGTCCTCATAAGGATTCTGTGGATATTAATGAGTTAATATATTTTGGGCATTTACATGAATGCCTAGCTGTTGAAGAACATGCTCTATATAAGAGTTTTCCAGTGCTAAAGATGCACTAAGAGCTGGAATCAGGTGTCAGAATAGGGGATCCAGATGGTCAAAGGTAGACATAATATACTCCTAACTAGGGTAAAAAATAATTTTATTACCAAACTACTGAAAGAAGTTTTTATTCTTTCTCTATACCTCATTATCCTAGAGAAATGAACTGAGTATTTTATGTATAGCTGGAAAAATACCAGTTACCTCATGTAGAAAATCTTTCATCCTTTCCAAAGATGTGCATACTGATCAATAAGAAAGGCATGCCTTACTCTTTGAGAGTGAAGAGTAGGGGGTAAGAAGGCAAGTGGGACATGAAAGGGAAAGAAGGAAAATAGCTGCATTCATAGAGCATGAGGATTTTTCTAGTAATTTACTGTGAATGAGTGATAGTTAAGAGTTAGGAATCCAGCTGACTTCCATGTGGCATGGGGCAGAAACCCTCTCCACAGTTTTGTCGAAGTCAGATGAATTCCAGTAAGTTAAGTGCCTGGGTTGCCCCACTGTTTCTGTTTTGCTAACTAGAAAAGTGGACAACATGCTCTGAGATCAGGGGGCAGCTAGAAAGTTCTCTGTGGCCTGGGGAATGTTTGGCTGCATGAGGCTAAACTGTTCATTAATGTAAGTGTAAGATAAAACAAGCAAAATGGACTCGCAAAATTGTTGCCCTAATTTGTGTATAATCATAGCAATAATTCTCAGGAGCCACAAATAGGGGAAAAGGAATCCCAAAGACCATTCTTTCTGTTGGCCTCTCTTGTGTCTGAGAACTAACATTATAACAACAATGACAGCAATAATAATGATGGCAGCTGCCATGTGATATTTTTCTCCCAGCACCTGTGCAAGCTAGAGGCTAGCAGGTAAGAACACAGTTAAGAAGTCTGGAGGCAGACCACTTAGGATTGAATCCGGGATCTCTTCCTGACTCACTGTGTGACCTTGGTCACATTATTCCAGGTAACCCATATGTAAAATGGCATCATAATAATACTTCTATCTTGGATTGCCATGAGAATTAAATGAGTTAGTACATATCAAGTTCTTACAACAGTGCCTCATACATAACAAGCATCCAGGAACTATTGGAAGCTGCTATTGAATTATTGTCTTGTATTACAGATAAAGAACCTGACATTCAAAGTAGATAACTTGTCCAAGGTTACAAAACACAGGTAGGAGTAGATTCCAGTCCTGGTCTGCTGGAACGCAAAGTTCTGGGTCAGTGTGATTCTTTGATGTCATGCTCATGTGTCTCCAGCTTGATGAACACAGTTCAGGGATTCAGGGCAATTCATCAGCACTGTTCAGATCCAAGTGTGTTTAAAAATAGCGTTCCAGGGTTCAAAGTGCTAGCAATGAGTGAGCATCATGGATAATCAAAAACAAATGAGAGATTTAATAAGCCAATGTAAATGGTAATATGAAGGTTTCAATTTATTCAGACTTTAGCCTGGCAGTAATCCCTTAACTCACCCTGAGATAACAAAACATCAAAGAGTAAAACATACGTCTACTTAAAGAGATCTTTGAACCTAACGTGAAAAATAACCGCTGGTCATTTTTGTGTAGTCACATATGAAGACATTTGTGAAAGGCCTCTCTCTTAGTCCTCGGGACTAGAAAATACAGGCTTCTGCTCTCCACAGCCTGTGGATAGAATATCTGCCTGGATAGAAACATTCCTGGTCTGTGAAGAGCAGTGGTGTGTGTGTGTGTGTCCCCGCACGGATGGAATTAATCACACCCTGCTCCAATAGCTAGCTGCTTCCTCTCCTGACTCCACATATCAAACTCTGGAGATTGAGACAGGCAGTCTCTCCAAGAGAAACAGCTCTATCTTTTCTTTTCCTCTGCCAAGCCAGGTTTGAATTGAATTTACAGCCTGATTAAATGTGGTGGAAGACCTGCTTGAAGCCTTGTGTTACCCTGTGCCATGGGCCTGTTGGAACTCTCACCACCAAAGCCTGGCACCCCTTGGGATGGACAGAAAGAGAACATGCTGAGCATCCAGCCCTCACCTGATGAGGGGTGTGCCATTCAACAGTGCCCTGGGGACAATGAGTTTGAACTGTAGTGAGCTTATGTCGCCTTTTTCATTAGAGCTTGGACTGCCCACAGTGCCTCTGTTTCCAAGAAAACAGAGAGGAGTGAGAACCAGAATTTTCCAAGGACTTATTAGGTTTTTTATGCCTCAAGCATAGTAATAGGTAAATTAGAGTTCCCCAATTTTCCTGATTTTTTTTTTTTTTAGAGAGAGAGCAGCAAGGAGGGAGGGAGAAGAGAGAGAGAAAGAAAGAAAGAAACATCCTTGTAAAAGAAAAACATGGACTAGTTGCCTCCCGCACACACCCTGGCCAGGGCCGGGGATCGACCCTGCAACCCAGGTATGTGCCCTTGACCAGAATTGAACCTACAACCATTTGGTGTGCGGACTGACACTCTAACCACTGAGCAACTCCAACCAGGGCCTGATACCTTCTCTTTACTTCTTCCTTTGCCCTGCCACCTCTTAGTTAACCTTCAAGACTCAGCCCAGACCTTACCCCCTCCAGGAAGGCTTCCATGACTGTATCTCTTCCTCTTGACTCCCAACCCATGTTTTTATGCCCCCTAACAGCTTGTGCTACCCTGTCTCATAGACTAAACTGCAAGCCCCACAGGAATGGGGTCCATATCTGTCACACAGAGCAAGGGGAATGTTCGGTCTGCGGGCGTAGAAGACCTGCAAAATCATTTGGTCTGGCCCTGCCAAAGCATTAGGGGTGAGTTAATTACATATTTGACCAAATATAGCAGGCTAATTTTTAAGTTGATAATTTTGCATACCCTGCAAATTATGTTATAAATAGTCAAATGGCCCTTGGCAGAAGATTCCCCACCCCTCACATAGAATCTGGCCACAAAAGAGTTCTCAATAAGCATTAATTGACTGAATAAATGAATGAATGGCACTTATTACGGTGTCTTGTAATTATCTCTGAAGGCCCTTCTGGTCAAGAATTTTTTTCAAATCTCTTTTTCCCCATCATTCAGTATAGCACATGACGTATGGTAATTTTTCAACAAATGAATACATGGTTATAGGCACACGTACATATATGAGTGGTTGAATACACAGATGGGTGGAAAAATTAGGTCTACATGGCTGCAAAAACACTTATCTTGCGGGAGATAACAGAATCAGATCTGTGGATCCTGACATGAAAGACTGACCTTTCCAAGCGTTTCACTTGCAGAAAAACAAACAAACAAAAAAGTGAATATAAATGTCCAGAAAGGTTTCTTTTTACAACACAAATAAATGGAGTAAAAGCACTAACTCAGGGGAGTGCGTGAGATTGCTAGGTCTACTGTATTGGAGTACCACACACTGGGTGTCTTAGAACAGCAGAGTTTTATTCTCTCGCAGTTCTGAGGCTGCACATCTGAATCAGGGTGTTGGCAGGGCCATGCTCTCCCTCTGAAACCTGCAGGGGAAGGGTCCTTCCTCACCTCTTCCTTGCCTCAGCGTTTGTCAGCCATCTTTGGTGTTCATTGGCTTGTAGATTCATTGCTCTAATCCCCTGTCTTCATGTGGTCATTTTTCTGTCTGTCTGTATCCAAATTTCCCCTTTTCATAAAACACCAGTCATATAGGAATAGGATCCACCCTAATGACTCATTTTAACTTGATTGCCTCTATAAAGACCCTGTTTCCAAATAAGTTAGGGCTTCAACATATCTTTTTGGGGAGGACATTATCCATTTATAACAGGGAAACATTCTTAGGCTTGTAGGGTTGTGTTTTGTTTGTTGGTTTTTCTGTGAAGAATGCTACCTGCAAATCAACACATAGATGGAGATTTTAATAGCCTGATTTGATGGATGCCAAACAATTCCCTTTTAAAATTTGATCCCAAATCTTAAAAGCTTTGTATTCTACTCAGGATAATAACTAGAGAAAAACATTTAAGCAACTAGAATTGTATCAACTAAGACACTCTAACCTTGGCTTAGAGCAGCTTAATGGTCAGTGTTGTAGAATACAACCAAGACAATGACCAAGAATCCAATAGGATTACAAAGAGGGTGTATTTGTTGTGGGTTGGGATGTGAGGGAAGCCTCCCCAGAAGAGGAAGGGATTGAATTAGACCCTGAGGTAGGAACATGGAGAGCATTCCAGGCAGGAGAAGTTGGAAGCAAATTCCAGCCGTGAAAAAGAGATTGTGTGTCAGGAAGTCAACAAGTGGTTGAGCCTGGCGGAGGCTGACCCTCTTTGAGGAAGGTAATTCTGCAAAAAGGGAAGGAGCTTTAGTGCAAGACCATTGGTGTGAGAATGCTAATCAATTAAGATAAAAAGGAGACTCTGTCCCTCTCTCTAAAAATCAATGGGAAAATATCCTCAGGTGAGGATTTAAAAAATAATAATAAATAAATAAAAGGAGAAAAACTGGAATACAAACCAAAAGAGGGAGAAAAACAACAGATGACACATGTTTATGATCAAAGTGATTCCTTCCCTGACCTTGACCACAAAGAGAACAAGCCTGCAACTATTTTTAGTAAGAAAGTTCCACCTAGAATTCTAGGCAAGCCAACTAAAATGTTGACCTCCTAAGGAGAAAAGTGATTTTGCACGTCATCTACCCCACTGACAGGACGTTCATATCTGAATTATAACAGCCAATAGGAATTCTATGTCATCTAATGTACTGCCACCTGGAAGATGGGTGATTAGAGAATAGGAACCAGAGGTTAGATGTTTTAATCGAATCAAGCTGCCTGTAAGTAAACAGGCACTTGGGTATTTCTCTATGACAGTAAGATGCCATGGGGGGGTGGCGGGTAGTGGTGAGGGAGGGAAGGCTAAATATATTCTATACAACTGGGCCTAGTTTCAGTGCCATTCTGCTGTTTGACAAGTCCTGTGGAGGAAGTAGGCTGAAAGCAAATGGGTCAAAAAGATAATAGATGAACTCTGTTTGTCAACCGCAATCAGTCATATAAATCCAAGTTGTTATGAGCACCACACTGCCTGTCTTCTGAAATTATCAGGACTCATGGGTCAGCCAAATAGCCCTTAACTCATCAATATTTCCTGACATTGCTTGTTGTGTCCCCTGGGTGATTGTCAGTCTCCCATCTTTGCTGAAAGTATGTTGAGGGTGGTGAGCACGCTTCCCGCTTCTGTCTCTGTCACAGTGCTTAGCAGTGAATGCTTACGCTGTCAGTTACTGTGGCCATGCCACCGATGTTCTTTCCATCCGTCTCCACAGACTCCGACTCAATCCAGGAAGAAGTCTCACTCTGTTCATCTAATCTCTATCCTCACACTAATCATCCATGCATTTAACAAATATTTACTGAGCACCCAATAATAACAGTCCACATTAGCTAACGTTAATAGAGCCCTTAATCTGTGCCAGGCACTGAGCTTAAGCCCTCAATCTAGATGTTCTCACTTAAACCTCATAACAGCCCTTTGAAGTGGGTATTGCTATTATTCCCATTCTTAATATTAATATATTGTTAAGTCACTTGCCCAAGATTATGCAATTAGAGAGTGGCAGAGCACAGTTCACTCACAGATAATCCAGTTCCAGGGCCCAGGGTCTTCCACATTATGTCCCAAGACCACCCAGAGCATCTGTGATGTGCCAGGCGCTGGAGGGGGTGCTGGAGATAGAAAGAGGAGTAGGTCAGAGCCATTGCTGCACTTGTGGAGTGCGGTCTAGGTTGAGAAACAAAGAGACAACAATAACTACAGTGTAGCCCTAACCGGTTTGGCTCAGTGGATAGAGTGTTGGCCTGTGGACTGAAGGGTCCCAGGTTCGATTCCGATCAAGGGCATGTACCTTGGTTGCAGGCACATCCCCAGTGGGAGGTGTGGAGGAGGCAGCTGATCGATGTTTCTCTCTCATCGATGTTTCTAACTCTCTATCCCTCTCCTTTCTTCTCTGTAAAAAATCAATAAGATATATATTAAAAAAATAACAACAGTGTAATACTGAAGGTGAGCCTGAGGGAAGAGAAGAATGACCTTGGGAGGAAGGAGACAGCAGCGTGCTGCAGAGAGAAAGGTCTAGCTCTGCCTGGTGGCGGAGATATCAGAAAAGTATTCAGACAGGAGGGGGATGTTTAGGCTCCACCCTGAGAGATAGAAAGAGGAGTAGGTCAGAGCCATTGCTGCACTTGTGGAGTACTCAGCCAAGTTCAGGATGGGGCTGACCTGAGATTAAACCAGAAAGATGCATCCAGCCTTCTCTGTGAAGCACAGTACAGGCCAGCCAAGGATTTGAACCTTTGCCTGTGGTTAACTGTGGTGTTTTAAAACCTTAATTTTGACATAATTTCAGTTTTTTAGTAGTTGCAAAAATAATACACAGGGCTCCCTTATACCATCCCCTCAGTTCCATAGTTGTTAACATTTTGGGGCCATTTGAGAATCATGTCAGGAGATATCCCATTGCATCTTAACATGTCAATGTGTACTACCTAAGTCACAGGATGCTGTCGTAAATAACTACAGTCTAACCATCAGAACCACAGGTGACATTAAATCACCATCTCATCCACAGACTGTTCAAATGTTCCAGTTGTCCCAATAATGTCCTTTATAGGTCCAAGATGTGATTGTCATTTCTTTTTAGACTCCTTCATCTGGCAGTATGTTCTTGTCTTTCATATCCTGGATGGTTGCAAGGAATATAGGCCAGATACTTTGTTAAATGTCACTCAGTTTGGGTTTGCTTGATGTTGCCTCATGATTTTTGAATTTTTGACAGAAATACCACAGAAATATACTATATTCTTTTAGTGCATGTGGCAGGAAACAATGAATGGTTGTTGTGTTCCATTCATTAGTGGTGATGTTAGCTCTTATTACTTGGCTAAGGTGATGTCAGCCAGGTTTTCCACTGTAAAATTATTAAGTATGTTGCCCTTATTAATAGTAAGTAACATAAATATTTTATGGGGAGACAATCTGAACTAAGTAAATACCCTATTCCTCATCAGCATTTGACCCACCAGTGTTAATATTCACTGATGAGCCTTACTTGAATCCTTTTTTATTATTATGGTTGACAAATGGTGACTTTCTAAATTATATCATTCCTTCTAGATTATTAATAGGCATGCTACTGTAGGGTAGCACTTTCTCTTATTTATTTATTTATTTATTTATTTATTTATAAATTTCTATTTTTCTCAAAGGATTAAAATCCATTACTATCAAATTATCCTAAGCATGGCCAGTGGGAGCTCCTTCAAACTGGCCCTTGTGTCCTTTTGACATATATCCCATTATTCTTTGAACATTTCTTAGTTTTGGGATACAAGATGTTCCAGGCTCATTTTTCATTTTCCCAGCCCCTGCTGGAGACATTTCTACAGGAACTGCTTTCTGAGTGGAGAATGGTATTTAGAATCAAGATCTTGGCTCTTGATATACTTGATACGACTGGGATATCATTGCTTCTAGGCCTCTCAGCAGAAAGATCTGGGAAAGCTTTTATACATATGTGTTTTATTTGTAAACACTCATTTATATCTGTTGATGTATCTATGTCTATCTAGGTATCTGTCCATCTATTAAAAACCACAAGTTAACTGCAGTGGGAAGGCCAGGGAGGGTTGGGGGACAGGAGGGAGGGGAGTAAGAGATCAACCGAAGGACTTGTATGCATCCATATAAGCATAACTAATGGACATAAGACACTGGGGGGTAAGGGAGGGAAGGGGTTTGTCAAGGGCGGTGGGGGGGAAGAACATTTATGTAATACCCTTTGTAATAAATAAATAAAAAAAAACCACAAGTTCACAGAGAAATGCAAATTAAAATCACAATGAGATATTACTTCACATCAGAATAGCTATCATCGATAAATCAACAAACAGCAGGTATTGATGAGAATGTGGACAAAAGGGAACCCTAGTGCACTCTTGGTGAGAATGCAAATTGGTGCAGCCACTATGGAAAACAGTGTGGAGGTTTCTCAAAAACTTAAAAATAAAACTGCCTTATGACCCAGCAATCCCACCTCTGGTGATATATTTGAAGAAACCAAAATATTAATTTGAAAGATATATGTACCCCATATTCATTGCAGCATTATTTACAATAGCCAAGAAATGGAAGCAACCTCAGTATCCATCAGTAGACAATTGGATAAAGAAGATGTGGTACATATACTCAGTGGAATATTACTGGGACATAAAAAAGAATGAAATCTTACCATTTGCAACAGCATGGATGGACCTAGCGGGTATTATGCTAAGTGAAATAAGTCAGACAGAGAAAGACAAATGCCATATTATTTCACTTATATGAGGATCTAAAGAACAAAGTAAATGAACAAACAACACAGAAACAGACTCACAGTATAGGGAACAAACTTATAGTTGGCAGATGAGAGGGGGTTGAAGGGCTGAGTGAAAAAGGTGAAGGAATTAAGAAGTACAAATTGGTAGTTATAAGATAGTCATGGGGATGTACAGTGCAGCATAAGGAATCTATATATATAAAAGCCTAAGCGAATGGCCGACCAGCAACCTTTCCACCATCCAACCAGTAGCTATGACACGCACTGACCACCAGGGGGCAGATGCTCAACGCAGGAGCTGTCAAGCTGCGGTGACTTGGCAGCTGCAGTTCTCCCGTGACGCACCCAGAACCAGAGAGGAGGGAGCCCGATTCTGGGGTGCATCACCTGAGAACCTCCCTCTCGCAATCTAGGACCCCTTGGAGGATATTGGAGAGCTGGTTTCAGCCCGATCCCCACAGGCCACACTGAGGGACCCCACTAGTGCACGACTATGCACCAGGCCTCTAGTATAGTCAATAATACTGTAATAACTATGTATGGTGCCAGGTGGGTATGAGACCTCTTAGGGGGATCACTTCGTAAATTATATAAATGTCTGACCACTATGCTGTACACCTGGAACTAATATAAAATAATATTGAATGTCAACTCTAATTGAAAAATTAGAAAAATAAAAAAAATCACAAGTTCACACTATTTTCTACCAATCCAATTCCACTTTCTGATAGCAAGACATCTGATTCTCATTCCTCTTTATATATTTATGTATTTGTTTAATCCTCCCTGAATGTTCAATTCCCAGCTACCTTGGCCAGTGCTGAGCCTTGTCACAAGCCATGGACCATTCCTCATCACAGCTCAGGCTAAAGTTTAGCCCCTAAAAGGAGAAGGAGAAAAGAAGAGGAGGGAGGAATAGCAAGTTAGAAAGTTCAGCTGCAGTCATGCCGTGCCCTCTCGCCCCCAGTGAGTGCACTGGACCAAAGCTGAGCCCTGGACAGGCCGTCCCTCCTGAAACTCCCTTGGACTCCTATGGGGGGTTGTAATCAGAGGAAGTAAAGTGACCAGATTTGCATTTTGGAAGCTTAGGGCTATGGATAAATTGGAAACTGGGAGATGTAGAGATAAATTGGGAGCTGCTAGTAATTGTCCGAATCCCTTAAAGTGGGACAGGATCCTAGATGGTGCCCAGCCTCAGGCTTTCTGGAGGGCTGTGCTCCGAGGTGATTGGCCATCGCCTGATTGCTGTCTGCCTCCTGACCCCAGAGGCATGCTGAAGGAAACAGACATCTGTGGGGAACTTTAAAAAGTCACGGATAGAAATGTTGGGCAGAAATGCCAAGTTGAAGGGTTAGACACAAGGTTTTAAAGAATGCTTCTAACAAATAACTGAAATTTACAGTGGCGTTTTGCCTCCTAACAAAAACTCTATTTTAAATTTTTGAATAAAGACACAAGCTCTATTTTGCTGCAAAAACCAAGGTAAGAGATGGGTATTAGAGCATAATAGCTTGAGGTAGGGAGAGTCTGCCTTTAGAAATTATGTGCATTTATGCCAGCAACAAGCAGTGAGTTACTGGAGACAATAGGCCATTCATTGCCTTCTTTAAAGAGTTAGGGAGAAAAACCGTGGCAACTCACCTAATGAGCCCTCAGCCAAAGGAAGGTGAAAATTCCTCCTGTGTGTAGCTAATGCAAACACAGGCTGCTAAGAAGCACCAGCCTCCATAAGTTCTTGATTGACCACGTTATCTCTGATGACCACCTTTACAAAAAGCAAACCGGTCCTTGGGGGAACTGCAGTCTGCCTTTGCCCGTCGGACTGCCACATACCACTGCTATGCTATTGAAATACCTCCAAGTATATTTGTAACCCTGGGTGGCATCAGTGTGTTTCCATTCTTTAGGAATAGAGCTATCATTTTGTCATTTGTCATTTTCTGAAGTTGTAAGCATCAGGGATCCTAAAGTGTGCATTTCAGATCTATTTTGCTCTGCTGTATTCATTGTTCTGACCCTAAGAAGTAGCAGAATATAATTAACATGTTAAGCGCCATGTCAGTCACCGGTGACTGAAACGGAAAGGAAGACAAAACAGGTTTGGCACTTAACGTGTTAAGCATGTAGGAGCCAGACTGCCTAAGTTTGAATCCTGATTCTCTTGTTTACTAGCTGTGTGATTTGGACAAATTACTTCTGAGAGCCTTCATAATGTTACCCGGGGGAACTTGTAGTACCTTCTTCATAGGGTTGATGCAAATATGTATCCCACGTCTTGGGTGACCTTAACCTTGAGTCCTGCTATAATTCTGGGGTGTGGAGCTGGGGCTGATACATCCACAGTGCTGGCCTCTGGGATAGGGAGCAGCCCCAGTCTCAGCCCCATGTGTCCAAGTCTTGGTAGACTTGGATGTAATGCAAGTGGTATTGACATCTGTGAGTGTTGGCAAGAGGCATTGCGGGCCATGACTAATTAATCATTTAACTTCTCCAGGCCTCAGCTCCTTGTTGTTAAAATACAAATAATATTAGTATCTATCTCACAGGGGTATGGAGAGGATTACAGAAGACAATAGACGTAAAGCAACTAGAAAGTGTCTGGCTCAGAATAAGTTCTGTGTAAAGGTTAGAATCACTATTGTCATTAGCAATAATGTATGTATTAGCTAGGTTGCTGTCACATTATGGCTTATGGCTCATGGCTAAGGGTCTCTGCCCAGCCCAAGGCCAGGGGCTGGCCAGATCTAGACAGAATGACAGAACGACAATCTAAAAAGCTGGGCTTTGGGCAGAACTCCAGCACCATCAGGGAATTGAGAAACCAAGGCTAAAACCTAAAATCCAGTTTTAGAGACAGGCCAACTCAAGTATGGGTGATGCTGGGCAGAGGGCAGGAAGACTAATTCTAGCCTGGGGGCGGGGAGGCAGCCTTCTGTCTCCTGCCTGCCTGTTATCAGGTGTCAATCACTCAGAACCTGGGCAGGGTCCAGCCCGAAGCTACAGAGCATTAGCTCTGACCTGCCAGCTCTCAGAACCTTCCTTGAAAGCAGGTTTTGACAAAAGGGACAGGAGTGTAGCGAAGGGCAGAGAGGAAAGAAAGCCTTAGAGAAAGAGAACTCTGAGGGAACCAGAGTCTCCCTAAGGCCCAACCTGAAGCCTAAACGCTGAAAGAAACCACAGTGACCGTGTTTACCATCCTTTTTATATAGGGCCATGGTCCTTTAGCCAAAATCATTGTGGCTCGCGTGTTTGGAATTCAGAACTTTTTGTATTTTTAGAAATATGTTAGGATTACTAAGACACAAAATGTGTAACACCCCTAGAAAGTTCTGGGGGGGTCGGGAGGGGGGAGCATAATCCACCAGGCTAATACTGTTGTAGTAAAATAAGTTAATATTTACACCAATCAGGATGTGACCTATAAAAGCATTACGTCAATTCAGGTCCAGTGCTGTCACCAATAGTTTGTACCACACTAAAGAAAACTCTATGGTGTTCAGAGCTTTGGGGTCTTTGAAATTGGTGGTGGCAGTTCTTTAGTGGACACAGTTGAGATGGTTGACCAGCTGAGTGACTAACCGAAGGTACCCACACAGTTGACTGGGGCTCCACTCACCTCGTACTTACTGAGCCCCTGCTGTGTTCCAGGCACCATGCTAGGCCCTGGGGTTACAGGGGTGTGTTGGTTTCCAAGGGCTGCTGAAACAAAGTACCACACACAGGGTGGTTTAAAACAACAGAGATTTATTCTCTTATAGTTCTGCAGGCAAAAGTCATGCTCAAAATCAAAGTGTCAGCAGGGCCACACTCCCTCTGAAACCTGTGAGGGAGAATCGTTCCTTGCCTCATGTAGCTTCCAGTGTTTGCTGGAAATCCTCGACATTCCTGTGCTTATAGATGCATCACTGCGATCTCTGTCTGTCATTACATGGCATTCTTCCCTCACCTCTTATGAGGACCACAGTCATGTTGGATTAAGGGCCCACCCTACTCTAGTATGACCTCATCTCAAGTGATTGCATCTGCAATGACCCTGCTTCCTAATAAGTTCACATTCTGAAGGACTGGGGGTTAGGATTCAGATGGGGGATTCATATCAACCCATAACAAGTGGTAAAACAGAATAGCCATACCGCCATGCTCTCATCAAGGTAATGGATTACAGGTACACAATACCTGAGCACAATAAAGGAAACAACAGAATGAAAAAGCAAATCATCTATCTGATAAGGAGTTAATCTCTAAAATATATAAAGAATTCCTACAACTCAATAGCAAAAAAACAACAACAATACAACAATTAATCCAATATTAAAAGGGGCTAAAGACTTGAATAGACATTTCTTCGAACAAGACAAACAAATGTGGGGATTAAGGGGGGGATGAGGACACATTTGTAATACCTTAACTAATAAAAAAAAATTTAGAAAAAAAAAAAGACAAACAAATGGCCAGCAGATATAGGAATATTGCTCAATGCCACTACTCATCAGGGAAATACAAATCAAAACCACAATGAGATATCAACTCAAACTTGTCAAGATGGCTATTATTTTTTAAGATTCCATGAAATATCACAAGTGTGATATTTGTGAGGGTGTGGAGAAAATGGAACTCTTACACACCATTGTTGGGAATGCAAAATGGTGCAGCCACTATGAAAAACAGTACAATTTCTCAGGTGGTTCCTCAGAAAATTAAAAATAGAGCTCCCATATTATTCAGCAATCCCACTTCTGGATTTATCCAAAAACATCAGGACCTTGAAGAGATATGAGCACTCCCATGTCCACTGTACACTCACTATTCACAATAGGAAAGATGTGGAAGCAACATAAATGCCCATAGACGGATGGATAAAGGAAATTTGCTCTCTACATAGAATGGAATACTATTCAGCCTTAAACACAAAGTAAATTTGCAACATGGGACATAAAAAAATCTTAAGGACATTATGCTAAGTGAAATAAGCCAGGCACAGAAGGATAAGTACTCCATAATTCCACTTATATGCGGTATCTAAAATAGTCAAATTGATAGACTCAAAGAGTGGAATGGTGGTTGCCATAGGCTCGGGGGAGCAGGAAATGGGGAGTTACCAAGCAATGGGCATAGAGTTTCAGTTGTACAAGATGAATAAGCTCTAGAGATCTGCTGTACAACATTGTAAGTATAGTTGGCAATGCTGTATTAAACCTTTTATGATTTCATTTTGGAAGTTACAAAGCATCACTCTGCCTCATTCTCTTCATGACAATTGAGTCACTGATTTCAGCCCTCACTCAAGACTCCATCTTTAGAAGGGAGGAGTGACAAAGAATGTGTGTATGTATTTTAAAACCAATAACCCCACAACATATTAAAGCGTGGGATTCACCCAAGCTAGGGACTCAAAAATAAGTTTATAGAAATTCATACAGGAGCTAAAAGAAATACATTCAACCCAGCTTCTCCTCTTCTATGTATTTAAAATTTAGTGAATGTTGACTGGACAATTTCCAAGGTATTTTCTGGAGATAGATGGTACAATAGAAAGCACAAAGGCTTTGGAGCCAGGCACACCCACGTTTAGGCAAGTCTGCCTCTTGGCCAACTGTAAAACGAGGAAAACCAGTAGAGCTTGTCTCATGTTGTCATGGAGGTAATTAATGACATGACATGCGTAAAGTGCCCACTATGATGGTCGATCCCTTCCATTGGCTAATTTATCAGGAAACGATGAACAATATACATTAATTATCTAGAAGGTTCTATGAGATACGAAACTGACTCAGACATAGACCTTGCTTTTAAGAGGCAAATACTCCCATAGCGCTCTTAACAGGCCGAATAACTATAATACAGTTGAGAAAACGATATGTGTCTGCCGCAGGTATAATCCTTTAAATGTGGATCAAATTTGGATATATAGAAATGGAATAAATTTTGAGGGATAAGGAAAGTATTCCAAATTAGGAGCAATAATTTGAGTAAACACAAAGCTAGAAAATACCAGGGGGTGGGGGGAGGGGGGCATGAATTGAGAATAAGAAAGTAATTTACTACAGATAGAGCTTAAACATAGAGTCGATGGAAGGAGGTCGTGGAAATAGGAATTGGAAAAGTAGTTACATATCAGAGTATCAAGAAGAGATTGAGTATACACTCAGTTTTACAGTCTGACAAAAAAAATATTAAGGCTAAAGAATTTAAACCAATTTTTAGGGCTGGCTATGGAAGGTAGGGAGCCTAGCTACTGAAGGACATCCTTGCGATGCTTTTCTTGGCCAAGTCCTATTGCAGTATCTCTCTGCCTCACATTGTAAACAGAGCTTTCTAAAACTGATCGTTAAAGAGCGCTTCTGACTCAGAGCCCAAGCAACTGAGCTTTATCCTTATCGTTCCCATTTTGGAGGCTGCAACAGCAGGGAAATGCAGTGGGAATATGTTTATAGGTCCTTGGCTCGCTATAAATGTGCTTCTTGAGACGTGGCCATTTGGAATGGCCCATTTATGCACTCGACTCATCTGTGGTTATTTGACTTCCACCTCCAGATAATGAGGAGTTCTCTCCAGTTATTTTCCCTCAAGAAGACTGATTTACTTAGCAACCTTCACTTTTGTTACATTCTCCAGTCCCAGGCAGCGATGAGATTTATACATAGGACAGAGCCATTTCTATTCTGTGATGGAAGTTTGAAGGAAGTTGGAGCCAACGACCTTTCACTTTGAAGCCAAAGAAAAACAAGCACAATTTTTTCAGTGTTGCTAAGAATGGGGGCTGGAGAGATGAACATAAAGGCTTCTTCTAGGCCCGCTCTTCAATACGTGGTGCCCAAAGCCTTTACGTCTGACCTAGCACACCCTCCTTATTTTGATGAAGTTCATGTTCCATCAAAATAAACATGATTGAGATCATTTTTGATGACTTTGTGGGTGAAATTGAATGTTCCATTTTATCACCTCCTTTGCTTTAGTCGAAGTGAATAAAGGCTAGAGCATAAAGGGAAAGGGTGGATTTGAGGAGGGGGGTAGAATTCCTAGCCAATCTTTGTGCGGGAACTTCCCACATTCCCAGGTAGCTGTTTTTACTCCAGTAACAACATTTCACATCATGGGCAATGTTCTCTGCACAGGTGCTCAAGGTGTCCTCTTCTCTGATTTCTTCCCAGGTGGGAAATCGGCAAGTGGAGTCCATGCAGCCTCACCTGTGGGGTTGGCCTGCAGACCAGAGACGTCTTCTGCTCCCAGATACGTTCCAGAGAGATGAATGAAACAGTCATCCTGGCTGATGACCTGTGTCGCCAGCACAAGCCCAACACCGTGCAAGCTTGTAACCGCTTCAACTGTCCCCCGGCCTGGTACCCTGCGCCATGGCAGCCGGTGAGTTCTGAGTATTGGAGTTTGTGTTTGCATCAGGGGTTCAGGACAGGGGTCACTCTCTTTGAGTAGTCTTGTTCCTTTAAAGGAATATTCAAGGCCAGCTCATTTTTCCCTTGTGAGTGCTCCCCCAATCTTATTCAATCTTTTAATTACATACCATGTTCTTTCTACCGTGTTTCACCATGTAATCTCCAAAAGCAACTCAAATGAACCATCTAGTAACCTGAGCATATTCGTGACAAAGTTTTCACCAGGCTCATGAAAAATTTTAGAAATAAGGACAATGTGGTAGGTTTTCCATAAAGTTAAATTTGTCCTGAATCTGTACCCTTACTAGTTTGGGGCTAATTAAAATTCTAAGAGATAAAGGTACTAGGCAATGATGTTTTGGGTTTTTTTTTAACATAATTACTTAGTAAAATAAAAAGTTAGAAAGCTTGAATCAACTCCAGACATTTTTTTTCCTGGTCCTATGAATTCCAAGTCTGGGAACTGTTGCTTTAAAGCAGGGCTTGGCAACTGCAGCCCGAAGTCAGATCCAGCTCACAGCCAGTTGTTGCCACTAAAGTTTTATTGGAACATAGCAACACCCATGCTTTTATATGTATTGTCTATGGCTGCTTTCACCCTGCAAGGACAGAACTGTGTGGTTGTGACAGAGACCATATGGCCCACCAAACCTAAAATATGCACTCTGTCCTCTTACAGAAAAACTTTACTGACCCCCCTCGAAAACATACATTACAATAATACAAACAAAACTATTTTATCGCAGTATCTTATCTAAAATTACATTTATCAAGCTTTAAATCATCTTTCTGCGCTCCTTTAAAACAGCACAGAAGGATTTTAATGATTTTAATAGAATCCTATTTTGCAATTCCCATGAGGACATCAGTCATAGCTCCAGCCCCAGGACCTTGAAGTAACATCAAAGGTCACAAAACGTAAGCCTGAAAGGTCAGGGGGACATACATTCTGGTTTTACTGAAACAGTTTTTCACTCTCGAATCTGTCCCAATTAGAATGATAAAGTAGAGGGTTACAACTGAGAAGGAGAGAGGGTAGCAGTGTCATACATACCCTTGCTGTTCCCACATGTCCTCTGTGCTATTCACAATCAGATGCCAGAGCCCCTGCCTTCTCCCAGCCCATCCTGGGGCTGTGACATAGCAAAGTGCTCAAAGGATCAAATAGTAATGAGTGAGCAAAACACTAAAACATAAAGCATCAGGAAACAGACATTGACTGTACATTTGCTTTTAGAGCTTAGAGGACTGTGGCTAAGTTCATAAATTCTATTTTTGTGTGATGGTTTGTGGAAGTCAAGAGGATGTTATACCTTTTCAGTGTCTATGTAACAGTGTTTGGTTAAGAAATATATAGTACTAGAGGCTCGATGCATGAAATTCGTGCAATTGGGGGGGGGGGTCCCCTCAGCCCGGCCTGCGCCCTCTCTGTCTGGGAGCCCTCGGGGGATGTATGACTGACAGCTTAGGCCCGCTCCCCACGCTCGCTGCACTTGCCAGCCATCAGCCTGGCTCAGGGCTCCTGACTGAGTAGTGCTCTCCCTGTGGGAGTGCACTGACCACAAGGGGGAAGCTCCTGAGTGGAGCGTCTGCCCCCTGGTGGTCACTGCATGTCATAGTGACCGGTCGTTCCACCCTTTGGTCAATTTATATATTAGCCTTTTATTATATAGGATTACACACCTAATTGAATCCTCACAACTATCCAGTGAAACAGAGGTTTTATTATCTTCATTTTGGGGTTTGAGGAAACTAAGGCTCACATCGCTAGCAAATTTAGGATTGGCCATCAACCAGTTTTATGGGATCCTTTCCATTGTTGGAGACCACTGTGGTCAAAAGGGCCCTCGGGGATTATGTATGAGCCCCTTTGTTTTACAGGTGATGTAACCGTGTCCTAGATATGGCCTTGCCCAAGATCTTAAAGGCTGGTCCAGAACCCAGGTCTCCTGATTTCATACTTTTACCTTTAACTAAAGTGAATCCAGGACCTTAAACTGCACCACTAACCCATGCAAGCCCTCAAGGAATCAGCTCAACTCAACCTCCATTTTTGTAACTATTAAGTCCCTGTATTATTAGCTTGTTTTGCCATTAAGCACATAGTAAGTTCTGGATAGAACATTTATTGAATGACAAAAGGGATAAATAGATCAAGAATACTGCCACACAAACCCTGAAAATTCTGACTTTATATCTAACTGCTCTGTTTGCTACATGGTTTTAAGCCATATTGACCTAGCAGTAAAAGTGAGTGAAGTACCAATTCCTTTAGGTTACTGAATAACCACAGTTTTTAAGTTTTTAGAGCACTTCCATGTACAAGACCTTTTTGGTCTTTTGATACCACCATGCCCAGTCTCCCTATTAGAAAGAGTGGATTTCCAAGGAGTAATTATTCTTCCATTTTCTACCTATCTTGGGCCTGTTAAGACATGAATACATTTTGAAAACTTTCTATTTCCTTCCATTAGGGAAAAGTTTTGGGAATAACTCAAGTACAGATATGGCTTGTTTTATTGTGCTTCACAGATACTGCAGGGGTTTTTGGGTGTTTTTACACATTGAAGGCAAGACCCTTCACCAGCAAAAAGATTACAACCTGCTTTATTGCAGGGGTCTGGAACCGAATCTGTAATATCTCCAAGGTATGCTTGTATAAGTACACTTTTCAGATCAGGAAACGAATAGTAAACAGCTCTTTAAAGTTCATCCAATGAGCCACTGACTACACTTTATTAGGACCTTTAAAAATATCCTATTTCATACTCAATACATAATAATTGTGGAAAATGTTAAAACATAGTAAGAAGTAAAGAACATAGAAAGTGAAAGCCACCAACGATTCTATCCTCCAGGAAAGAAAAGTGCTCTTAAAGCATTTGGTGCATAGGGTCTGTTTTAAGGATCCTTGGTCACTTCCAGGAATCTCTCTGAACCTAGTGGTAATGATAGACTATTTTTGTTACATTATTTCCTAGAGTCCTACTTCTTTGATTAAGTTTGTAAGGCAGAACCAGCTATTACTGACCACTTATTAAAAGAAAGGAAGTCATTGTTTATGTTATATGGAATAAGTCAAGAGTAACATGTGTCTCCAGGCTAATTGGCTGTTGTCTTCGGGGAGTACTTAGGACACCAGCTGTTGATCATCCATTTGTCTGGTGAGCCCTGTTCTTGGCAGTCCTTTTGGGACAAGGAAACCTGCTGTGTACTCTCAAGGTCTGTCCCATTTAGCGGCTTGGATCTAACAGAGGATAGTGCTGAAGTCTCTAATCCTTCAACACCCAGGTCCCTGTCTTTTTGTTGTTGTTGTTAATGTTTTTATTGGTTTTTTAGAGAGAGGAAGGGAGAGGGAGAGAGAAATAGAAACATCAATGAGAGAGAAACATCAGCATCTATTGGCTGCCTCCTGCTTGCCCCCTGCTGGGGATCCAGCCCACAACCCGGGCATGTCACCTTAATGGAACCTAACCTGCAACCTCTTGGTTCATGATTTGATGCTCAACCACTGAGTCACATCATTGGGGCAGTTTACTGTCTTTGTTCATGTGAAAGAAAAGGAGATGGGGGATCAAATGCTTCATTTCAAGAAGACAGGTAACCCCATGGACGATGGATTTTGGCCCATTTGAAGGGAGAAACGCCCCCTCCTTGCTGTTTGAACACTGGACTATACTGACCTCATGCAATATGCTTTTCTTTCAGGGAGGGAAAGCATAATTTCAGTTAATCTTCATTTGCCTGCTAAGAATTCAACCTTCTTTGTACCTTGTGGAGCATTTGCCTGACAAATGGCAAATAGCCAATATTTACACATTCTGCAGGTCTGGAAGGACCTCGAGTGGAGTCCAAGTATTTATGTTAAAATTTTAGTTTAGAAACAATTAGGCAGATGTGAAGCAGAAATCTAATTCTACATTTGGTTTTTAGGGGGCCTTCTTTATTTCAGTTCTGCCTCTTACGCAATACTGTGTGCCTTGGTTTTTATCTTTGGTCTTGTTGAAGGATGCATTTAATATTTCTCTTTATCGGTTTAGCTTTAAAATCATGTTGGTTTTTGTTTAGTTGGCTTTTGAAACACATATTTAGTGCATTAGTCTTTTCTAATTTTTTTTAATATACGCACATATCATCATCATCATCAACTTTGGTGTTGGCTGTATATTAAGGTATCATTTATACCTCATAAGAGGCTATATCACACTGGTGTGTTACAGCACCATGGCTGAGAACCACTTTGTATGAGCCAAAAGTCAGTCTAACACATCTTGATCATAACAGTCTTCTGCTAGGATTTATCTCAGTGATTCTCTATTGTTATGTAATAAAGCCCAATGGCCTGCCCATCTTCAGCCTTGCTTCTCCCATCTCGGCAGGTGCATTGCTATCTGCCCACACTTCTCCCTGCCCACACACAGTTCCCCTTCCCTCTGCCTGTCTGTCAAAGTAGGGCAGGAGTCCTACCTCTTCTGCCAGGACCTCTATCGTCCTCCCACACTGAAGTCACACACTGTTCATGACCAGTGCTATTCATTTAACAGTCATATACCACCTTACCTGGACAGGTGCTTTCCTGTGACTTCTGAGTTAGACCACCAGGTCAATGACAGCAAAGACCAGGTTTCAGTGAGACCCCACAACACCCCGTGCAGGTATGTAGAGCACTGAGGATGGTGCTGAAAAGGTCCATGGCGAGTCTGCCAGCTCATTTGCTGAGCACCCACTTCATTTCAGGAGAAGCACTTATTAAAGAGAAGCACTCACTCTGTATCAAGCACAGTTCTAGGCACTTGACATGTTTAATTAATTTAATCCTCACTATCCTTAATGTGGTAGTTACTACAATTATCCCCACTTCACGGGTGAGGAACCTGAAGCACTGAGAGATTACCATGAATTCACACTTCATGTGGAAGAACTCATTCTGCTGCTCTTGAATGTTCTCCTTTAATTCCTACAGCAACCCTGTGAGGAAAGGCTCAGAGAGGCTGTGCTTCCCCTGGGTCACACAGCCAATAAATGAAACGGGGGGCCTGTAGGTTTCAGAACCCATTCTCTGTTCCCTACGCAGTACAGCTTTCCCAAGGCCTCTTTACCATTTGCTCAGGCATTAACTTGTGAGGAAATCTATATCAGTTCCAAAATGAGCAGTTTACATAAAATTCAGTGTGTGTTGCCTATATCCGGGCAGTTAATCTGTGTATTAGTTTCCCATTGCTGCTGTAACAACTTACCACGCGTCAAGTGGCTCTGAAGGTCGGTTCCACTTGGCCAAAATCAAGGAGTTTGTTAGCAGGCCTGTGTTCCTCCCAGAGACTCTAGGGGAGAATCTATTACCCTGCCTCTTCCAGTTTCTGGACACTGTTTGTTTCCTTGGCTCATGGCCCCTTCAAAGTGCTTCACTTCAACTTCTGATTCTGTCCTTACATCCTCTTCTCTCTCTCTCTCTCTCTCTCTCTCTCTCTCTCTCTCTCTCTCTCTCTCTTTCTCTGATTCTGAACCTCCTGCCTCCCTCCTCTAAGGACCACTGTGACTACATCAAGCCCACCTGGATAGCCCAGGTAATCTCCCCATCTCAAAATGCTTAATTTAATCACAACTAAATGGTAAAAGTCTCTTTTACCATGTAAGGTAACATATTCATAGGTCTCAGGGATTAAGATGCAGATGTCTTTGGGGGTCACTACTCAGGCTACTACGATCTGCTATTCTGTGGGCTGACTGTAAGCATCAGTCTCTACTAGCACAAGGTACTTGAGATTCAAAACCTGCCTTCTACTTCCACACTCCTCACCATTGTCTATGAGCTTCGTATGCATCAATCTTCTTTCTGTATTCGTTTTTATTCTTTAAAAAATCTAAGAGAAATGAGGGGGGGGAAAGAGAAAGGTGATAGACAAGTTAAACCAAAAGAATCAGAGAGTTCACTCTAAAACATAATTTATATTTCACTATGTTGCCTATATCTTATATTCAGGATTGTGTCCACCCTCACATATTGTGCACATCTGTGGAGAGACTGAAACATTCACCACAGCCCATATTTTCATCCTTGCTTAAAACTGTAATTATGCGATCATTTCCCTGTATACTATTTTTTTAAAAAATCAGGGTTACAATTCAAAAGGCCTGTAGTTTAGCTGCATAAGAAGGTGTATGGGAGAAGAGTCCCTCCTGGTAATATTAAGAAAAAAAGAGAATTTTAATGACAACTACAAATGCTTGAGAATTAAATTTTTCATTTTCTATATTTAAACATAGAGAGACAAAAATAACTTGAATCTGCTTTTGAGGACTGAATTCTGGCAGAAGATCCATTTAGTCATCAGTTTTGTTATATTCCAGTGATTAAAATAAATATCCTTACAAGTTAGAGAGCATGTTTATTTAAAATATTGTGTCAGGAGAGGAAAAATCTCTTAGGATATTTATCTCACTTTCAGTAGTATATTTCATAAGAAAGTGCACCTCATTCTACCTTTAGAATCAACAATAAATGTAAGCAAAACCGAGATCAGAGGTCAAATCTCACATGGGTAGTGCTTTGGTTTGTATTAGCAGAAAGCTCCTTGTAATAATTGCTCTGGATTTTAGTGGGTGTGCAACCCCAAGTTTCACCCAGTAACAGGAATATTAAACAGGAAGTATACCCCCTGCACTTCCAGGTTTAAGAAATTAGATGATTGAAGAAATTCTAATCCACAAAATAGTGGGCTAGAAATTCTATTCCCATTTTTATAGTCTTGTCTAGTAAGTGAGATTCAGTCCTCATTTTCTTTGTTTCTCTGAGCCCTAACGTGTTTTGGCTCAGTTTCCACCTCTGTTGCCTCTAACTGCCTTTTTAACCTCTCGGTCTCAAATATTGCAAAGTTACAAATATCAAAGCTCTAACACCAAGCTTGACAACATGCCTACCTGCCACCTTCCCCAGTCCCCTTTCATGGGCCTGTGGTTTGGGTGACAGCACCTTCTAGCCTGTTCTGGGCAAACTTTTTGACTCGAGGGCCACAATGGGTTCTTAAACTAAACCGGAGGGCCGGAACAAAAGCGTGGATGGAGTGTTTGTCCCAACCCCAACTGTTCTCTTCCTTCTTAATCCTTCTCCTACTGTGCTGGTTCTAGTCCTCACAGTTAACCAAACCATTACAAACAGTCTTTTACTTGGTCTCCCTGTGTTGTCTTGGTTTAATTCTCATCCAGTATTTCCCAACCTGGTATTGATGGTTCCTGACTACAGGCCCCCTGTTGAGCCTTTAAAATAGTCATATATAACATATTACTATTACTATTTTAGTAGGTGTAAAATATGCTGTGTTATTTAGAGTTACTTGACCTGGAAGGCTCTTCTCCATGGCACAACTATTAACATCTCAAAGGGCAGTTGTCTTTGGAACCCATTGGCCTTTGCTGCCTGAGTTATTTTCTACAACTGGATCATGTTCCCCGTTACTTTAAAATCCTTAATGACACTGCATGGTCTTGAGATTATGTTCAAGACCCTTCACAGTCGGCCCCTCATCTGCCTTCTCAGTCTCACTTTAACAACCACCCTTCCCGTGAAACCTATGGTCCACCTTCTCATGACCCCTCACAGATAAGGAACATGACATGTCCTTCATACCCTGAGTCTATGAACACCTGTTCTCCCTCTGCCAGCACTCCTTATCTCCCTGGCCAACCTCCTCTGAGGACCCTTCCCCAGCTTTTTTAAAAATATATTTTTATTGTTTTCATAGAGGAAGGGAGAGTGAGAGAGAGAGATAGAAACATCAATGATGAGAGAGAATCATTGATCGGCTGCCTCCTGCATGCCCCTACTGGGGATCAAGCCCACAACCCAGGCATGTGCCCTGAATGGAAATCTAATTGTCACCTCCTGGTTCATAGGTCAATGCTCAACCACTGAGCCACACCAGCCAGGCCCCAACTTTTCCATAAAGACTTAATTATACTCTCCTCTGTATTCCCTCTTTTGTAAAACTAATCACATTTTATAGTAATTTTTTCTCCCTAGCTGACTACAAATACCTGAGGCATAGTAACCATTTATTAATCATCTTAAATCCCAGCATCTAATACAGTGCTTGGCACTCAGATAGTGCCCACTAAATGTTTAATGAGAGAATGAATTAGTGAATGAAAAATGAATGAAATGAGTTAGAAGCTATAAGCAAGAGTGCATTATGTTAAAATTGGAAAGTTGACCCTAGAAACAAAGCATAAATGTCTCTTTCTATTGGGCTCAATAATATGACTTGAGGTATCAAGGAAATGAACTCAGCTCTCGATAAATTACACTACCAAGATGAAACTAAAAGTGTCAATATGGGCAGAATTTATTAATGTGATGATTATGGGAAAATCTTAAAAAATACAAGACCCTTGAGCCATTGTATTTTTGTATAGCATCATAACTTTTAAGTGTCCCCCTTATTGTGTATTTTTTTAATTTATAAAACTAATGAATCCATGACCTTATATAATGAAACATATATGCAAAAGCAATATAAATACTATTTTTTGTTATATATTCTGTTTATGGCATATATTTAAAAATAATGCCCCTTACCAGAAGTCTACCTTTTCATACCATAATATCATTTTAAATGATTTATAAAGGCAAACATTTTTCATTTAGTACTATTAAACTTCTCTGCTGATTCTTTAAAAATGTTTTCTTCTTTGCAGTCTGCCTCTCACTTCAGAACTGTCAACCCCCCCGGCAATCTCAACATGTTCACAAAGTCATCACAGACTTTGGAACCTTCCTTAATTTGAAATTTCATCTTCTGCAATTAAAAAAAAAATCTAAAACCACCTTTTCATCCATACAGGGTGGGGCAAAAGTAGGTTTACAGTTGTTTGTATAGAAAAATAATACAATGATTAATAAATAATAACACAAGAATAAACTGTGGTAGGCATACTCACAACTGTAAACCTACTTATGCCCACCCCTCTATAAATAGACCAGGGAAACTTTTTGAGCAAAGATGAGACGGGCTTTTATGAAACCCTGACAAATATCCCTGACCATATTAACTCAGCTAGATGGTCGTCTACCATACCTGGAGGGCCAGGCACCCAGCCGAGCACATGCTGCCGCGGCTGAAACCGCTGCTGACTTGCTTAGAAGCAGCTCCTGGCTACGGATGAAACAGCCCGATAAAAGGTGGATGTTCAACCCATCAGCTGGATTTTGTTTTACATCTTTTAAACATCTGGATTTGGGGCCCTTGTATTCATCCAATCATCAATTCAACAAACATTTATGAAGTGCATGCTCTTTGGCAGACACTATGGGAAGCACTGGGAATTGAAAGATGAATACATTCCCTTTCTTCAAAAGATGCATAATCCTGTGAGCCTGCAGGGAGGCAGAGGGAAAGGGTCCTCACAGGGGAGCAGCAGTGCCCTTCCAGGTCATCATGGGTGGGAGAGGACTCGTTTTGCCACAAGGCAGAGGCTCTAGAGCAGTGGTTCTCAACCTGTGGGTCGCGACCCCTTTGGGGGTCAAACGACCCTTTCACAGGGGTCGCCTAAGACCATCAGAAAACACATATATAATTACATATTGTTTTTGTGATTAATCACTATGCTTTAATTATGTTCAATTTGTAACAATGAAAATACATCTTGCCTATCAGATATTTACATTACAATTCATAACAGTAGCAAAATTACAGTTATGAAGTAGCAACGAAAATAATTTTATGGTTGGGGGTCACCACAACATGAGGAACTGTATTAAAGGGTCGAGGCATTAGGAAGGTTGAGAACCACTGCTCTAGTGGAAGCTTTCGGGGAAAAAAGTAGCCTCTGAGTTGGCTTTCGAGGTTGTCTCAGAAATTTCTAGATGAACAAAGAAGTGAAGGGCATTGCTCTCAGTGAAGGCCAGAGCAGAGAAGGCATCTGTGTGCCCGACAGCAGGCAAATTGTCCATCCTAGCTAAAGCACTGGTCCACGGCAGGTCACAAGGACATGGCTGGGAAGTCAATGCAGGATTAAGGATGAGGGCCCTGCCGGCCATTCTCAAGGGTCTAAACATCATCTTCTGGGCACTGAGAATTTCCTAAGAACTTTATGTGTATAATAAGCCCACCTCATTAGTAGGGGATATGTTCCAAGATGCTCAGTAGATGCCTGAAACTGCAGATAGTACGAACCTAATATATACTATGTTTTTTCCCATACATGCATATTTATAATAAAGTTTAATTTATAAATTAGGCACAGTAAGAGATTAACAACAATAACTAATATTAAAATAGGACAATTGTAACAATATACGATAATAAAAGTTATGTGAATGTGGGGTCTCTCTCTCTCTCTCTCTCTTTCTCTCTTTCTCTCAACATCTCATTGTACTAGTCCCACCTTTTGACTTGAAGGAAGCACTTTACAGCTTCTTTGGCATTTCCCAATTGGCAGCATCACTACTCTTGTGCTTTGCAGCCATTATTAAGTAAAATAAGGATTATCTGAATACAAGCACTGTGATACCGCCACAGTCAATTTGATAACCCAGATGCTACCAAGTGACTAATGGGCAGGGAGCGCATACATCATGGAGATGTTGGACAAAGGGATGATTCACGTCCCAAGCCGGTCCAAGTGGGATGGCGCTCGGTTATATTATGCTACTCAGAACAGCAGACAATTAGAAACGTATGGATTGTTTATTTCTGGAATTTTCCACTTAATATTGACGGGTAACTGAAACCAGGAATGAAGGGGGACTACTGTAGATGAAACTTCAAGTTAGCTGATTTTTTAAAAACATTTTTGGCAGCTGTTTTGCCATCATATTGTCACAGACTTCTGTACAGAGCTGGGAACAATTATTTGAATGTCTGTCCCTTAAATCAGGTCCTATCTGCCATTTGATAACCCAGCTATGTTATTTAAGTGAGTGGTCACACGCTATAGCACAATTTTATTACATCTCTACCCTTGAAATAAGACCAATTATTTTCGTCATCTACTTCCTCCATTTGAAAGAGAAAAATTAACCTTCATCTTCCCTTATTGCCCCATTTGCTAAAAAGCTCTCACTGACAGCTTGAATTTGAGAGCTGTTTTTTATTCAACTACCTGTTTGTTTTTGGAGCATTTATTCTAATTGAGTAGAAGCCCGTGTGCCTCAGAAGATATTTAGAAAAAGAAAATTTCAGCCATCAAGCACTGAAGAGAGCTGTACTCCTACAAATCTTACATCACTAGTGAAGTGTCCAAAATGTCAGTCACAGGTAACAGAAACTTCAAGAGCATGTTCCTTATGCCTAACAAACCCAATAGGACCCATGAGGAATTTGACGATGAGTTGTAATCAGAGGATTAGAAGAAAAGTGGTTTGATGTCATTTTGAGGTTTAGGGGTTAATGATTTTATGAACCAGCCATTAGTTCTCTCATAGAAAAATACACTGCATTTTCACTAGAGTGTGCATATTTATGGATCATACCAAAGCATCACATACCTCCAGCATCTGTTATAAAATGTCATTCTACGGCTTAGCTCATATCCTGACCACTTCTTTACTAGGAAACAAACAAATCATTAACTTTGAAGGAGGGAAAATGAGAAAGGATGTGGATAAAAAAAATTGGAGATGAAGTCATCTAATCCTACGGTCTCTTAATAAAGATGTAACAATATCATGCTGGGGAAAAGTTTTGAACACTAATGTTGAGCTATAAGAGAAGCAAAACTGCTTCTTTTGAAGAGTTCTAGTAGATGATAATTTCTGAAAAGACTGAGAGTACTTAAAAGAGCTATTTTAAAAATAAAGTAAGCCTAGCCGGTGTGGCTCAGTCATGGTTCTATTCTAGTCAGGGCATATGTCAAGGATTCTCTCTCCTTCTCCCTCTCCCTCTCCCTCTCCCTCTCCCTCTCCCTCTCCCTCTCCCTCTCCCTCTCCCTCTCCCTCTCCCTCTCCCTCTCTGAAATCAATAAACATTTTTTTAAAGTAAAATAATGTTTATAGGATAGAGACTGCTTTGGCTGCTCTAGCTTAGGAGGCTAGGGATGGCCTCTCTAAGCAGGTGAGAATGGACTTGAACCTGAGTGATTAGAAATTCTCAGCCACATGGAAATGCAAGAGAAGATTAGTCCAAGTAGAGAAAAAATCAAGCGTGGAGGCCCTGTGAAAGAAACAAGCTTGGCATTGGAGGAGCAACAGCAAAAATCAAAACACTGTGGCTGGAATATGCAAGGAAGAAGGAGAGTTGTATGAGACAAAACTGGAGAGAGGTTATGCAGGGCTTCTTATTCCCTGCTAAAACCTAGAACCAGGCTTGGTCCATCATTGGTATTTAATAACTTTGTGTGGAATGAATGGATGAAGTTGGAAGGATTTGAGTTAGACAGTCTCAAAGTTTCATCAGGGCAGGGACCAGAACATGTAGGGCTTTGCAGGGCCGGGTTAGAGGAGTTGAAATTATTCTAATCACCAGGGGAAGTCATTGGAGATTTTTAAGCAGGGGAATTATGTGAGCTGATTTATTCTTTGAAAACATCATTCTTGTGAAGAATAGACTGCAGGAGAATAAGGTGAAATGCTCAATATCTTCCATTGCTCCTCTAGATCCACTCTCTACCTTCTGCACCTGTGTCCAGGAGGCTGACCTAGATAGACTCTACCCTCTGGCTTCTAGTTGTGTTCAGTCAATGGGGTTTTCAGAGACCATCAAAGAGAGAGAGGAGCTTCAATTGAGTATGCTATCTATATCCTGCTAAGAGCTAACTGAGAAAACTAGAAACTGGAAAACCAGTTAGGAAGCTTAGTAGAGGGCTAGGCAAGAGATGGTGGTATCCCAACTTATTATTTATTGTGGAGGTCAGTTTTCCTTATTTTAGAGGCAAATCTGAAAGCATTTGCTCATGTATTAGGTGTCAGGATGGAGGTGGTGAGAAAAAAGAACTTTTCCTAAGTTGTGTCTTGGCTATAGCACCATTAAATGAGTGAAGAAGACTGAGAAGAGAGCAGATTTGGGGTAATATTGGAGAGGCAGAATCATAAGTTCCATTTAGACATGTTTAGGTCCAGATACCTATTTGCATTTCAGCGGACATACTGAGTAAGAATAGGGGAGAGATCAGAGCTTAAGATTTAAATTTTCAACTCATCAGTATAAACTTTTTTTCAGACAATTATGACTTGAACAAAATTACATGAAGTTTATGAAAGAAATTTAATAATTCACAGAATGGAAAGCATTGTGGAGAACACAGTCCCTAAGTCTGGCAAACCCTCAGGAATCAATAAAGCATATGATTTGTTGTCTAGTTATAAAAGAGTTCTGAAGACAGCCTGAACAATGAAGGTTATAATGAATCTGATGATAGAATAACTGGTTGGTTAGAAGTGATAATTTGACAGAAATGGGAAAAGGCTGAACGTAAGAAGTCATGCAAAAGACTTTAAAACCTTAGTTATCCACGGTAACAAGAATGTTTATTCTGAATAAATGGAATTCTTAGGTGCTAATTTAAACTTATCCCAACAACAAAAAAAACCCAAAATTTCCCCCAACCAATAGCTTCCATTTTAATCCACAAATATCATTGAGAATTTATATTCACAAAAAGCACTTTGCAGTACAGTGTGGGTACAAATGCATTCAAGAAGTAAAATCCTTCAAGAGTTTATTGAACTACTACTAAACAAGAACTAAAAAGTTTGCTTCTCTGATAAATAAAAAGGCCAGAGAATCACCAAAATGAGCCAGAGAAGCCAACGGCCTGGGCCACTCTCCGCTTGAATCATTAGCTTCAAAGCCATAAATTTTTCCTTAAGACTAAATGACAAGCTAAGCAAGTCTTGGAAGAAACTGTTTAATCTGTGATGAGTAACAGTTGGCTGTAGACCACCATATGTAGCCTACCCCACCAGCCAGCCAGTGGCATAGCCTACAACAGCCGTGGGCAAACTACGGCCCGTTTGAAATGAATAAAACTAAAAAAAAAAGACCGTACCCTTTTATGTAATGATGTTTACTTTGAATTTATATTAGTTCACACAAACACTCCATCCATGCTTTTTTTCCGGCCCTCCGGTCTAGTTTAAGAACCTATTGTGGCCCTTGAGTCAAAAAGTTTGCCCACCCCTGGCCTAGAAGCTATGTTCAGTGTAGCCTTTCAGCTCAGAAATCAAAGTGTCTAGAGAGAACACATTTCCAGGCCTACCATAGTGCAGATGAGCTGTTTTAGAATGTTGGTCCCCAAGCTGGATCACAGGCTGGTTCCTGCTGGTTAGGAACAGTCACAGAGTAGAGGCTGAGGATTGACTTTCAAAGCACTGCCCTTCCGGTGGGGGTGAGGGGAAGATCAGGCCCTTAACAGGCTTGGGGCTTGCAAGGCCTGGGCCCTCAGCATGAAGCAGCAATCAGAGTACCCGCCATCGCAAACAGAGAGCAGTTCCCACAACCACAAGAAAGAGAAACCAAGCGTGGGCTCATTCTTCAGTTGTGTCCACCACCCTAGCCCAGAGAACATGCTCAGCATGGGGCCTTAGTTGAGTCACTTCACCTGTTTAGCCTCAGCTTCTTCATCTTTAAAGTGGGGACAAGACTTACCTCATTGGGTGGTTTCACCTTTATCCTTAGCCTTCTTTTATTCACTAAGTAGTTGAATTCAGCCATAAGAAAGTACTTTTTTTCCTACGGAACTCAATAGGTTTTTCTCATTTCAAAAATTTTAAATTTTTGAAATGCAAATGAAGGTTGTTCACCACTATATTAGATGGTCTGAAAGGCTCTAGGGTTAAAAGGTCTAAAAAGACCTGGCCAGTGTTGCTCAGTTGGTTAAGCATAGTCCCAGGCACCAATAGGTTGCCAGTACAATTCCCATTCAGGGCACATGCCCAGGTTGCCAGCTCGATCCCCAGGAGGGGGTGTGCAGGAGGCAGCCAATCAGTGTTTCTCTCATGAATGTTTCTTTCTCTTTCCCTCTCCCTTCCTCTCTCTCTAAAATTAATAAAAACATATCAAAAAGAACATATGCACCCCTATGTTCATAGCAGCGCTATGTACAATAGCTACGATTTAGAAACAGCCCAAGTGCCCATCAATAGATGAGTGGATAAAAAAGATGTGGTACATTTATATAATGGCATACTATGCAGCTGTAAAAAAAAAAAAAGATATCTTATCCTCTGAGACAGCATGGAGGGACCTGGAGAGTATTATGCTAAGAAAAATAAGCCAGTCAGAGAAAGACAAGTATCACATGATCTCACTTACATGTGGAATCTAATGAACAAAATAAACTGATGAACAAAATAGATCCAGAGACATGGAAGCATGGAACACACTGATGAATCTCAGAGGGAGGGGGGCAGGGAGATTAACCAACGAATTTATATACATATATGCATAACCCATGTTCACAGACAATAGTACTGTGAAGGTGCTGGACGATGGAGGGGCGGGAATAGAATAGAAGGACTCAATGGGGGAGAAAAGGAGGGCACATGTAATACTTTCAACAATAGAGATAAATTTAAAAATAAAGAAAATAAAATTGAAAAGTAAAGAAACACAGCAAAAAATATAATAAAAACTTTTTTTAATAAAAGCCTAACAAGACTAAGTTCATAGTCTTTCTAACTTCATTATTCAGTAGCTCTGTGACCTCAAGCCATTCACAACTACCGACAAAGGGCACTTCTGCTCCAGTGTGATCCAAACAACCACTGGTTCTAACCTAGGCCTCTATGTTTACCTTATTCCCATTGGAAATGGCAAAGGGGCATTCTTTGAGAGATGATTCTCAGCCCTGGTTGCAGAATTACCTGGGAGAATTTTTTTGTTTGATTTAAAAAACTGATATCTGAGACCCATCTCCCAGAGTTTCTGCTTTAATGATTAAGTTTCTGATTAAATGTACTTTATAAAAAAAACAAAACAAAACAAAACAAAACAAAACCCAGGCAATTTAAAAAAGCATCTAAGGTTGGGACCATTGAGGAATGGATGGCAGCTGGGCCACACAGCCTGCAAATTATACTCAAGGACATGTCTCACCACACACCCTACCTTCATCTGGGGACACAAATGTCCCTTGCAGTTCTGAATTCAGTGCACTGAACACAGACCCCAAGTTCTAAGTGGCCACTGCCGGAGCAGGGGCAGCACCTGGTCACCTGGCCATTTCTACCTTCAGGGGAGGTGGCCACATCTATTCTGTAGGCTGAAACGTCATGTGTCCAGCTACGAATTGGGGGCCCCTTTGCTATTGCAAGAGAAGGGCAAATACTTGCAATAACAGTCAACACTCTATGCCGCTGGGGTCCTCTCTCCCTCCTCATGCAAGTGGATTATAACTAGGAGTTACATGTAGACAGTGTGTTTGGGGTCCTGCTGAAAACCACTGAAATAAGGCTGTGTTTCTTGTATCCCAAATATCAGTGGCTCTTGCTCCCACTGCCCTAAGAAATCACAACTCCAACAAGAAAAGTGTTCCCGGGGAGTTCAGCAAACCAGGCCTCGCGTTTAACGCCCCTCTGCCCCTCCGATGTGGTAGCGTGGGTGCGCACACTCAGAAAGGGCTGCCTTCTCTGCAGATTAGTTCCTCCAGATTTACACCGATGGCAGGCGGAGCTCTTATTCTTTCAGGAAGCAGCACAGATTATTTTCACTGGATCGTAAATATGCTTAACACTCCATTATACTAACCTTTTAAACCAGTTGTCTTGGGTGGCTGCAAATCATCCTTTAAATGCAACTTTCTAAGATTTAAATGCTCTTCAAATTCCTTGGCGCTCTAGTTAAATACTTGAGATTAAGAGTGGAGGGTGTAGCTCTTGCTCCAAACTGTATTTCACGGAGAGGAAGCGAAATCCTTTGGGCTGGTTTCTGGTTTATCTTCTTTTTCTGTATTTTTCTTTTTTTGCTCTTTACTCGGCCAAGGCCAAGGCCAAGGCAAAACTGGACACTCAAACACGCCACTTCCTTATGTTGGGTTGACTTTCCTTCCCTGCCCAGTGCTCCAGGACCTGCGGAGGGGGCGTCCAGAGGCGTGAGGTGCTTTGCAAGCAGCGCATGGCCGATGGCAGCTTCCTGGAGCTTCCTGAGACCTTCTGTTCAGCCTCAAAACTGGCCTCCCAGCAAGCCTGCAAGAAAGAGGACTGTCCCAGCGAGTGGCTCCTCTCTGACTGGTCAGAGGTACGTGTGGTAGAAGGAGATGATGAAAGAGGCATAAATAAGGAGGAAAAGAAGGCACCCCAAGTAGATACATATAGAAGGCGAGAACAGAACAAAATAATCCTCCTAACATTATGGAGCCGTATTATTGTAACCACTTACACCATCCTGTGTGACTAACTTTTAACTAGTCTACAGGGACGTGAGTTAAGCAGCCAGCCCTTATTCAGCAATCTGAAGCATGCAATTATAAACAAGTTCCTCATGGAGCAAAACCAGGCCTCACTCATGCTATTCGGGCCCAGGATTCTTCTCAGAACATAGTCTGCTTCTCCCTCTATCTCCAAAGGTGTCTTCCTGACCTCCCTGCACCTCCTACTCCAGGATGTTTCTAGTCTCTACTTAGGAAGGGCGAAGCCTCTCAAGTTCTTCTCTTCCACGTTACTAGAAAATCAGGAACATGACTTATCAGGAAAAGAAGGCCAAGGAAATCTTGCCTCTTTCCTGTCAGGTTCCTGGCTCCAAAACTTCAACAACTTCCCAGCAAGATAACTTGATTTCCCCTCTTGCTTTTAGGGAGATGATTGCAACAGCCTTCACCATTCCTGACTTGCCTCAAAAGTTAGGGATATGTCCCCAACTAATCTATTTGTCTAAATAATTCCTATTCTAACACTAGCATCAATTCATTCATTTAAACCCAGCTTCAACTGATCGTTTTCAGCCCCCACATCTTTCTCAATTGCCTACAACAGGCCTGTGTGTCTTCCGTAGAGAAGCCCCTTTTCCCCCAAATTGTTGCCCCTCAAGCAAATTTAGCCAAGAACAGAATCACTAGGCCTGAAGTGAAGTGTCAAACCCAGATTCAAGGCCCTCTCCACTATTTTTTATTTCTTTTTTGCATAAGGCAGCATTTGAATTGGCTTTGCTGACTCCTTTGTCTTCTTTGCTTGATATACACGTCACAGGGTGGAGCTGCTGCTGGCTGAAATACATCACAGGGCACTTGCCTCCACAGCGGGGGAAGCTGCCTCTGAAAATTAAGATGCCAGCTCTATCAACATAGGTTCTTAGAATTCTCATCCCACATTTTATCAACCCATATAGCAGCGGTTCTCAACCTGTGGGTCGCGACCCCTTTGGCAGTCGAACGACCCTTTCACAGGGGTCGCCTAAGACCATCCTGCATATCAGATATTTACATTACGATTCATAACAGTAGCAACATTACAGTTATGAAGTAGCAACGAAAATAATTTTATGGTTGGTTCACAACATGAGGAACTGATTTTAAAGGGCCAGAAGGTTGAGAACCACTGCCATATAGAGTTCCATCACATGAGGCCTGCTAAGGACATTGATAATGAGAGTTAGCCTACATTATCATAGGTTTTATAATTTAGCAGTAAAATTGCCTTCTGGTGGTTTCTCACCCCAAATGTCTTAGAACAATAAAATTTCATGTTTTAGAAACAGGATAAAGGAAAAAAGTGTGTAGAATGAGAATGTGTGTATTTGTGTGTGTGTGTGTGTGTGTGTGTGTGTGTACATGAATATGGTAGTGAAAATTTTCCCATGGAACGATGATTATATATGAAAAAAGTCATAATAAATATAGCAGGGCAGAAAAGAGCCCTGATGCATTTGCCAAGTACGTGGCTGCAGATGACCTCCTCCCAGGGTGTACTGCAAAAGGTATTGCTCTCCTACGTCCATGGGTGATAGCCTGCCATGAATGGAATGCTGACTGTGTGATTATAATTGTCCTCCCATGTTCCTGGACTTTGTAGTCCCTGAGCATATGGGACACAGAATTCAGAACATGTCCTTTTTGGCCTGCAGATTTGAAGGAGGAACCCTTGTGATCAGTCACTCAGGAAAGAAGAGTGCTGAATTGAGGTCCCATGGGAACCACTAAGTAGAGCAGACCTTTACAACAGTGTCATGTGTGGTGAAGAGTTGAGGCAAACTTAGGTTCTAATGCTGCCCCTACTACTTACTGGTTGTATTTCACATTCCCACCAGCAATGTATGAAGGCTCTAATATCCTTGGGCTACTTAACCTTTCTTGGCCTTAGTTCACTTATCTAAATATTGGAGATAATCATAGTGTCCACCTTTGTGATTATCAGGAGGCTTAAACTAAATGATGCATATAAAGTGTTTTGTGCCTAGTAAAAGTTACCCACAGTTATTGCTATGATTCTCTCCCATCCCTGCCCATTGTCAGGAAGAGAGGTAATAAAAGAAAGGACTCACCTTGACTGGTTAGAACAGGGGTCATGGCATAGACCTCCTCAGCCCTTATCAGTCTTCCTAGGAGGAGGAAGTTGCATTGTGGGAACTAGAAATCATTTGTGATTATCGAAGGGATGTTATTAGATTCTGAGTTATCTGGGTTGGTGAATCGAAATTCCAAACATTGGGGAGGGGCTGAGAATGGTGGGAAGTGATCACCGACTCAAGGAGATGAAACTCACACTGGTGCCATACAAAAGTGCCCCTGGAGGTGTTCACAGAGGCTCCAGTTGGCCCTGTCATCCCAACAGCCCTTCTCTGGGCCCCATGGATGAGATGAGACCTGCATTCCACACATACACCCCACAGTCCCCTTGGAGAAAGGAAGACCTGGATGATCTATGAGTGTCTTTATCCTCCACTATCTGCCTCACTCTCCTGGTTACTTCACAGAATCCCTCAGAGACAGAATTAAGCCAAATGTTTAGACACCTTAAATAAAATTACTCTCAGATTCTTCTCTGATAATAAGACCCTCAAAAGGCCTTACCTCTTTTGTGTAAAAGAAACTGTTCCATCTCCTGAAAGAGTTAGCTAGCAAATATTTTTAAATCATATTTTTAGGGAAGTTGTTCCCGCCCCCCTCAAAAAAAATATAAAAGAAATTAAAGTCAGAGTAGTATATTTTGAAGCTAGAGGGAACTTAGAAGAACCTATAGCCTAGTTGTTCTTTTAAAAATTAAAATCACAGCACTATTTAAATTGAAACTTTTTAAATTGAAATGTTACTATGAAGCCAGAAATCTAAAACAGATCAAGTCAGAGCTATTTTGGTTGAAGTGTGGGTAGTGGTCCCAGATTTCCAATGGTTGGGTCTCCAGTTCATATGAGAAGCCCCTAAATCACTTACTTAACATAGTTATAAAACACAGTTTGAAACTCCCTGCTCTAGCTTAGTTTTTGTATTTTAGCAATGTGGAAATTGAACCTAGAGAAAGAATTAGACTTGACCAATATCATAAATTAATCGTCTGACATGCAGTCTATTTTTCTACTAAGCAGCACTAAAATGACCATGCTTTCAAATTTTCCAGGCTCTTTACCTCTATTCTACCTGATCCCTGGATTTGGTGCTGTCATTTACAATAAAATAAGGGATGAGTGGAATCTGGAATCTATAATCATCGGGGAACAAAATCAATAGGTTTGACTCTCATCCCCATTTTTTGCATCTTAAATGTCTCTCAGAGTAGTGTAGATCATAGAACTTTGCATGGAATAGTTTATTTCAATGGGCTAGCATATAATACTTGAAAAGATAAGATAATATATTTTGGCTTTTACTGTCATTTTTTAAGTTACCATGGCAACCTGCCATGACCCTAGTTCAGGCCTTTATCATCTCAAGCCTGGACTACTGTGGCAGCCTCCTTAACTGATAGCCCTACCTGCCATCCATCTCCTACTCCCATCCCTCCCGGACACTGTTGCCAGATTAACCTTCTCAAAACACCTCTTTCATCATTTCACTCCTCCCTTCAATGGCTCCTCTTTGCTTTATGGACCAATTCCAAACCTCCTGTCTGAAAAATTAAAAGTCTCCAACGTCTGGCCTCTTGAACTCCTGACGCTCTCGATAGGATCCTTCTGCTCAAAAGAGGTTGAGTTCTGCCCCCAAACCTGCCTTGGACTTCTGCACTGAACGGTTCTACCTTTGATCTGGTTATTTCCCTGTCTCCCATGCTTATCCCTGGTTCTCTACACCTGTCCAGATCCACCCATGTTCAAGACCTAGGTCAGGAAATCCCCAGTGTACCATAAGCATTCAACAATTGTTAGAATTAATTTTATAATACTTCATGTGTCTTTTAGTTTTGTATTTTTACTAAAATTTTTATTACTATTTGACTCTTTAAACAGCTTAACTGAAGTATAATTTGAATACTATAAATTTTAATTTAGCATGTTTTCAAGGTTTATTCATGTTGTAGCACATAGAACTAAATTCCTGTTTATGATAGCATTATATTCCATTTTATAGATATACCACATTTTGTGTATCCATTTCCCAATTAATGGACATTTGAGTTTCCCTTTTTGTCTGTTATGAATATGTTGTTATGAATATTAACATACAAGTCTTTGTATGGATGTATGTTTTCATGTCTCTTAGGTAGATACCTAAGAGTAAAATTGCTGGATTTCATGGTAAATTTATATTTAACTTTTTAAGAAACTATTTAAAAAATTTTTTAAAAGAAAACTATTACACTGTTTTCCAAGAGGGCTATGCTATTTTATGTTCCTACTAGCAATCTATGAAGGCTCTAATTTTTCCACATCCTCACCAATACTTATTATTACCTGTCCTTTTTATGATGGCCATTCTAATGAATATGAAGTGGTATCTCAATGTGCTTTTGATTTCTTTCCCTAAAGTATTATTTCATTTTATTAACGTATTTGTGTTTTTTCCTTCATTTGATGACAGCCCCTTGACATTAGGAACTATCTAGCACCTCACCTCAAATGATGTAGATATATAACAATTATCTGATACTTGACATTAAAATATTTTAACTTATTTGTGAAGAAAGGAGAAAGGAATTAGCATTGAATGCCAGTTCTGTGTATGACATTTGAAATATATTACCTCATTTAATGCCCAACCTTGCAAAATAAGCACAAGAAGTGGCAATAGCCTCAGACAGTTTAAGTCACTTGCCAAGTAGTGAAAAACTAAGATGGATTTGAACAGTGGACTCTAACTCTGTAACTCTAAAGCCCAGGCCACATACCAAAACAGGTGAAATGTCTACAGGAAACCTTACAGTAGAAAATGTTATGTGGCTGCAATATGGACATGTCTTCACACGTTGTCGAGTAATATCCTCCCTCTCTCTCTCTCTCTCTCTCTCTCTCAGCGACTATTGCAGATTTCAAATAACTTTTCTCATGTGTTGGTGAGTTTGAGAACTCTTACAAAAGCCCATTTGCCTGTAGTTCCCTACATTTACACGCATTTGGCCTTTCTCTCCATCAGTGTTCCACGAGCTGCGGCGAGGGCACCCAGACTCGGAGTGCCATTTGCAGGAAGGTGCTGAAAACCGGGGTCTCGGCTATTGTCAATTCCTCCCTGTGCCCTCCCCTGCCGTTCTCTTCCTCAATCAGGCCCTGTATGCTGGCAATCTGTGCAAGTGAGTACCTCAGAGCTCTGGGGATGGGGAGATGAAACCCACGTGGAAACACACAGTGACCTTCCCTAAGCCCAGGCTGCTGGGAGATTGTTGGGCCCTGGAAGGCAGCAGGCTGGGGAGCTCAGCTGGAGATGGAAAGGAATCTTAATTACTGGTGACCAGGTGAGATTCTCTTCTCTCCTGGAAAAACAGTTTGCAAGAGGGAGAGCAAAGTTCACTGGCGGACATAAGGCGATCTGGAAGCTGGAGGCAGCCTACTACTAATGAAGGCTCATGTTATCCTCACTGGGGTTTTAAACTACTCGGAACAGATTTGTTCTCTTTAATATTAATCCCTAGAGTTGGAACACTTCTGAGCTCTCCTCCCCCCAGGGCCGCAAGGGTTCTGGTGCTCTGCGGGTGCAAAGGATAACCGTGGGAGGGGGACATTCCCCTTCCCTTTGTCCTCTGCCTCTTTTCAATGATGCTCATTTCTAAGTCCTTTTAATGAGAGGAACTGCTTCCCCCTGGAACCCCCTGCATCTAGAACCCTGCATCCCAGCCTCTAGGGCAGTGGTTCTCAACCTTGGCTGCACGTTAGAATCACCTGGGAATCTTTTTACAATCCTGATTTCCAGGCCTCATCCTCCAGAAATTCTGTGTCTTTGTTATGGGGTGGGGCCACAACATTAGTAACAAAGAAACAGACTTTCCGGAGGATGAGGCCCAGAAATCAGGATTTTAAAAAGATTCCCAGGCGATTCTAATGTGCAGCCAAGGTTGAGAACCACTGCTCTAGGGACAGAAAGACCCAGCGGGGCGAGAGCCCCACTGCAGCTCATTCTTCTCGGGTTTTTATTGTGGCGGCAGCTTGATGATGCACAGCTGGTAGCCAGTTCCTCCAGTTAAACATAAGGCAACTCTGAAGCACCTTCTTCACCACCTCTTCTCTCTTTTGTCCCTTCCTTTCTTTTTCTCTTCCCTTCCCACTCTCTTTTTTCCCTCTGGCTTGTCCCTGCATCTCACTCTCATGTCTCTCTGCTCTCCATTTGTCCGTCTGTCTGTTCCCTTTCGTTCCAGGGCCCGGGAGGCCATCCACAAAGCACAGCCCGCACATTGAGGCGGCCAGAAAGGTATACATCCAGACCCGCAGGCAGAGGAAGCTGCACTTCGTGGTGGGCGGGTTCGCGTACCTGCTCCCCAAGACCACCGTGGTGCTGCGGTGCCCCACGAGGCGCTTCCGCAAGCCGCTCATCACCTGGGAGAAGGACGGCCAGCACCTCATCAGCTCCGCCCACGTCACCGTGGCCCCTTTCGGCTACTTAAAGATCCACCGCCTCAAGCCCGCCGATGCCGGCATCTACACCTGCTCCGCCGGCCCGGCCCGGGAGCAGTTCGGGATTAAGCTCATCGGAGGCAACCAGAAGCTCGTGGCCCGGCCCGGGGGCCCGAGGAGCGAGGAAGAGGCCCCCCGGGTGAGGAAGGCCCACCCCAAGGAGGCCCTGCAGACCCACAAGCACCAGAACGGGATCTTCTCCAACGGCAGCAAGGCTGAGAAGCGGGGCCTGGCCGCGGCAGACGCGGGCAGCCGCTACGATGAGCTGGTGTCCCGGCTGCTGGAGCAGGGCGGCTGGCCGGGCGAGCTGCTGGCCGCGTGGGAGGCACAGGACTCGGCGGAAAGGAACGCGTCCTCCGAGGAGGACCCGAACGCCGAGCAGGCGCTGCTGCACCTGCCCTTCACCATCGTGGCCGAGCAGCAGCGCCTGGATGACATCCTGCGGAACCTGTCCCAGCAGCCCGAGGAGCTGCGCGACGTCTACAGCAAGCACCTGGTGGCCCAGCTGGCCCAGGACATCTTCCGCAGCCACGGGGAGCACCGGGACGCCCTCCTCAAGCCGTCCGAGCAGCGGATTCCCCCCGTGGCCATCCCGCCTCGCAAGGCCGTGTCCAGCTTCAGCAGCTTGCTCCGCGCCGCCGCCTCCTCCTCCGGGGAGGCGGCCGGTGGCTCCCGCCGGCCGCACCGCAAGCCCACCATCCTGCGGAAGATCTCGGCCGCCCAGCAGCTCTCCGCCTCCGAAGTGGTCACCCACCTTGGGCAGACGGTGGCCCTGGCCAGCGGGACCCTGAGTGTGCTGCTGCACTGCGAGGCCGTGGGCAACCCTCGGCCCACCATCAGCTGGGCCAGGAACGGCGAGGAGGTTCAGTTCAGTGACAGGTGAGCCTTGCCCTTTCCTGGTCTAGGGAGGGAGGGGGGCAAAGGGCCACATCTTTCCAAGGCCCCCGGTTCGCTCTTTCAAGGTGCTTCCGAGGGTGGGACTTAAAGCCCTGGCTCAGGGGTCGCACCCAGGGTTCCGGGCCCTCTGTCAGCACTGATGGACTGTTGGAGCAAAGACACGGCATTTAATTTCTCTAAACTGTACACTCTCATCTTTATAAGGTAATAGCAGCAATGCCTCTCCACCCGGATCCCCAGAGGATCCCAACAGTTAATGAGATACTCACTGGAGAGCTTTGAACTTTGGACAGAAAGCGGTGGTTTCGGGACAAGGCATTATTTATTATTTAGGTCTTTGTGAGATGAACTATTAACCCCCCAGATATTGACTCCACGTGTGTAGCTCCCAGGGCTGGGGAGAGAGTGCAGACGCACCTGCTGCTCCTCGAGGCAGAGCCTGGCCTCTGTCGGGGCTGGACATGGCTGTTTGTTCCAGAGAGCTTTTATCCCTGGCAAAACTGTGAATAATTATCCTAATATCTCTTGGTGGCTCTGTTTGGATGTGTCATTACTGGAATGACAGCATGTATTACTGGTTTGGGCCATAGCCATTAGTAATGTAAAATCAAGAGGGGTATTAGAAGCAACAATGCCCAGCTGTGTGCCTCAGTGATTGAGCATTAACCTGTGAACCAAGAGGTCACGGTTTGATTCCCAGTCAGGGTATGTGCCTTAGTTTCTGGCTCAATCCCCAGAGAGGGGCATGCAGGAGGCAGCCAATCAATGATTGATGTTTCTGTCTCTCTATCCCTCTCCTTTCCTCTCTGAAATCAATAAAAAATATATTTTTTAAAAGGGGAGAAGGCTAAAAAATATATATATTTTGTACACCACCTATGTGCCAAGTACTGTCACGTGACTTCTATATTCAATGTCTCTTTTAATCTTTATAGTGGCCCTGACAATAGCAATGATAGCCGCATTAATGAGTAGTGGCTATCTGCCAGGCAAGTATAAATACTTTATGGGCTTTATCTCACTAAATTTCAACAGTAGCCCTGAGAAGTGGGCACAGTTTTTTATCCACATTTTACAGAAGAGGACACAAGATCATATTGATTAGGTGATAGAGCTAAGATATGTGGCAAAAATAACATTGTCACTTGAAGAATCATAGACGATGTATGGGAGAGGAACCTTTAAGGTCCTCTAGTCCAGAATCCTCATTTTAACTTTTTATCATCTCTGAATCCATGGGGAATGATCTTTTCATCAAATATACGTACTTCTAAACACTCTTGTTTGGCTACCCCTCCTCTCTGGTTTGCTAGTTTTGGGAAAGGAAGGAAAGAAACCAGGATGTATTTATTGTGCCAGGCGGTGTGCCAGGTTTATTTCTATGTAACTGCATTTGTTATTCTAATGGTCCACAAGATTGACATTATCCTCTAGTTCTGCATAGAATATCAAGGTTCAGCAACTCACCCAACATCACGTTAGTAACAGCCAGACCGAGGATTTGATACCAAGTTCCTATGATTCTAAAGAGTAGTTCTGTCCACTCTTCTGTGATTTGGTGAACAAAAGTAACAATGTCCACCGTGCCCACATCTTTTTGTGCCTTTAAATTATCAATAACATTGCCTCTCAGCCTTAGTACTTCCATACCAAATAGCTTCAATAATAGTTCTGTTTCCCTGTGTGCTCTTACTATATACCAGACCACTGTGCTCAGTGTTTCAAAGGAATTATTTTGTTTAATTTTAAAAAATAAAAAAACACTGGGGAAGGGTTTGAATGTGGGCAGCGTGGCTTGAGATCCTCTGCTCCTAACCTCTCCACTTATTTGCAGTGTGGTCTTCCCCAGCTCATACTTCCCTTGATCAGCTTAACTGCTATGATCCAGGCGATGTTTACAACAAATCTGTGGGTCACACCAAAGCTGTAGTGAATCCCTTGAGGTCACTGGGACACTGAGAGGCAGCTCCAGTGTCAGGCCCCCAGGCTGATGGTGCCCTGGTGCTCAGGTGGGTGGTACAGTGGAACTCACCTCTGTCAGTGCACCTGCCACACCCACTGTGCCCAAATCATGTCGTCTCCTCCACCAGACAGCCATTTCCTCCAGTGTAGGTACATTTTATGCAGATCCCCTGGGCCTGTCGCCCAGGATTGGTAGCGTAAAGATTGAATGGAGCAGCGGCTGGCTGTGTGAGGGAAAAGGTGGGAAGTCACATTTCTTGACTACATATGCTGTGCCCCATATGCTAGCAACCTTCCTAGCCCTCATCTTAGTTAATATCTACCACAAGGTGTGACGTACAAGCTATTATCCCCATTTCAGCGATGAGGAAACTGAGGCGCCCAGTTAAGGAACTTAATGTTAGTGCGTGAAAGGCAGAATCAAGAGATTAGATTCAAAGCCAGTCCTGCCCAGCTCAACCCCATGCTGTTTGAGGGAATGAGGACATTTATGCTTCTATGTATCTTCACCGGAATCCCAAGTTGCTGCAAGACCCTTGCTGTTTTCTACCAGCTGTTTCCAAGGTCCCTTCCTTTGTTTTTGTTTTTTTAAATATGTTTTATTGATTTCAGAGAGGAAGGGAGAGGGAGAGAAAGATAGAAACATCAATGATGAGAGAGAACCATTGATTGGCTGTCTCCTGCACGCCCCCCACTGGGGATTGAGCCCACAACCCAGGCATGTGCCCTTGACCATAATCGAACCTTTAGTCCGCAGGCCGACGCTCTATCCACGGAGCTAAACCAGCCAGGACTAGGGTCCCTTCCTTTCAACGGCACTTACCTCCTCCTAAAAAGCTGTAGAACAAGATAGGCCGTTGGGAAGAAGGAGGGGTCCTTAGGACTCCCCTGCACTGTGCCTGGAACTGCAGGGAGCACGTTGAGGCCAGGGCTTACTCAGAGGTCCTGACAATTTTCTTGAGTCCTGGAGGTTTTTTTAATGATTTTTTAAAAATTTAATGAGTTTTTTAATGAAATTCAAAGTTCATGGCCCATCTAATTCACCTGGTGATTACAAGAAAGATGTGTAAGGACCCAGGTGAGGATTAGGGGATTCAGGCCAAGGCCCTTCTCTTCATTACCTTAGCCCAGTGGTCGTCAAACTGTGGCTGGCGAGCCACATGCGGCTCTTTGGCCCCTTGAGTGTGGCCACGAAGTTTCAATCGCACTGTACGTGCGCGCCTGCACGTGGTATTTTGTGGAAGAGCCACACTCAAGGGGCCGCAGTTTGCCGACCACTGCCTTAGCCCCTTCATTGCAAAAGTGAGGGGAGTGTCCATGACCACCTCTGAAGTCCCTTCTATCTCCTTCACTCATTTACGGAAGGTCACAGAAGGTGAAAACCCATATGCTAGCAGGGAGTGGGGAGAGCCTTGGGTGCAGTAACTTAAAAATTTGTTGCACAAGTTGTTTCTGCGCACTCCACAAAACGGGTTCCTTGATCACATGAGTTGGGACGTGCTCACTTAAAGCTAAACAGATGTATTTACTGCTCGATTTTTACTTCTCTTTTTTAATATAGTGCTTGTTTTTTATTATAAAAGTAATAAAGGGGCTATAAAGCAATTCAAATAATACCTAAATCTATAAGTCTCCCTCTGCCCCCCAGCCCTATTCCCGGGGGGCTGTCATTCTTAATAATTTGGTATACATCCTTTTGGAATTTATATATATTTTATTGTATTGCATATAAAACATACACACACAGAACTTGGAGGTTTTTAATGGACTATTATTCATGTTTAGAATTTTGATTTAATTTTTATTCAGCAGCATGTCTAGGAGACATTTCAGAATAGTGTGTAGAAATTTATATCATCTTTTTTAAACAGCTGATTACTGTTCTTGAATGCATTTAACTATCCCCCAATTGAAAATTATTTTGGTTTCGCCTCCTTTTTAAATCCTTTAAGCACTCCAGCGTGTGTTGTGACTTTCCAAGTAGACAATATAGTATATGAGTGTTTTCCAAGTACTCCTTTGATCAATGAACGATTTTTTGGCCCAGTAATCTCAGGAATACCAATAATTCTTGAAATACGACTTAGAAACACTACTTTCGTCTTTTAATTTTTACTTTAATGGGCATTGAGAGTTTATCCCTAATGGCTTTCAGATTTTAAACGTTTCATCAGTATTTTGCTAGGAAAAGACACATGGCGGCCAGGTGCTAACGATACCAAAGGTGTGAGGGCTGGGACAGAAGAGGGCAGATTCTGTGTCTTCAGTCACCAGAACCTTGGTGCGAGTGGGGAGTAGCATTAAGAGGGAAAGCACATGAGGGACCTGAGCAAATAGTCTTACAGTTTTTGCCACTGGCAAGATTTTTTTCTAGATTTAGGCTTGACAGAGTTTGTTAATGCAGGTGAATGGCATGAGGTGGGAAAAATGAGAGATTTCGGTTTCTGATCTTTGACCTCATAAGTTTTCCAATGTACTTAAGTGGCAAGTAAGAAATACGGCTGGAGTTTAGTTTCTGTACAGTTTCCCAAGTTCTTCTGAGAAAAGAAAGTGAATGTATCTGCCCAGCGCAGGCAGGAGGCATGGAACTGCCACTGGGACTGCTTTGCTATGGGCTGTTGGTGACCTCTTTTGTGTTGGGTTTCATTGCTTGTCATCATTACTGCGTTCGGTAGCGGTTCAGAAATGCTCATTTGTTTTCAAATGGAGACGTGCTGAAATGCCCAGTTTGTAGTTCAGTGAGTCTGTTTTTGCTTAGTGCCCAAATCCATCTTCTTGAAAGAGTCTGCAAGATTCAGCTGGCTATTGGTCTGTAGGACTCTGCAGTGTATTCAAGGACTCTCTAAACAGCCTGAGCCAGCAAGACAGGTCAAGGTAGCATTTAGTCTGAGTACCTCAGGGGCATTTTGGAGGCTATTAGACAAGAAAATAAAATGACCTAATTGGCCCTGGCTGGTGTGGCTCATTTGGTTGGGCATCCTCCCATTATTCCTGGCCAGGGTACATGCCTGGGTTGTGGGCTTGGTCCCCAGTAGAGGAACAGTAGTGGAAGCTGGGATAGTGGGAGGGACTAGTAAGGGGCCTTTGCACTCATCCCCTTAACTCCACAAATATCTATTGGGCATTAAGTACAATGATAGGCACCAGACAGTGAGATGATAAATAAGGCAAGGTGACTGCCCTTCAGAAACTAAGAAACACACAAGTGCTGGTATAGGATAAAATAACTTAGTCTCCAAGTTTGTACTAAACTCCAGTAGGCAGAATACTTCTCTTCAGATTTCTAAACTTTTTTTTAAATATATTTTTATTGATTTCAGAGAGGAATAGAGAGAGAAAGAGAGAGATGGAAACATCAATGATGAGAATCATTGATTGGCTGCCTCCTGCATGCCCTGAATTGGGGATCGAGCCTGCAACTCGGGCATGTGCCTTTGACTGGAATTGAACCCGGGACCCTTCAGTCCGCAGGTCGATGCTCTGTCCACTGAGCCAAACCAGCTAGGGCAGATTTCTAAACTTTTAAAAAGTGGATAGGGGAGGGGTTCTCAAAATCAATGTGCATAATATTACCAGGAACTTGTTAGAAATGCTCACTCCTGCATGTTTCTGCCCTATCCCAGATATTCTTTCTACAGCAGGGCCCCATAATTTGCATTTTAACAAGCATGACAGGTCATTCTGAGACCTGAGGTTCAAGGGTCACCTTTAAGAAGTGCTGAGAGGAGAAATGGAGGGAGGTGAACCTCAGAGTAGAATTATGCACTTGCTACTCGTTATTTTAAAAGAGTTGGTAGTCGCCCATCGGAAGAGAAGTTTTCTAGCCTCTCTCATGGGCCTGGTGCATTAATGGTGCCCGAGTCGTTTGAAACATTACTCTTTTAGCCCTAACGTAGCTAACTTATATGCCAGAACAGCGATGTTCAGCCAGTGTGCCACTGCACACTGGATACAGGCTAAGCACTTCTTCCTAAAACAAGTTCTGGCCACTTCAGAAGCCGCGCATACTTGGTTTGCTCCCTGCGTCTCTGGTTATTCCTCCTCAGTTGTCTTTGTGAATTTCTCTTCCTGTACCCAACTGTTATCCTCCTTCCTTGGAGTCTCCTTCTATAAACACTAAGTATTCCTGTGTCCCAAACATTCCCCCGTGTGCAATGATTCTCATATACCTAGCCCCAGACTCATATGCAAAACTATTTTTTCCACGCGTGCCCCCTGGTGCTCAGCGCATGTCATAGCGACTGGTTTTTTGTTTGTTCAGTTGTTCCACTGTTTGGTCTATTTGCATATTACGATTTTATATAGAGATATGTAAATTTCACATAAATGATAATATTCTGTTCTGTATTTTGCTTTCTTTTTTACAGAGAGGAAGGGAGAGGGATAGAGAGTTAGAAACATCGATGAGAGAGAAACATTGATCAGCTGCCTCCTGCACATTCCCTACTGGGGATGTGCCCACAACCAAGGTACATGCCCTTGACCAGAATCGAACCTGGGACCCTTGAGTCCGCAGGCCGATGCTCTATCCACTGAGCCAAATCGGTTACGGCTTGCTTTTTTAAAAAATAAAACTTCGGGTATTTTGAATTTCCTTACCTGTTAGTACATATAGATCTATCAGATTATATTTAATGGTTACATAGTATTTTATTGTATGGTTGTATCATAATTTATTTAACTGATCCCCTATTAATGAACATTTGCACTAGAAGAATACTGTAAAAAAATCATAGTAGCCAATTACTTTGAACTTGTGTTAATATTTCTGTATATTAAATTTCTAGGCATGAAATTTCTTGGCTAAAGACTGCATATTTAACATTTTGACAGATATTTCCAAATTAATCAACTGTCTTAAAAAGTTCCTGTTGATACTTTTACTTATAGAGAATCTGCCTAAACTCTTGCCAACTCTATATGCTATTTATCTTTAAAATAACTGCCAATCCATCAGGCAGAAAGATCTCATTCTGTTTTAATTTACATTTCTGTGAGGTTAAACATCTTACACGTATATATTCCTTGACTGTTATTTCTTCTGTGAGTTGTCTGTTCTTTGTCTATGCCTATTGTTTTAGTTTCCTAGGGCTGCTGTAACAAATGACCACAAACTTGACGGCTTAGATTACAGGGGTGGGGAATGTCCAGGCAGCAGGCCGTATAAGGCCCGCAAAATCATTTGGTCTGGCCCTGCCAAGGCATTAGGAGTGAGTTAATTAAATGTTTACATGGCACTCACCATATACCAGGAATTTTTAAAAACTTCTCTAGCTATATTAACTCAATTTTTATAATAACCATACTAGGTGGATATATTATAATTTGCCCTATTTTCAGGTCAGGAAATTAAGGCACAGGGAAGTTCATATGCAAAACTATTGACTGGACATCCCAACACATATGCTCCACACATAGGTCAACTCCATCTATCTAAAACTAAACTCCTGAAACCCTAGCTCAGTAAAGTAAACACCATCCATCCAGCTTCCTGAGCCACAATATTTCTAGGCTGTCCTAGCTTCTCCGTGGTTCCTTCTTCCCTGCGCTCTTCTCTGTCCTCACTGCCCCTACTTTGGTTTACCTTTGTCAGCTCTAGATGATTGCAACAGCCTCCTGGCTCTATACTTGACTTCTGTGGGCCAGGGATTGGTAAACTACAGTTAGTGCTTTTACATATTTTAAAGGGTTATTAAAAATGGCTTTAAAAGAGTTATTAAAAGAACCATTGAAATTGAGCCCAGAGCAGTTAGGTTAACTTGCTCAAGGTCTCGCACTTAATAAGTGGTAGAGCTGAGACTTGAACCCAGGTTATTTAAAGTGTTATTAAAATAATGGTGTTTACATTTTTAAAAACAAACAGAAAGCAGACTATACAACAGAGACCCCCGTAGGTGGCCCTCGAAGTCTAAAGTATTTACTCTCTGTCCTGTCACAGAAGAACTTGACTGATTCCTGCTCTAGATCATTTGATGTGTTACTGCCAGAGCGTCTTTCTAGGAAAAACTGTCCATGCTTAAAATCCTTGTAATGGCTTGCCATCACTTGAGGATAAGTTCCAAATGTCTTAGGATGATAGAGAACACCTGACATCTGCCTGCCTCTCTCACTTCATCTCTTGCCATACCCCCAACCTCACCCCTCTGAGCTCTGCCCTTCGGTAGTACCGGATTACTTGCTGTTTATGCAATTACCTAGGGCCTTCTGACCCACTTTGTCTGCCTAAGCCTACCCTTCCTTACAGAAAGCTCGGTCAGACCACGTCCTCCACCACCTACACGGTATCCTATATGTAGTACTCTGTCTCAGCCCTGGCACTGTGCGTTAGAATTAGCTAGATGTTTTTCCACATTACCTTCTGTATTACGTTAATCTTCCTCAAGGACAGATGTTTAAGAAAGTCTTATTTTCTTGACATTCCAAGATCATAATAGACACTCAACACAGGATAAACTGATGAATGAATGAACAGAGGGATGATGGATGCCTGTGATTAGGAGGGAGATTTCCTAATTGCTATGTAGTTTGCATGCTTTTGCATAATCTGGATTTTTAGTATCTAATGTGCAATTATGGCGGAGTTCCAGGGTCATCCCCACTCCCAGCTAAACATCTCTGCCTGGCCAAAGTGTTCTCTACTGGAGAAGATTCAGAAAACTGAGGATCTGTGGCTCACAACTGTACAATTTGAAACACATGCATTCAGGCCAATGGAGAAACCATCATAGTCATTGCTAACATTTAATGAGCACTCGCTTTGAGCTGGGCATTGTTCTCATGGTTTCACAGGTATTCATTTATTCTTACAATAACCCTTTGAGGTTACTATCCCCATTTTACCAATGTTGACATGGAAGCACAGAGATGCTAAATTCACTTCATAAGTCGTGGAATTGGGATTTGAACCCAAAGTAGTCTGGCTCCAAGATCTATTTCTTTTTATTGATTTTTTTAACCTCAGTTGAATACATGGACTTGCCATTGTTTTGAAAAGAAGCCATTGGGGTCAGCTAGTCCAGCATAAATTAACATTCAGTCTTTTGCCAGCTGGCTTCCATCTATGAGGCTTTTGTTTTTATTTTGGCACATCTGAGAGAAAGCCTTTTCTATTTGTTGCTCTACCTTGACATATACATACCCAGCTATACCTATGCACAGTGCTAGGCACATAATAGGCGCTTGTAAACATTATAACTGTTAGATCTGTGTTTGTGTCTCTTATTCTGTATGTTTACAGTGTGGATGCCCTATGCCTGTGTGTTTGAGTGTGTGTGTGTGTTTAGAGCCCTAGACCACAAGCAAGATGACACAGTTTCTTGCCTTTAAGTTATGCTGTAGAAACACTGAACACGTATTGAGCCATCTTACTCTCTACCACATGTTGAGGTGAGATTCAGGCAAAAGCTAACACCAATTAGCATTTGGTTAGAGTACAACACTAGCCAAGGACCTCTGAAGTAACTCTTCCCCACATCTAATACCAGGGGCACAGACAAATATACAGGGTGGGCAAAAGTAGGTTTAGAGTTGTGAGTGTGTAAAACACAGTGTTTGTTCTTATATTATTATTTACTAATTCTTTTTTTTTAAAATAGCATATTATGCTTTTATTTTTTTTTATTGCTTACATTATTTCAAAGAGTATTACATATTTCTCCTTTTTTCCCCCGCCCTTGACAATCCCCTGGCCTCCCCTACCCCCCAGTGTCTTATGTCCATTGGTTATGCTTATATGCATGCATACAAGTCCTTCGGTTGATCTCTTACCACCCCCCCTGCCCCCCCACCCTCCCCAGCCTTCCTGCTGTAGTTTGACAGTCTGTTCGAGGCAACTCTGCCTCTGTATCTATTATTGTTCAAAAGTTTATAATGGTCTCTATTATCCATGAATGAGTGAGATCATGTGGTATTTTTCCTTCATTGACTGGCTTATTTCACTTAGCATAATGCTCTCCAGTTCCATCCATGCTGTTGCAAATGGTAAGAGTTCCTTCTTTTTTACAGCAGCATAGTATTTCATCGTGTAGATGTACCACAGTTTTCTAATCCATTCATCTACTGATGGGCACTTAGGCTGTTTCCAAATCTTAGCTATGGTGAATTGTGCTGCTATGAACATAGGGGTGCATATATCCTTTCTGATTGGTGTTTTTGGTTTCTTGGGATATATTCCTAGAAGTGGGATCACAGGGTCAAATGGGAGTTCCATTTCCAGCTTTTTGAGGAAACTCCATACTGTCTTCCATAGTGGCTGCACCAGTCTGCATTCCCACCAGCAGTGCACAAGTGTTCCTTTTTCTCCACATCCTCTCCAGCACTTGTCGTTTGTTGATTTGTTGTTGATAGCCATTCTGACAGGTGTGAGATGGTACCTCATTGTTGTTTTGATTTGCATCTCTCGGATGATTAGCGACCTTGAGCATGTTTTCATATGTCTCTTGGCTTTCTGAATGTCCTCTTTTAAGAGGTGTCTATTTAGGTCCTTTGCCCATTTTTTGATTGGATTGTTTATCTTCCTTTTGTTAAGTTGTATGAGTCCCCTATAAATGTTGGAGATTAGGCCCTTATCAGATATAATGTTGGCAAATATGTTCTCCCATGTAGTGGGCTTTCTTGTTGTTTTGTTGATGGTTTCTTTTGCTGTGCAGAAACTTTTTATTTTGATGTAGTCCCATTTGTTTATTTTCTCTTTAGTTTCCAATGCCCTAGGATCTGTATCGGTGAAGAAATTGCTTCGGCATATGTCTGAGATTT
>NW_005871192.1:439107-558858 GCF_000147115.1 Myotis lucifugus | reverse complement strand
GGAGGAAGCTGAATAGTTTGGCAAGCAGAATTAGGACAGGGTTAAGAATGTGTGGTCAGGTGGCCTTTCCCATTCCAAAAATATTTTCTATACTTCCACCTGGACCAATCATGAAGCTTCCGGCATTAAATAACTTTTAGTTGGCTATTACATTAAAAACAGCAAAAGTTGTAAAAAGTTACCCTAGCCAAATGGTGATATGAAACTCTTCCTGAACCTCAAATCTGTTCCCCAAAATATCTGCACAAAAGAAAACTTTCCCTTGCAAGTCTCTGGGCTACTATAATTTCTGGTTTCAGAAAAAATTCTTGCTCGTAGAGGAGTTCTTCTCACAGCATTTTTCCCCCTTCAACCTCAAGCTATTTAAAATCTAGAATACTCTTGTTAGTGATTGTCCATTTTCCTAAGTAACTACAAACCTTGGCACAAATTGCCCCCCACCAAAAATGAGGCCAAACCACATGCCTTCCAGCCATTTAAAATCCAGAATATTCTTGGTAGTGATCGTCCATTTCCCTAAGGAACTACAAACCTTGGCACAAATTGGCCCCCACCAAAAGTGAAGCCAAACCACATGCCTTCCTATTAGGCCCCAGTGGATGCCTGAATATAGTCAGTTTTTTTAAAAGGTCAAAGGTCATTCCCCATTCCTGATTCCACGCTGTGCACTAGCTGAGCAAGTTACTTCTCTGGGCATTAGCTTCCGCTCTAAAATGGGAGACTAATGTCACTCTAGTAACAGGATAGTGAGAATAAAATTATCTAAAGCTTATACACTTGTCTAACAAATATTGGTTCCTACTCTCCCCCTGTGGTAGATTTGACTATCCTTAACTAAGAAATTCCTAAGCAGGAAAAAAAAAATAATAAATCTGCATTTCATTGTAAGGAAAAGTCCTCAACAGCACCTCCTAGGAGTTTGGAGCTGATGTTCTTTGCACGGCCTCCCTTTGCTTATTTGCTTCTAAAATTACTTTTTTCCAACTCGTATTTTTTAACACTTATTTATGTACATTTTTGCAATTGCAGGATTCTGGCTTTTTTTCTTTGTGTTCGAAGATTTCAGTATTTGGTTAATAGTGTGAATACAGTTATGGAAACAAGTAGTTGTCCTTATTCAGAGATTCCTGAGTCACGAATAGAACTGAGGCAGTTGCAGCCCAGTCCGTGTGCCATGTGGCCCCAGCCTCTGCCCCCTTTTCCACTCCCAGTGCTACCACCAAGGTAGATGCATCGTGGCTCCCTCCTCTCTTCCTCCCACAGCAAACCCCTTGTCCCCTGCCCATTTCTGCGATTGACATTTTTGTCCTTGCAACAATTATTTCCCAATTATTTACCTATGTCAAAACAGTTTCTGCCCAGCTGGTGAGGCTCAGTGGTTGAGCGTTGACCTATAACCAGGAGGACACAGTTCAATTCCTGGTCAGAGCACATGCCTGCATTGCGGGCTTGATCCCTAGTGTGGGGCGTTCAGGAGGCAGCCGATCAATGATTCTGTCATCATTAATGTTTCTATCTCTCTCTCTCCCTCTCCCTTCCTCTCTGAAATTCATTAAAAAAATATTTTTTTAAAAAAAAATGTTTCTCACAACAGCCAGAATACATAGGCTCAGACATGAAGGGTGAATGGCAATGCTGATGATGACATCAACAACAACAGAATAATAATAGCCTGCACTTCCACATTTTTTTTACCATAGATCAGACACTTTTCTGTGTTCTTGAAATACCTGAAGTCATGTAGAATATTCCCAGCAACCCTAGATAGGTGCTATAGTTTTCCACCTTCTATAAATGAGGAAACTGTGCCACTGAGAACTTAAGTAAATGACATGCCCAAGGTTACACAGCTGGGAAGTGGTACAGCTGGGCTGGAATTCAGCCACCATGGCCCTTCAGTCTGTACTCGTAACCAGTATGCTTATATTGTCAGTGTGATTCTTTTCAGCTCCACTGCTCTGAAGGTAACCAAACAAGTGTTCGTTGAGTATTTATTCAGCATGCCAGCATTTTGCTGAATACTGAAGAGGGAACTATGAAAGAAGCAAAATAGTTCCAGTCCTGGAGTGTTTCGTTTACAATCTAACTGAAGAAATGAGACATTGTGGAACGGAGAGGGCTCTGTAGAACAGCTCAGAACAACTCTGCCAGAACAGGAAAAGGAGGGATTGTGGTGAGCTGTGGTAACACAGGAAGTAGAACTTGAACTCATCCTTAAGGGATGGAAGAATGTGGAAGGATAGACAGGAGGAGAACGAGCATGAATTCAACCCCAAGCTAATAACAAGGAGAGTCAACGGTGCCATTTTGACTAGAGAGATAAGTTTGTGTTGGGATGTAGGGCAAGTAAGTTGGAACTGATGAAGAAGATGGTTATAGAGAAGAAGGGTATCCCTATGATTTCCAGCTTCCAATCCTGTATTGAGGCCTAAAATGGGTTTTAGAATGCTTACTTGTTAGGGGGAGAGGCCTCAGATGGTACAAAATCATGGCCCATGCAGCAGAGGGGTATTTCTGTGTCCAGAGCTTGAAAATTTCCTCTGACAACTGGAAATTTCAAGGAGGAATTCCAAGATGGTAACATAGGATACCACCACCTGTACCACGAAGATATATTATTCTTTAGATGCATCTGACATTTAAGCCTTTTTACTTAGAAAACAGTAAGAATGAGTCTGTGAACTCCTTTATTTGATCCTCATAAGAACTCTCTGAGGTCAGTATTATTCTACATTTGCAGACGGGACTTAGAGGCTCACAGAATAGGAAGGCTTACCCAAGACCAGGACATGACTCCGTGTCTCTTGAGTGAAGTCGGGAAGGCTTCCCCTCCAAGGCAGCTTCCATGGTTGGTCATGGAAGTCACCATGAGAGGTGGGCCTGCGCAAGACAGTGATGTTCACAGTTGAACCAAGGATTCAGAAGGCATCACGATGCCCCTCCACTCACAGAATTGCTATAAACTTTCCTTTGGACACTCAGAGTTGCCTTCTTTTCAAACAAGAGCACTTTCTCATTGTACATTACAAATGCAGAGGCAACAACTTCACCTCGAGGAGCCTGTACTTGGTAGGACCGGCCCACAGGCACTTTGCCCATATCCTACTCACATGGATGATGAGGGCTTTACCTGTGTAACTAAAACAATTCTTTGTACTCTCTCCACAGCTCCTCATTTAATTGGTAGAGTGTTTGAGAAGTCATGCTTAGAAGCTTACTAGTAAAGGCCACCAGAAAAGCAAAAACGGCTCCTTCATTTTCAGGTTAAAAGGATGACCAAAGAAATGAAGCATTAAGTTTTAGCTCAGTAAACCAAAAGGAAAGTGTGGTGTGGGTATGGGAGGAAAGCAGCGAGTATTAATATACCTAATATGACCACAGTACCATTTGCTATGTAGGTTTTAATTAGGCCCCATTCCATGACCCCTCATTCTCTGATTCCTTAAATTCCAAAACAACCCCAGAGAAATCTTTTCTGGTTTTGCTTGGAAAGCAGCACCACATTTCTGCGCCTGTGCATTCTGAAACAGTCCTGTCCAACTCAAAACTTAAAACACAAGCTGACAGAAGTCAGCTACTAACAAATTAAGTTATATTAATAAGAGTAGATGCCTGAAGTATAAAGGAAATGTATGTTTTTTCCAGGAACCTCTCTCCGTAGATGCCAGGCTAGATAGAGAGCCTATAGCAAACCTCACTCTCGCAACAAGCCCTTTCCTTTGCTTTGTCATGTTTCCTAGAGAGCCCTGCATGGGTACTCTCTTCAGAACTACAGTGGGGCCTTGACTTACGAGTTTAATTCGTTCCGTGACGGAGCGCGTAACTCAAATTACTTGTATGTCAAATCTTAAAGTGAACGAGTGAGACAGGTGATGCTGGGCTGATGTTGTGGCGTTCACTGTGACGTTCGCTGTGCCAACTAGCAGTGGGGTATCTGAAGCTGGCTCATAACCCGAATTTTAGCTCACAACTCAAAGCAAAAAATCGGCCGAGAGACGGCTCATATCTCGAAAAACTCGTTAGTCGGGACACTCGTAAGTCAAGGCCCCACTGTATTGCGCCCACTAGTGGCAGCTTCCAAACCCCCATCTACCAGTTTTATGGGTATATTAAAGACATGATAGATTGGGGGCAAAGTGCTGGTCCAAGAAACCTTATTTCAAATCCTGACTCTGCCATCAAATTACTACAGACCCTTGAGCTAAAGAGTTCAGTTTTGTGAATATAAATAATTTATAAGTATATATGCAAATACATGACGAATTTAGATTTTGTCCCATGTAGATTTTGTCTTAAGACAATATTTAAAACTGTTTTTATGAAGACAGATACTTAAGCTTTTTTATCTTTGTATAGACAGTTTACAGAATAAAAGAATATACAAATGCTAGTCTCAAGACCCAGATTCCTTTCCATTTCCACTGTTCCCATCCTAGTTAAGACACATGGTTTTGTGCCCGGTGTCATGGATCCCCTCCCTTCTCCTTGCCAACTTTGTGAGCATTCTTCTCCAGGCGTTAGACAGGCGGAACACATTATGGCTCACTCAGCACCAGGGCCTGGAGGAACTCATGCAGCTACAAAAGCTAACACCTGCCTAAAACCATAGTTGATTTAGGCTCAGTGGGGGAGAGGGGTTTACATCCTCTGCATGCGATCAGGCAAGGGCAGTAGTTCTATGGCAGTGGTTCTCAACCTTCTGGCCCTTTAAGTACAGTTCCTCATGTTGTGACCCAACCATAAACTTATTTTCGTTGCTACTTCATAACTGTAATGTTGCTACTGTTATGAATCGTAATGTAAATATCTGATATGCAGGATGTTCTTAGGTGACCCCTGTGAAAGGGTCATTCGGCCGCCAAAGGGGTTTCGACCCACAGGTTGAGAACCGCTGTTCTATGGGGAAAACATGATCTGTGAATATGAAGATCTAATCTGTTGTCTAGGGGGAAATTGGCCAATATCATATGACTCTTGCTTCTTTCTCAAAATCTTCTCATCCCCATCCCCTCTTCACGGTTAAGCCTCCATTCAAAGTGTCCAACATTATCAATGGAAGGGTCATTGAAATACCAAAAGTTGGTCTGGAAGTACCTTATCAAGCTCATTTTAACAGTTCCCTCTGCTGAGTAGGAAAACATACTTCAACTGGGTTTTAGACATTGATAAACTGAAATGCAGGGAGGTGAAGGGATTTGCCCATGGTGATTACATAAATCATAGCAGGACCAAAATAAAGTTCAGTAGACCTGCTCTGAATGTTCAATTCAAGAACTCTGTCTGTAGAGGAGAGAGAGAGTGCCAGTTTTAGGGAGGCAACTGTCCTGGTGGACTTGGGAATTTAACAAATTTTAATCCATGCCTTTTGCGTGTGATAAAATTGAACAATTATCTACTAAGTTCTATTATCCTGAGTAGTTATATTTAAATTTGCCTAAACCTGCTGTCCTTATTTTCATTTGGAAATTGTTATGGAGGCATACATGTTCCTGGGACATCATAAAGTTTTAAATAATAGAGTCAATTTGTAATTTTTCAAGTCTAAAACAGCCTGAACATCTAAAGAGATTTGGAAATAATACTCTATTATATCTGTTAAGATACCTTTAGAACACAGTGACATTATTAAATATTGCATGGCTTACCAAAGATAAGTAAATTGTATAGTCGTCTTTCTCTTATTAGTTCCTTTGAAATAAACTAACAGTGAACATGTGATTATTTGAGACAAAACACCTAATAGCTGATGGATGAGTGACTGAATGGCTGGATGAGTGCTATCACAGTCTCTCCTGGCCCCTCTGTCATCCCTCAGCTCTGGTTCAAGTCCACAAAAGCTTGGCTGTCCCCAGTAATCGCAGTGATGGTCTGGAATGGCACTGAAGCAAACACAAACCATCCAAGGTTTTCTATTTCTGTCCCCACTTTTTGATTGTATCTGCCCACGTGTAACTAGATTGGAGATTGATGTAAGCCTTGCTTTTTCTCTTCCCTGCCTTCCCTGAGATAGGAGGTAAGAATAAGCAATGCAAAAAAATAATAATAATAATAAGCAATGCAATAGGCCCAAGACCAAAAGTAGTGCTGAGGGGGTCTGATTCGGTGCCAGACTCCTCAACCACCTCAGAAAAATTAAGAGCTCACTAGAGGCTGTGCCAAACTGTAAATGCCAGAGTGTAGAGCAGTGGTTCTCAACCTTCTGGCCCTTTAAATACAGTTCCTCATGTTGTGACCCAACCATAAAATTATTTTCATTGCTACTTCATAACTGTAATGTTGCTACTGTTATGAATCATAATGTAAATATCTGATATGCAGGATGGTCTTAGGTGACCCCTGTGAAAGGGTCGTTCGACCACCAAAAGGGTCGCAACTCACAGGTTGAGAACCACTGCTCTAGAGCAATACTGAAGAAAGGAAAGAATTGTCAAGTGGGGAGAATGTGTTGCTAAGGCAGGAGAGCCAACTCCCTGTCTTCATTTTATCACCAAGTCTTGTGAGTTCTCCTGAGATTTTTATGGTTTTTTTCCCTTTCCTGAAAAACAGCCCCTGCTACCTGCTTGCCTTCTAAGAATGGATATTGATATGTTAGGCGACCAGATCTTTGAGCCTTTTGAAACTAGGGAGTTGAAAATAATCACAAAGGTAGAAATGACTGACTCTAATAGTGCAAAATCCAACTCTAAGCCATTTCTGTGCTGTTGAATGATTTATCAACCTAAGGCCCCGCCAGGTCCGAGTACTGGATCTCTGAGCTTCCCACTGTGTCCTCCTCAACTGCCCTCTGGATCCTCACCTCCGCAAACACGTTCCAGTTATCATCAGCCTCACCAAGTCACCAAGATATCAGCTTCAAGTCACCCTTAATCATTAATCTGCCTCACTGCCATGATGTAGTAGTTAGTTCTTGTAAGTGGTCTAAGTCAAGAGAAGAAAAAATAGGAGACGAGGTTGGAATGGGTTTTGAAGTCCATGTGGTAGGCACCCACAATTTGATTCTTGTCATTCTTTTCAAGTAAAGCAAAGAGTCTGAACTAGTGATTATTCTGGAATAGTCTACATGACCCCAAAGGGCAGGCATTGCCTTCATTCTACTGGGCACCTCCTCTACATAGGGCCCTCTGCCAAATATTGTGGGAACTAAAATAATAAGTAAGATCTGAGTTTTGTGCCCATAATGTTTGCAGACTAATGAGGACAATAGATGTACATAAGACTACCTGAAATGGAGAGGTAATTACATATATCATTGCCTTCCAATGTACACATCAAGATCCTCTCATTGATATTTGATTTTTGGCTTCCTCTCTCCCTCCTCCAAACCTTGGCTCTTAGGGGATTACCTCTCTTGTTTATATGAACAGATGCCTTTCTTCATATCTGGAAGCTCTATTTCTCCCATCCAACTAAGCCCCATTCCTCCTTTATAATACTGCCTTTTCCTTAATACTTCCCCAGATCCATCTGCAGCATTCATTCTCCCTCCCCTCTCACCCCTGAGGCGCATTCTGTGTATTTAGGACACATGTGCTGTCTGCTCCCACTGGTAGCATTTAGATCAAGCAGTCAACAAGCAGCATAAGCAGTCAAAACCTCCTTATTCAGTGTTGCTACCAGAATCCCAGCAATCACAGTGGAAAGAGAGCCTGAGTTCCTGAGTATCATTTTGTTAAAACAGGATTCTGAATGTTCCTTGGGTTCCCTCCTGCTTTACCAATATTGATTTCCGAAGAGGACTCAACTGACCTGGCCTACATGTTTCTTTCTGTTCCAGGATTCTTCTACAACCAGATGATTCCTTACAGATCCTGGCACCAGTGGAAGCTGATGTGGGTTTCTACACTTGTAATGCCACAAACGCCTTGGGATATGACTCTGTCTCCATTGCCGTAACGTTAGCAGGTAACGTGGAAATCCCTGTTCAGTTCAATTCAGAAACCATTATTGGGTGGGTGCCTCCAATGTGCCAAGCAGGACCAGGGACACATAGACAAATGAGATCCATGCCCTGCCTTCAGGAAGCTTATAACCTGTAATTATAATTAAAGGGAGGTGATGTATAGGAGGAGGTAGAATGAAATAAGTACTCTAAGTGATAACCAAAGGGTGTGCAAAGACATTTCATTCCATCAGGAGGTCTTAGAGTTAGGATGAGTGGAATTTTTATAAGCAGAGATAGGGAAAATATTCCAGACAGAAAGAACATGAGAAAAGGAGATGTGCACAAGTAAGTAGCATGTTGGGAAACGTAATTGTGACCTAAGATTATTGACTGCTCTTTTGGGATCCTGTCATTTCTCCTTGTTACACCCGTTGCAAAAAAGACCTTAAGACCCATGGGGAATTAGAATTCTGCGGTCACAGTCTGAGCCAGGAGTGTTCTGATTCTGTTTGTTTTGTTTTCAACCTCTTGCTCTAATGCACCTGCCAATGCTTTGCCTTTACCCAACAGTGTTATGCAAAACATTCTACACAGGGTGAACACTACGGTGTCGGGTGAATTTCCCGCCAAAATATAAGATGGCGCGTTAAAATGCCTATATCTTTTGAAGTATGGGTTCGATTGAAATGAAATATTTGGTAATACGCAGTTACAATCGGCCCGAGTTTACACGTTTCCCGCACTCCACCGCAAATCTATATGAACCGAGTTTAAGACGGCTCCCGCGGAGTACGCGCAATTCACGCGAGCCGACTTAACTCGTTTCCCGCAACCCAAGTGTGAATTAAGAAAATCAAGATTCAGATTACAGTGTCTCCAAGGTTGTGGTCTTATAGTAGTGCACTTTTATAAAACCTCTTTTATATAGGACACATCCTTGCCTTTGAAACTAAAGAAAACCTTAGATTCATACCAGTGTCCTCATTTCTCAGAGGGCAGGCAACCTGAGGTCTATCAGCCACTCAGCGAGAGGGGGAGGGAAGAAGCAAACTGAGGTCTCCTAACTCCCAGCTCATTGTTCCCTCCATTTCCCACCTGATCCTACCCAAATCGGATCCTTTTTCTCAGACCTGGGCCAGGCAGTCTTCATGGCAGTGTGTTGCATGTGTTTGTTTTTATTCTTTTCAATTGTTGCTTCCAACAGATGATTCAGTAGATGCTAGAAAAGCCAACATCACCCCACACTGACCTCATTGGTCCATGCTGGGATTATGTTGTCACACTGTTTTCCAGTCACACATGCTACTCCCTGGCATATCTGTTCAGCAACAGTATTTCTGCCCCTGTGACCTAAAGCTGATCTGAGAAGGGCCCTTTAGCAGGAGGCTTTGCAGAGAAGATGAAAGTCAACAATGAATAAGGCAAGCTAAGGAGCCTTGGGTAGATTAAAGGCTGATATTATTAATGCCTATTTTTTGGTGAATAGAACATTTGCGTTTCTCCTAATGTATTCCAGTCACCAGCTTTATCCCCCTCTTTAATACAGAGTCCAGATGCTCAGCACCGGTCTTGTTAAATCTCTTCTGCCTTCCACCCTCCAACCTCCTTTAGCAAGGGCACTGCTGACATCCTTCCAATTGAGGGCAAACAGTGGCTCTTAGGGGATTACCTCTCTTGTTTATATTTATCCAGATACCGTTCAGCTCTGTCACAAACTCAATGCCCTTTGTTCACCTGCATTTAATACGATTAATGGAAACCTGTCTAGAATTAAGCAAGGCAATTGAAACATCAGGCCTGTCTTCAGTTCTTTGAAGAGGGGCTATTGGAGGCTGCCAAAAGGTTCAAAGCCAGGGAAGTGAGACAGCAGCCAGAGAGGCACCAGGGAAGGGGGGGAAAGGGGCTGCCTGGTGAGGTAAGTCACAGACCCCACCCCAGGGCTTAGGGCGCTGCGTCCTGTGCTGCAGTGGTGGGGTCTGTGCACGTCTGCTGGCAGATCTGCCACACAGTGCCTCAAAAAATTAAGGCTCAGTCGTATACTTTGCCTTAAGATTGTATTCGTGTCTTTACCTGGGATTATCATATATCCCTGTGTCAATGTCTACACTCACAGTATTAAGGGGCTCACCAGCTACTGTTCTGAGCATACTCTCCACCAAGTATTATCAACCTGTAGCAATAAGTAAGACCCGAGCTTTGTGCCCCATAACGTTTACAGACTAGTGAAGGCAGTAGATGCATTCATGACTACCGAGAATCAAGAGGTTACAATTTCCTTCAAATGACATCAAGATCCTGCGTAGCACTGTATAACATGTAACCCAAAATAACCCAAATTGGGGAGAGGGGGGTGTGTATTTCTAAGTTTGATTACCAATTATACTGCTTATTAGCTGTGTGATCTCGAACAAAGTGTAAAACCTCATTGGGTCTTTGTTCTCATCCATAAAAATGAAATTAATAATATTTTATAGGATTGTTGTGACGTTAAATAAGATTGCATGTGTGAAAAAGCACTTAGCCCAATGCCAGGCACATAGTTCACACTCAATAAATGTTTTCTGTTTTTTCTCTAGCTTTTCTAAAATGAAACACATCCTGAAAGCAATTCTAAAATGTGTAAAACATTAGCTCAACTTTGCTCCCACGTATTTTTCACTAGAAGTCTTCACACTGAAATTTTTCGAGTATGAACTTAGGAGCTGGTTCCGCTCACTTGCAACCAGTTCCTCATGGTAAATCTCCGTGCTTCTGTGCTTTTAATGATGCTGCAGAGGATTTTTTTACCTTCAGTTCAGTGGGACTGTAGACCAAAAGGAGGCGGGGGGGAGGGTTGTTTTGAGACTCAAAGTGCTCAGGTGTTCCCATGATTTTGTAAGGAATGTATGGACTTTGGTCTTGCCAATGCACCTGAGTTGACCAGATGCAGGGAAATTTGTTCATAATAATTCACAGGAGCAGGCATAGCATAGCAATTAAGCCTGCGGGCTCTGGAGCCTCATAGTCTGGATTTGAATCCTGGCTCTGTCACTTCCTAGCTATATAACCCTGAGCAACTTCTTTATATTCTCTGACTCGGTTTCTTTATTTGTAAAATGGTGATAATAACAGTGCTTGACCTGGAGGGTTCTGGTAGAGATTAAATGCATTCATCATGTAAAATGCTTGTAACTGTGCCAAGCCTATAGCAAAGCACTCAATATTTATCAGCTATTATTATTATTATTGTGAGAATAATGCACCAAACAAAAGCCAAGTTATTTTTACAGTCGGGAATATTCTTTTCAAGAGCCCTTTGTAGAGTGCCTGTGTGTATCTCAACCTCTCCGTGTCTCGGTGTCAACTGGAAAGATTGAATTAGCCTTCTGAAAAGTGGTTGGAGTGCCTGGATTCAGAGCAAGGGAGGTGGCTAGTGACAAGGCATATTTCACATGGACCACAGAAAGGGAGGCCTGCTGAGCTCTCCCTGGTCCACAGCTAGACTCTCCTCTGCCCCATCCTCTGACTTGAGTGAGTTGCCACTTCTGCTCTCAGATGCATTGTAGGGCCATTGCTACTCTCCCCACAATTTGTATTTAAACATGTAAACACCATTTCGTTTCAGACATGCCAATACAGTCAAACCTTCCTTTCTCTGCTCTCTTTGGGCCTGTAAGATATTGTCTTTTGTGCCTTTTGCTTCTCCCCAAACTCATCCATTATGTACTGATTTTATCTTCTAAGTCTCAGAGCTTTGAGCGTACTTGGCGAGTGTTTCTCGGCATGGAGATGTTTCCCTATCTATATCCCTGGTTGAGGACATTTACAGCCATGTAGATCCAGTGGCCCAAAATTCCTTTCTGTCCTAAATTGACTTAATGGAATGCCTGTTTCACTGCTCGGAATATAGATGAGACTACCATACAGTAGAGTGGAGGAGGGAGTGTAAGGATATCATCAAAACGTCACCTACCTAACATTTTGAGGTATTGATTACTTTGTGTCCAGGGCAAAAACAGTACTGAGTAAAGGAGAGTTTCTGGTGTGTGCAAAGATCAGCACAAAGACTGGAGAGCCATCTTGACTAGTCAGACCCAACACTCGACCAGGTTGCTCAGAAATCTTCTAAGTCTGAATGGTGTGGGCGGCATTTTGAAGGAAAGCAGTAGTATCCTGGTAAATTGCTTCAGTCTGGATCAGTGGAGTTGAGCTCTACTTACCAATGCAGATGAAGCCTGTCCAGGTGTGGAACACTGATGAAGTCATAGCCAGAAGGGAAATGTTTTTGGTTGTCATTGATTTTATAAGATCACAAAAAAGATACTGTAAGGCCTGCCTGACATCATCAATGGAGAATGAGGAGGAGACGAGGGCTGAGGGATGAGCATAGCTTTCATTGAAAGGAGAGAACCCAGATGAGCTCATTCAAAGTTTTCACAGGAAAGGAGAAACAGAAAATTTTCTCCTTTCCTGGCATGTTTTTCTGCTTTTTTATGAGTTGAATAGCCGACACATATTGTGTCTAATAAAGAGATCACAGAAACCTCTATGGGAAAATAAAAATAAAAGGCAGTTGTTTCTGAAATTCTTTCTCTTGCCCTTCCCCGCCATGATTTAGCAGCTGCAATAAAAAGCAAGCAAGTTTGTAAGCTATTCATAATGGAAGTCATTTCGAATTGGCATTTCTGAATTTTTCATCCAGCAAGTCTGCTAACCAGAGGGGAATTTTGCTTTACAGGGAGTTTTAGACTCGGAGAGGGCCTTGTCACCAGTGGCAACGACTGACAAAGGAAGGTTTACTCTGGCACACTAGATCAGAGGGAGAGGCAGACAAGTTTGGCCATGTTCCTAATGGTACTCTGAATAACAGCCTCATTAATGGCCATTGACTGATTCAAGCTGCCATCAGGGGACCTCATTATCTGATAAAATACTGAGTAACCAAGGCCTTTAAGTTTTCCTCAATACATACACATGTATAGCATGCCCATTAAAGACTAGCTATTATAGAACTTAGATTAAATGGATAAAATTATAGCAAGAGGATCCAATTTACTCTATTTCCCAGTAGACTACAGGAGACAAACAGGAAGTACAAATGGTACAAGCTAGCTCATCTCAAATTCTGAAAGAGCAGTTCCCACAACTACCCAATGGAGTGAGGGAAGAGCGGGTAGTTGGACAGCTAGTGGGACATACCATATCCTCGGTGAATTGTTTCTAGGAGAGGTGCAAAATCACGCAGCTGTCCTAGGTATGGGGTCCCTTGTACAGAACTCGGCAGTGGAACATGCCAAAGCAGTTATGACAGCACCATTTGCTGACTTCGTCTCTTGAGGATTCATCAACTTCACTTGAATAATTAGAAGAAATAACCTGAGTAACCTGACTCGTGACATTGGCAAAGCATATCCTGGGAAAATGGATGGAGAAGAGGGAAGCAATGCACCTGGGAGCTAAGCCCCACCCACCTCCTTAGGTACTAAGGGCCCTGCTATATACTAGTATATATCCCAAAGACACACTGACAAATTACAAGGGCAAGGAAATTCCAATTCCTTCTCGGTTTCTGTGCAAGATAATTAGTAGTCACAGTGTTGACCCTGAATCATTAAGAAATGGTCAAATCAGGTTAAAAACTACTTTCCTGCTGTATCCAGATATAATTTAGATACCATAAAATTCGCTCATTGTAAGTATGCAATTCAGTGATTTTTTTTCCAGCAAAATTTTTAAGTTGTCTAGCCATCACTACAATCTAAGGTGCTGTGTGTTTTTTAAAACTTTATTGAGGTATAGTTCACATACTATGACAATTCAGCCATTTAAAGTATACAATTCAATAGCTTTTAGTACATTCAGAGTTGTGCATCCAGCAGCATACTTAATTTTAGAGCATTTTTATCATCCCAAAAGTAAACTCCACACTCCTTAGCCATCACTCCCCACCCCACCCCACTTCCACCTCTAGGCAACCTCTAATATACTACATCTCCATAGATCTGCCCATTCATCATGCAATCCATGGTCCTTTGTTACAGGCTTCTTTCACTTAGCATAATGTTTTCAAGGTTCATCTGTGTTAGAGCATGTATGCCACATTCCTTTCTGTGGGGGAATAATGGTCCATTGTGTGACTGTACCACATTATATTCATCACTCATCAGTGGATGGGCACATAGGTTGTTTCCACCTTTGGGCCATTAGGAATAATGCTGCAATGAACATTCACGTGCAAATGTTTGTGTGGACATATGTTTTCATTTCTCTTGGGTATACAGGGATGGGCAAAAGTAGGTTTACAGTTGTTCATATGGAAAATAATACATTAATTACTAAATAATAATACATGAATAAACTCAGTTTCACATGCTCATAGCTGTAAACCTACATTGTATAAAACTAAAAGTGGAATAGCTGAGTCAGGTGACAGATTTATGTCAAACTTTTTGAGAAACTGCCAGTTATGTTCCAGACTGGCTGTACACTTTCACATTTCCACCAGCAATGGCTGAGGGTTCCAGTGTTTCTATATTCTCCCAACATTTGTCTATTTTATTCTGGCCATCCTCATAGAAATGAAGTGATGGTTCATTGTGATTTTAATTTCTATTCCCCTAATGACTGATGATGTCCAGCATCTTCTCAAGTGCTTATTTATCATGTATATATCTTCTCTGTTGTAGTGATAACTTTGGTGATGTAAAGACAGGGCATATTGCCTGTGTATTCGTTTTTATTGCTGCCATAACCAATTACCAAAAACGTAGGTTGTTAAAACAACACAAATATGTTATCTTACAATTCCGGAGGTCAGAAGTCCAGTACAGTCTCACCAGGATAAAACCAAGATGTCAGTGGGCTGCATTCCTTTCTGAAAGCTCTGGAGAGAAAGCTTTTCCTGCTCATTTGGGCTGTTGGCAGAATTTAGTTCCTCGTGACCTAGGACTGTGGCCCCTGTTTTCTTGCTGGCTGTACACTGAGATGGCTGCATTCCTTAGCTCGTGGTCCTCTTCCCCATCTTCGCTGCTAGCAATGGTGTTGCTTCTCTGACAAACTCTTCTGCCTGTCTTCTGATTTTAAAAGCTTAAAATAAATTTTTTTAATTTTTAAAAAGAGCTTATGTGATTATGCTAGGCCCATATAGATAATGTAGGATAACCTCTTTATTTTAAAGTCAGCTCATTAGCTACCCTATATTCCATCTGTACCCTTAGTTCTCTTTTGCCACGTAATCTAACATAGTCACAGGTTCCAGGGATTAGGGTGTAGACATCCTTGGGGGGCGATTATTCTGCCTGTCACACTCTCTGTCTGAAAGGCACAGCTCACTTTCATCTGACTATTGCCAAAGAAAAATGCAAGTCTAATGTTGATAGACCTTCCAATTTTTCCAAGTAAGCTAAACCAAAACACACACACACACATACTCACACACTTTTTTTTGTAATCACCCCATTTTTAAAGTGAGCCCAACTCATTTTAAATTGTTAATAATTCTTTTCAGGCTAACTTGTCTGTGTCCTGAACATGAACTGGAAGCTACCAGTGCCCTCTGTTTAAATCTTCCATTTTCTGTGTTCTGTGCTCATCTCTTCCATCTCATTTCCTAGATATGGTCAGAGTATTACTCAAAGTATAATAACAATCTATTTTATTGGGTTTCACTAACTAAAACCATGTAATGATTTGGATGGGAGAAGAATATTTGTTTTTACTATTACTAAAAAGAGGGAGATTGTTATAAAATAAGTAAGATTCTAGAGAAAGTATTTGCCCCATTAGAAAATTTAGAAGCAGATTTAGAACTGTAAACCTGTGTTCCTATTGTAAAAAAGAGGGCTTTTAAATCGATGCACACCGGGGTCTCTTTTAGACCTAAGAGTTCTACAGTCGCTAACATACAAATAAGGTACAACAATCCACACCCACCACTACCAGCTATCATCTCCCCTTACCTCAAAGTTTAACATTTGCAAATGTACTTCCTTTATATTTGGGAGAATAAAAGACTAGGTGGCCAAGTACAGCATTTGTAATATCTTGAAAAAATAACAGCTGAGAGGAAAGTTCTCAGCAGACGAGTGGGAGAAAGAGAGCAGAGTAAACAAAACTGGTTGAAAGGGCCAATGCTGACTCAGGAACCCGGAGGTGGAAATGAAGGAGACCTTGCAAGAGAAACAGCAGGACAGGATGGAGTTAAAATTTTTCTGAGCTACAAAATGTGAAAGGCATTTGGAAGGAGAACCAGACTAAAAAAAAAATCATGCATTTTAATATGACTATTATCTGTAACAAAGCCACTCTTGTTGAAATTGCCAGGTAGCCAGATCCTGAAAAGTATCTGGCCAGTAAGAAATGGTAATTGATTATTAGTAGTATCCATCATTAGTGATTCAGTTGTATTAGATGTTGTTGTTGTTTATCAGTGTTTCATAGGTTCACAATGATCGTGGTCCCCTAAACTTTACTTAGCTCAGGAGGTTTTAAATTCTTCAACTGAGAATTCTCATTTCAGGGAGTTTTCACAGCTTTAACTCCAGTGGCCGTTGTGAGGAACCTATGTTCATTAATTATGTTGTAAGCAGAGGCCAGCATTTCTTAAGGCATCACTTTGATAGTCTCACTGATTACAGAGCATTGTCCATTGATTAAATCTGGATTTATACAATTTTATGCATTTATAGAACATATATAATTAAATTTAGATGTATATAATTTCTTAATTTTAGGTATTGAAGGTATGTGAAATTTATAATACCTCATTGCTGTATACGCAAATATTTTCATTAGTGAGCATCACTATCTGATTCACCTTTCTCTTGAAATGAGATTTGGGACTGCCATGGATAACACAACTATTTTCTTGAGCAGTTTTATGGAAGTCACCAGTAAGTCAACCTGACACATATTGAGTTTTGAGTCCTTAAAACTTGAGTCCTGGCCTCAGTGTGACTTTTTTTAATTGATTAGAGAAAGATATATATATATATATCCTATCTAATAAAGAGAGAATATGCTAATTGACCCTCATGACATCACAAAGATGGCGGTGCCCACAGCCAATAAGGAGGGAATATGCTAATTGCTGCCCCACCCTCTAAGATGGCGGCACCCAGTCCCCTCAGCCCCACTGGGGTGGCAGGCACCCAGCCACCCAGGGCCACCCAAGTCTCAGGTAACCAGGACCAGCTGAGGCTTGCGCTGCCGGCAGTGGCAGCTGCAGAGGTGTGATGGGGGCATTGCCTTCCCCTGATCACCGGTCGCCTCCTGCCCCTGAGGGCTCCAAGACTGTGAGAGGGGGCAGGCTGGGCTAAGGGACCCCCTCCCCTCCAGTGCATGAATTTTCATACACCAGGCCTCTAGTATATATATAAATTTGTTGTTCCACTTATTTATGCATTCATTGGTTGACTCTTGTATGTGCCCTATCCGGGGATCAAATCCAACAACTTTGGTGCATTGGGACGATGCTTTAATCAAGTGAGCTATCCAGCTAGGGCCCCGTGTAACTTTTAAGCTCTCTGTGTCTGACCAGTTACTGGTACCAGTTTGGGGAAAATGCATTGTATTTAAATTATTTTTTCTAATTATTCCATATAGAAGTCATTAAATTCCTACTCACAGATTTGTTCTCTCTCCTCTTTCCTATCTTTTTCCTCTTTAAAGTTTTTTTCTGTGTGTTTTCTTACTTTATCAGAAGTTCCCTACACTGTTTGCTCCTCATAGCATTTTCTCTCTCATAGTGTTAGCATTATGATAGACAACATTTATTCAAACAAACCTCATGCTGTGCTAAGACACTCTTCTAAGAGCTTGGCATGCACTGTGCTCATTCCTCTTAGCCATGGAAGTAGACAACTAAGGCACAAAGAGGTGAAATAACATTCCCGAGGTCACTCAGCTATTGAGCAATGAGTCCAGACACCTGACATGCAGGCTGCCACTTCTCATGGCCAGGCCCACTGCCCACATCACTAGTTTATCATGTGTGCTACTATCTAAGCTGCTCTAACCCAGAACCTGTACCTGAGCTATACTCCCAGAAATCTCTGCAATTGCTTAGTTTAGGTGTCACAGTCTCAACCTGTTTGCCATTGATGCGCTCTTTCTGGAGCTCTCGGTCATCGCCAACCCTGCCTGCTGCAATCCTTGTTTCCACCATTGCCCAGTGTCCAGGCATCTGCAACACACACACACACACACACACACACACACACACACACACGTCCTAGCACAGATCACCTCTAGCTGAGCAGTGAGAATCTGAAATTTCTGGAGTGCAATTCATTTTTCATGGTTAAGGATAGTAAAGAACCTTTTTAACTGATGTTTGTGACTCTTTCAGAGAATTGAAAGACCCGGTCGATTCATTCCTTTAATAAGTTAACAAATATTAATTAAATCTGGATCAATTAGCATTTGATTACTGTAACAAACAAAATCATAAATGCATGCTGGCTAAAACATGATAGATTATTTCTTGCTCACATAAAGTCCAAAACCAATGGTTGCATAGAGGGTTTTTGTGGTTCGGGTCCAGAAGTGGCACACTTCCTTTCTGCCCACATTCCATCTGCTAGGACTCAGTTCCTTTCCCACACCTAAGCAAAGGGGCTGGGAAATGACCTAGCTGTGTGCCTAGGAGGAAGAAGCAAAGGGTTTGGTGGACGGCAAGTCAGTCTCAGGCATGGCATCTAACATGGAAGGCCCCATGCTGTTGAAAACAAAGTTTCTATTAGCAGAGGCCTGAACTTTGGCCCTAAGAAAAAGTTACTTATAATGCTTTCTATTCTTAGCTGAACTAAAAAAAAAAACAAAAAACCTTCCGTCTCCTCTGGCTCCTCTCTCAATCACCTTATACTGGACCAGAGGTATTTTTCAAGCACACATGTTCAGAGTTTTCCCCACTGGGCTTTGGTCTTACCCAGAGCCACACATAAGGGAAAGAGGTGGGAGCCAGAGCTTTGAGCATTTGCTCCTGGGGCTCCTTCTGTCCCTGCCTGTCTCATCATTCATCATTACTCGGCCCTCAGGGTCAGGATAGTGCTGGGTTGACTCAACGCCTCTGTTAGCAAGGCATCAGGAGATGGCACTTCTTCGCATCATTGGATATTGATACCAATTTTTAGCTACATCTCAGGTTTGTCCTTGCTTACTAGTGAGGCTCTATTTCCCCTGTTCCATGTGACTTCCAACAGGAACCATAATCCGAAAGCTAATGGGTACCGTATGATGAGGTCTGAAGGAACTGAACAAAAATGATTCTCTTCATGCTTCCATTTCTGTGTCTGACTCTCAAAGGGCGTGATTCCACCTATTGTGCCTGACGGATTGAACAGCTTGCCTTTTTTCCATTTCCTTGTTTTTCTTAAATTTACACAGCTACAAAATTAGACATCTTCTGTGTATAGCTCTCATTCAACTACAACACAGATTTACAAATTAATGAAAGAGTAATCTACAAACCCTGTCAATTTCCAGAAATTAATTTAATCTGCTGGCTCCTGCTGATTTGCAACGTGTACATAGTTATGACGGAGGAGGCACAGCTCCCAGAGGCTTTGTGATGAAGGCTCCGTGCAATTGGCCATTTTTTTGTTTTGTCTGATATGAGAGCCTATTTGGTGGGGCATGCCATGACCTTTGTTTAAGCATTCTCTTAGCACAAACATACAGTTTATCATTTCATCCCTCTGTGTCTCTATTTTTTTCTTCTTAGTTAACTTCCATAGTTAAAGTAATACTAGTTAATATGATTATAATCAAACACAAACACAGGCATGTCCTTACTTGGCAGTACTCATTAGGTGATCATCCACATGATCTGCTGTGGGCTTATTTTTGTTGTTGTTTTTAGTTGACCATTAAAATAAGAGTTCCAACTTGAAATTGTCTAATAGAGAACTAGTGGTCTCTCAAAATAAATCTCCTCAACTCCCACCAGGAACCAGAGAAAACCAGTTCAAGGGAAACTAAAACAATGTAATTCATTGATTATCAAACCTGGCTGCATATCAAAATCACCGAGGAACTTATTAAAAAGAGAGATTACAGCTTCCATCCCGCCACCTGAGATGCAGGTTTAATAGGTCTAGAGTGGGACTCAATAACATATACAAGCTTTTTCTAATGTAAGAGGGCCAACTGATTACCAAACATTGTTTTCATTATAAATTTCTATTAATTATAAGTACTTGAATAACTTTGTGCTTTGTCTTAACAATGGATCGTGAAGGAATAAGGAGGTATAAGTAGCCTGTGCTAACACCAGCACCACTAGTGACAGGACAAAAGGCCATTACTTTTCAGCAAAAGCTCAATATAATTAATTAAGGGCTGGATTTAATTCAGTGACATTTGAATTTTATAGCTATACACTTGCAGCCATAAAAACCACCTTTATTATTAAAATTCCTATAGGAAAAATAACTTGGTAATTGTGAGTCTGAAACTCCCTGGTCCCTAACCTGCTTATCCCCATTGGCACAGTTGTTTTTATTACACAGTGAAGCAACCCAGCCCTTCACCCCCTTCCCTCTAGTAACCGCCATACTGTTGTCCGTGTCTATGAGTTTCAGTTTTATATCCCACATATGAGTGAAATCATACGGTTCTTGGCTTTTTCTGACTGACTTATTTTACTTAGCATAATGTTCTCGAGGTCCATCCATGTTGTTGCAAATGGCACTATTTCGTTCTTTCTGATGGCTGAGTAGCATTCCATAGTATATAGGTACCACATCTTCTTTGCCGGGGCTGACTGGCAGCCCCTGAACGATGAATGAACAGATTACTCAGACACAGTTTGACTGTGAAAGAGAGGACTAAGGGGCCCCTCGCTCTAGTGGCCAGAGCAGCCTCTAGTGCCTGTCTAGTTAGGCCTTTATTGGAATTTTTATCTTTAGGTACAGTCGGTAGGGTGAGTAATCTTGGGAGGACAGATGTATTTACATTGTCTTCTAGGCAAGGGCATCCAGGGATTAAGCATAAGGGTTTCAGTAAACACCTGGGGGTCTGCATATGTACAAGGCTTGTTTGGAAAGGTCAAGGAATAATTAGGGTGCCGCCTTTGACACTCCCCTAAGTCTCCCCTAAGTCGGAATTCCAATAAACAGGGCAGGTGGCCTTCCACACACTTACCTTTTATCAGAATGTCTTCCTTACAAACTTTCCAAACAAGTTGCTTGTGCTCCCTTTATCTGGTCCTCTATCAAAGGACACTTTGGTTGTCTCCATGTCTTGGCCACCGTGAATAATGCTACAATGAACATAGATGTGCATATATCTTTGTGAAAAAATGTTTTTGAGTCCTTTGGGTAAATACTCTTGGGAGAGGAATTGCTGGGTCATATGGTGACCCTATTCTTAATTTTTTGAGGAACCACCAGAATGTTTTCGATAGTGGCTGTCTACATTCCCCCCAGCAGTGATTTCAGGATCCCTTTTCTCCACAACTTCTCTTTTTAAGAATGAATTCCTAAAACTTCAGGCCGCTCAGATGAGCAGATGTTGGGGAGAAGGATGGTCATTTGCCTCTGTTAATTTCAGGTGCCTCCTTTTTTTAGACAGCCTCACAAGATGCTGGATGTAAGAGTCATCCCAGTAGCCAATGCTTACAAATGCAAACCTGAAAGGAGTGAAGAGAAAGCATGTGAATAGATATTAGTACAGCGGTTCTCAACCTGTGGGTCGCGACCCCTTTGGGGGTCAAACGACCCTTTCACAGGGGTCGCCTAAGACCATCGGAAAACACATATATAATTACATATTGTTTTTGTGATTAATCACTATGCTTTAATTATGTTCAATTTGTAACAATGAAAATACATCCTGCATATCAGATATTTACATTATGATTCATAACAGTAGCAAAATTACAGTTATGAAGTAGCAATGAAAATAATTTTATGGTTGGGGGTCACCACAACATGAGGAACTGTATAAAAGGGTCTCGGCATTGGGAAGGTTGAGAACCACTGGATTAGTAGGTTCCAGCCAAGATCTATGGCTAAGTTCCCAGGAACCAGGTCAAAGATCCAGAAGAAAATAATCACCTCAAAGGGCCAAGAAATGTCCACTCAGTGCTCCATTTAAACAGACTCACCCATCCATCTTTATGTTCACAGACACTGCCCATCACGTTTCCATGTCTCACCTCTGCCCTTCCTCATATGGCTAATTCCTTTCCCAGAACCCCAAACAGTAAATAACCCTGACCCTACACTTCATATAGAAGACTTGCAACCATTTATTCACTCAGCCAATCACTGGCCAAAGCTTTTAGTCAGATAATTCTACTCAACCAAAAAGTTCTGTGTCCCGAGGAAAGGAAATTTAGAAACCTTTGGCAAACATCTATGACAACCCAAGTACTTCTGACTCTGTATTAGGTGCCAGTCATTCCACATCCCTTAAGGCAGTCATCGTGGGGAAACCAGGAACAAGTAAACAAACCAGCTACAACTTGGAAATTGCTATGGTAGCCTAAACTCTCTCCACCTTAGTCTACACTATCAGGGGCTACAGCCTGGATTACAGTGGAAGTCTTCTGGGGACCATGAGTGGAACCACTGACAAATCATAGGAGGAGCCTGGTTCCCAAAGGCCAGGCCACACCACTGTGTTCCTGGAACCTGCTCTATCTCTCAAAGGACATTTTTGGAGATAATAAATGCCTTTACCATTTGAAGTAAAGAGGATGGAGAAAAAAGAGGGACAGCTGTGTGACAGTTATGAGCAGGAATAAAGGATAAAAAGATGATGAAGAAAAGAAAAAGTATGAAAAGCAGTTATAAGACTCCAAATGGCATTGCTGAGTCACGGTTTTCTTCACAGTTAATGAAGGAAGAAACAGAACAAATACCATTGTAGAATGCCCTGCCTGTAAAAGGGTTGAAACAAAATTAAATCCATTTGACATCCAAAAAATTAAGCTTTAGGTATGTGAAATGATCTCATGTGGACCCTTATTTCTCCACACTGCGCAATAAATGAGTTTTTCATTGTAATTTTGTGGTCATGTCCATGAAGTACCAGATTTTTATCCACAGATGATAAAGGCCTATTAAAATGTAATGTGCACAGAATTTCCACTTCCAGGAAGTGATGTAGATATACTTTTCTCTATTCCTCCTGCTAAATACAACTAAAATCCATGGACATCATATATAAAACAAACATAAGAAGACTGAAAAGTGGAAAGGAGAGAGCAGACTGGCCAGGGACCTTGGGAACTGAGGAAAAACACGTGACTTCCTTGAATTTCTTCTTCCCTCCTAAATTCCATCCTTGGAGCTGAAGAAGCCAGCCACCAGGAAATGCAATGGGAACTGGAAAAAAAGTTGGGGGGGCGGGAGGAGCCCCAAGTAAAGCCTGCTCTCTCTACCCAAAGCACCAGCCAAGAGGCAGCCTAACGAGACAGGAAACTTTGGAAAACACCACTCTGCTCCAAACACCACAGAAAACACTGTAGCCCACTGCCACTCACACCAGCAGAGGTGAGTGGGGAGCCTAGACTCGACCTAATCAGACTAAAATGAGGTTCCCAACAACCCCATGGAGGCCACATCAGAGAAGACAGATTTCATCCCCACCAAGCATTATATGGAGACCACACGGAGCCTGGAGTTCCACCCTCACCCTGCGGTGCCCTCCTTACCCTCTCGTCTGCAGTGATGTCAGAGACAGGACTTGCCCCACACACACACACCAAGCCTTAACAAGGGCCCTCCCACAGCAGTGTCAGCAGAGACCATGTGGGGAGCCAGAAGCCCCACCCCTGCCCAGCAGTAACGCAGATTCCCCACTTAGGGGGCAAAGGAGGCCAAGTGGCGAACCTGGACTTGTACCTTCACTGGATAGTAACAAGATGGCACCTCCCTGCTCCCCCACTTGAGTGGTTTCAGAGAAGGCCATCTAACACAGAAGGTTTCAATAAGATCCAGTGTTGCTTAACATAATATGAAAATGTTCAGGTTTCAACTGAAAATCACTCATCATACCACTCTTATTCCACACAGTGCTGGAAGTTCTATCCGTGAAATAATGCAAGAAAAGGAAATAAGAGGAATACAGATCAGACAGGAAGAAATAAAACTATTTGCAGATGAAATTATTGCCTACTTAGAAAATATCAAGGATCTACCTAAATAAAAGTCCTAAAACTAGCATGTGAGTTTAATAATGTCACTGGATATACAAAAATTGACAGATTTCTAGATACTAGCAATGAACACACGAATACTGAAATTAAAAATACATCATTTATAGTCCCTCAAAAAATACAAATTAATTAGGTATAAATCAAAGAAAATATAAGATTTGTTTGCTGAAAGCTACAAAACTCTGATGAAAGTAATTAGAGGAGATATAAAATAAAAAGACAGTGTTCATGGGTTGGAAGACTCAACACAAAGATATCAGTTCTTCCCAAATTGATACACAGGTTTAATGTAATTCCTATTGAAATCCCAGCAAGATTTTATAGTTGTAGACAAGAATAATTTAAAATTTATGTGGAAAGATCAAGACAATAGGATATCAAAAAATTATAAAGTAGGAAGAATCAGCCTACCCAATTTCAAAATTATATAGTACAATATTTAAGATCATGTGGTATTGATAGAGACACACATAGATCAATGGAACAGAAGAGAGAACCCAGAAATAGATCCTCAAAAATATGTCCAACTGATTTTGACAAAGGTGCAAAGCAACTTAAGGAAAGATAGCTTGTTCAATAAATGATAAGGGAAGGAGATGACTTTAGGTGGTGAACACACAATACAATATACACATGCTGTATTATAGAATTGTACACCTGAAACCTATATAATTTTATTAACCAATGTCACCCCAATAAATTCAATTGAAAAATGTTTAATGCTAGAATTAACCACAGGCATACAGGTAGCTTAAAAAATAAAAATAAATCAATAAATGGTGATGAAACAATTGGACATCCATAGGCAAAAAAAGACAAATTAACATTGATCTAAGTACCACACCTTATACAAAAATTAACCCAAAATGTATCACAGACTTAAATGCAAAAAGTAAAACTATAAAACTTTTAGAAAAAGATAGGAAAAAATCTTCAGCATCTAGGTCTAGGTAAATAGTTCTTAGACATAACTTCCAAAGCATGTTCCAAGAAAGGAAAACTTGATAAATTGGACTTTATCAGAGTTTAAAAAAAACTTTTGCCCTGTGAAAGATCCTGTTAAGAAAATGAAAAGAAAAGCCTGATATCTAACAAAATACTAGTATCTAGAATATAAAGAACTCTGCCCATCCAGAGTGGCTCAGTTGGTTAAGCTTTGTCCTGTGCACCAAAAGGTTGCCAGTTCAATTCCCAGTCTAGCACATACCTGGGTTGTGGATTCAACCCCTGTTAAGGCACAGAGATGACAGATCAATGTTTCTCCCTCTCTTTCTCTCCCCCTCTATCCCTTTCTCCCTCCCTCCCTTCCTCTTTGTCCTAGGGTGAGGATTAAAAATTAATAAACTAGAATATAAAAAACTCTCAAAACTAAACATTAAAAAAATCCAAATAGAAAATGATCAAATGACATGAAGAGACATGTTACCAAAGAAGATATACAGATGGCAAATAGATACATTAAAATATATTTGACATTAATTTTTTTTGGCAAATAGACACATTAAAATATATTTGATGTTATTAGTTATTAGAGAAATACAAATTAAAACCACAATGAGACATCACTACAGCTTTATTTGAATCGCCAAAATCTGGAAACAACCCAAATGTGCTTCAACAAGCGAATGGCTAACAAATTTGTGGTACATCCATAGACTACTACTCAGCAATAAAAGGGAGCAAACTATTGACATGCACAGCATGGCACCATGTGAGACCTGGCAGAATCTCCAGAATATTTTTCTGGATGGAAAAAAAAAGGATTCCATACTGTATGGTTGCATTTATATAACATTCTTTATATAATAAATTTATAGACATGGAGAACAGATTAATGGTTGCCAAAGATGAAGGTGGGGTTAGGGATAGCATGAGGGATCCTTGTGATGATGGCATTGTTCTTTAGCTTAACTTTATCAGTGTCAATGTCCTGGTCATGATATTATACTCTAGTTTTATAAGATACCACCATTAGGTGAAACTGGGTAGAAGCTACATAGGATTTCTCTGTGCTATTTCTTACAACTGCATGTGAATCCAGAATTATCTCAAAGTAAAAAGTTTAATTAAAATAACCAAGCTCTTTAAAAAAATTGAATGTATAGGGTCATTTGTGAATTTAATGATAAAAATGTACAAACCATCCGAACTTGTTGGACACCATCCTCTTATCCTCATATGCTTCCATCCTTGTTCTTTTTCCGACAGTTCTGTGGTAGGTAGGTGGGTGGGTAAGTAGATGGTTTTTATATTGTGCAGTTACAATTTTTTCAAAGGAAAATATGATTCATGGAAAAAGTCTGGGTATACCAGTAGTTCATTCTTCATTATCCCATGATTCAAGGGAATGCCTCAAGTCTATAGTCATTGCATATAAAATTTCACATTTCTCCCCATCTTCAGGAAAGCCATTAGTGAAAACATCACGAATGACTGTGCTCAACACCAAGGAGCCTGCCATCACAGTGGATATAGGAGGCACCATCAAAACAGTGCGGGGAGTGAATGTGACCATTAACTGCCAAGTTGCAGGTGAGAAATTTACTTATGTGTTAATTCATTTGTTCAGCTCTTAACGAAGCCCTGTGCTAAGGTGGGGATACAAAGATAAACATAAATTCTGTTCTCAGGGATTCAGGGGTAATAGGGAAAGCATGGACCTCAGTCACTGAAACTGGAAAGTGCTATAGAAGTTTAGAGGAAGAAAGAAGAATTCTGACTGGGACAGATGAGATAGAAGAGGTGGTTTTTATCTCAGCCTTGCATACTGATAGAATGTGAATGTGCAAAGATGGAGCAAAGAGTGTTCTAAGTGGGAAAAGAGTGTGAGAAAATTCACGGAAGTAGGAAAGCCCAGGGACTGTCAAAGAACAGTGTGTGCTTTGGTCTGACTGGAGCCCAGAGTGCAGAAAGGGTGTGGAGGGGCTTAAGTTGTAGCAGGGTGGGCTGCACCTGCACCATGGGAGACCTCGAATGCTTGGCCAAAGAGTTTAGACCAAGGCAGATAGTGATGTTAGGGAGCATGCTTCCAGAGGAGTAAGCTACCAGCAGTGCATAAAATGGATGGAAGAAAGGAAATACTGAAACAGCAAGGCCAGTTAAGAAGCCATCATAGTAATTTACAGGAGAGGTAGCGGGGAGCCTGACCTCAGAGCAGTGGTGGTGGGAAGGTAAGGAGTGCATAGCAGAGATAAGACCAACCGGAACCTGGAGCTTATCCATCAGAAGAGAGTAGGAGTCATTAACGAAAATAGCCAGCACGTAGGAGTTGTGAGACAGGCATTGCCCTTGGGTTGGCTTTGCAAACTCAGAGGCCAATAGGGATCAGAAAGTCACAGGGAAGTGGAAGAATAGTGGACAATAGGGCAAGGTGGTATGCTTTGTGTAAAGGTATTCACCTTCAATTAAAAAGCAAAAAACACCAACAAACAAAGCCCAGCTGCTAATTGCCCCTCCTTGTGGCCGAGAGTTTGTGCCGACTACCCTAAGGGTTTTCATGCCACGATGCAAAGAACAAATGAATGGCTCTTGTGTCAGGGACCAGCGACAGTCCCCTGATTGCTGTTCTCATCAGATATCCCCTACTGCGGCACACCCTGACCCAGGCTCCCCAATCATACCCTGTCTGCAGAATAGAAACCAGAAATATAACAGCTTCTTTGTAAAGCTTCCTCTGGTCTGCACATCCAACCTCATCAGTGAAACCTCCTAGAACCAAATCCCTTCAGGCCCAGGACTCCCACATGGGGAGCAAGATAAAACCCCTGGCAGGGCTTCCCATGAATGAGCTGTCCCTTGGTGATGGTGCAGATGGGACCCCTGCTATAGAGCCATCACTTCCCACCTGATCACTGTGAACACAGTCCTTGGAGACAGAACAATGACTATAGATATAATGGACCGTGTTGGGTATCCTCTTGAGAGTTGGGATCAGTATGAGCAAAAGAATGGGGAGCAGTCTAGCTGGCATGGCTCAGTGGTTGAGCATCGACCTATGAACCAGGAGGTCATGGTTCGATTCCTGGTCAGGGTATATGCCCAGGTTGCGGGCTCAATCCCCAGTGAGGGGTGTGCAGGAGGCAGACGACCAATGATTCTCTCTCATCATTGATGTTTCTCTCTCTCCCTCTCCCTTCCTCTCTGAAATCAATAAATACATTTTTTTTAAAGAAAAGAATGAGGAGCAAAGGCAGCAAAACCAGGAATTAGGCACTTGAAAGAGACTGAGACCCAGAATGCAGGTGGGGAAGTATTTACCATGGGGAGCCCAGGACACGAAAACCAGCGTTGGCCAACTCTCCCTTGCCGCCTGGGGCCCTGTCTCCCCAGCTTCAGCCGGAGACTGACTCTTATGAGATCTGAGGTTGTCATATCCAGTTTTGGCCTGGCCATGCACATTAAATTGTTATTTTTACTCATAGAACCATTTGTATTAATCATGGTTAACTAAAAATAAATCTGTGTCTCTGTCATTATGCCTTTTAGAGTGGGAAAGAGCATGCTATTTTTTATTTCCAAATTCTTTTTTTTTCCAATTACAGTTGACATTCAATATTATTTTGTATTTGTTTCAGGTGTATAGCATAGCGGTTAGACAATCATATACTTGACAAAGTGCCCCCCTCCCCATATTTTAAGTACCCACCTGGCACCATACATAGTTATTAAAGTATTATTGACTGTATTCCCTATGCTGTATTTTACATCTCTGTGACTATTCTGTAACTACCAATTTGTACTTTTTAATCCCTTCACCTTTTTCACCCAGCCCTCTATTCCCCTTTTGATTACACAGTTGTTCTGTGAATTTACGGAACAAAGAAAGCGTCCTTAAACTGAATCTCCAGTCAAAATGCTGACAGCTGTAATGCTAAATGGCAGAAGAAACGACTTTTACTTTGCTGCTACAAGTGGCTGTTATGGCTCTCTTATGACATAATTTTAATGGCTATATAATAGTCTATTTTAAGAATATTACATAGTTTACATAGAGTGACTCATGTCCTTACATGTTTGAGTTTTTAGTAGTTTTTCATTAAATAGCTTTTTGCACACATATGCTTTCAACTTGTAAAATGCAGCCTCACAAATTCTTCCCAACCCTTAAACATAAAAAGGATTAGGCAATGAGCATGCTGAGGCTTTTTCTTGAAAAATGATCCAATTTATTGTACCACCCCTCATGCTTTATTCTCTATTTGAGAAAAGTGCAGAAAAATGAGTAGAAGATAAAGGGTTTGGGGGAGGAAAGAGTGGTGCATTCATTGCGAATAGAGTGTGCAAAGGGCCTGAGGTAGAAAGAGCATGCTACATCTGAAGGAAGTGAAACATGACTGGAGTGATTGTAGAATGGAGAACAGAGAGAAAGTGTCATGACATGTGGCTGAGAGGTTGGGGAGAGAGTTTGGCAGGACCTAGATCTTGCAGGCTCTCATAGATTATAGTACAATTTGGTATTTTATCCTAAGAGCAAGGGAAGCTTTTAAAGGATTTAAGAGATAAAATTGTCAGGACTAGGTGATGCAGAAATAACTAGTGGAGGAGTCAATGATGGGCAATATGTTAGGGTAGGCTAGACTCTGGTTACACATAGGCCCCCAAATGTATAATGACTCAAATCCAATAGAAATATATTTTTGCTTATTTAAGAGTCCAAAGAGTATTCCTGGTCAGCTAAAGAGGACGTGCCCCACACAGTCATTCAGGGTCACAGAATGCTGGTGGCTCTCTTATCTTGAGCACATGCCTCCCAAGGCCTTCCTGTTGGATATCTCTACCCTAACAGTCAGAAGAGGGAGGAAATAAAGTGTGGAGGATGGCTAGGAAGGTTTTTAAGGGCCACACTTGGAAGTAGCACACACTACCCTTCACATTTCCTCCTAGTCATATGGCCACCCACAACTACAAGGGATGTTGGGCAGTGTAGCCTAGCTGGGTAGAAGGAAATTGGTTCTGTGAACAGCTACCCGTGACTGCACAGTCAGTATGGAGCAATTAGAAAGCGCAAAACCTCCTTTCCAGACCCCATTGTTTTCTAGAATTGCCAAGGCTGGCATTTAAATTACTGTATCCTTTCCTTTTCTTGTGCCTTTTCACACTTACCATGTCAAGGTGCACCTTTCAGTGAACACCCACCTTGAGATGTTGACAAGCTGCCACGGTGCAAGCAACCTTCCAAATAGAACAAGTAGTCTAGTTTACAAGAATATCCTGTCTGGTTTAAAAACAGAATATTAGTACATCACCCTACCTGCCAGCTCAGTGGAGATTAAAGGCACTAATCCTCATAATCATATCAAATTACAACCCATTTTGGCCAGACTCATTTATTGATTCGTTCAAGCAACAGGGAGGGCATTGTATTGTTGATAAGATATGCCACAAAGGGGGAAAAGTAAAGGTAGGTTCTTTTCCTTTCCTTTTTTAGACACACATCATTCCAGGGAGTCCAGAGTATGAAGTCTAACCAAGTAACTTGTCAACAACGTAGCTATGGACTTTGTTCTGTGGTTGAGTGTATTTTCTGTCATTTTTCAGACATTTCTGACTGTAGAATATACTGTTACATCATAACAGGCTAGAAAAAAAATCTCCCACAACTTAACCAAGTTTCTCAATAAGAAAAGAGCTAACGCCTGGCTCCGTGGTTGAGTGTTGACCTATGAACCAGGAGGTCATGGTTCAATTTCCGGTTAGGGCACATGCCAGGGTTGATCCCCAGTTGGGGAGGGGGATGCAGGAGGCAGCTGATCAATGTTTATCTCTCATCATTGATGTTTCTCTCTCTCACTCCCTTCCTCTCTGAAAGCAATAAAAAAAAAAAAATTTTTTTTTAAGAGAGAGAGCTAACAAAGCCAGCACACATGAGTTTGAGAAACCTCCCTCATAAGGATACCTTGGTATTACAATTAGAGCAGAAAGCATAATTCTAAAAGTAGAAAGTACTTAAGGATTTGACACCAGAAATAATAGTGCAGCAATTCAGATCCTCTCTGAGGAGTCAGTCCACGAGAATGGCAGGCAGGATTAAGAACAGCAGGACCTTGAGTAATGTCATTTCATTCAACTTTTTTCTTTATAGCGTTGAGATGCTGTAGGAACCTCTCTTGTTAATATCAATTAGCCCATGGTAAAATTGGCTTTTTAATACCATTTTTAGCTTAAATCTGAGAACCCATCAACCATGTTAAGTGAGGACTTTCTACTTGTTAAGATGGGATCTCCGGCATCAAGTGTATGAGTTTGGATCCCCACCCGGCCATTTGTAGGTCACTGACTAGCTGGGAGCTAAGTAGGGGCCCACGGGCTCTATTCCCAGATATAATCATTCAGGGATCCAAACTAAGGTGACTTTAGGCAGATTTCTTACTCTCTTTGAGTCCCACTTTTCTCGTGTGTAAAATGGGATTATTAATAATCCTCATAGGATCATTGTGAAAATATGATGATGTTTCTCAAATATTTGGCTTATAGTAAGTGTTCTTTCTCCCTCTGATGTGTTTGGGATACTTTCGCATAGCTCCTCACCTCGGTGCACCCTGATGTTAAGGTGTTCTGAATGTCAGTATTAAGCATGTGTATTTGGACGCTTTTTTGAGGAACTCTGGCGCATGTGAAACCTAGTGGAGTTTCTAAAGCATAGTTGTCATCTCTTGAGAGAAAAAGAAAAAAGAGCTTTCTCATGCCTCACTTATTTTTCTTCTTCCCTCACCCCAACTTATCTGTAGTATGTCAGAGCCAATAATGGAAGGACTGACTGTCACTTCAAAGCATCTTCTTGGTGTCATTCTCTGCCTAAGGGCTCCAGGCTCAGACAGGACGGCCCCACACTGTGGCACCAGCAATGACACCTCCACCGGCGAGCTCATGATGCGGTACCTGCTTGAGTGAGCCCGAGTGAGAGGTTTGCTGATAAATACAGGGTGTCCCAGGAAATGTATACACACACTTGGAATAATTATAAAGGCCGTGTTTGTTAAAATACATTTCATTTTCAGAATTGAGCTCTCAGCTGTTACAGTGTGTGTACATTTGGGGGACACCCTGTATATTACAATGATTCCTACATATTTCTCTTCCCTTGGCCCTGCTGGCACTTCTATGGTTTGTTTTACGGAGACAGAAGGTTACTTCCTTCCACACTTTGCTTTCCTGAGCATTTCCATTTCTCCAATGAACCTGAGAAATTCAGGCCTTTCAGTAAACAGACCCAATTTGATGAGGGTGGGAGGCAAAGAATGAGGCGAACAGAAAGGCTCAGCCCCATTCCTGGGGAAGTGAGAAATGGCTCCCAGGTCTTTCCCTCCTGGGGTTCTCTGCCTGTCCCTCCTCCTCCTCTTTCTCACCATCTCCCCTCTCCTTTCCTCTCTCCTCCTGCCTCTGACTGCACTGCAGGAGCTCAGGTTCTGACCAGAGAAGGACCCGCTGGTGAGCAGCAGGGCACCTTCTGCAGGAGGCACCACGCTGCATGCACAGAGCCCCACACCACAGCCCATCGCCAGGACGGCACAGTCACGGAGAAAATGTTCACACCCCCACTCACTTTATCATCATGCTTTCATGGGTGGAACTGAAGGCCCATTGAATCCAGGTCTCTCACTCTGCCTCCTGCTCCTGAGCAGCCATAGTTCCGATTAGGGGTTGTGTGTGCTGCCCACAGCCCTCAAAGGAAGGTGCGGCCATGGTGCTACTTGCGAGCTCTTCATTGCAAGGGAAATACTTGTAGAAGATGGCTTGTGGGACCTCATTTTTCTTGGGGAGAGAAGTGACGGAGGATGTTTTCTCGAACTTGCTTTGCAGAGGCTTTCTCCTGAATGCTCTGTGTGTGGGGGGGCGAGGGGGGAGGGTTAATACATAAAAACTGAGCTCAGAGTCCAAAGTGCACGCTGGCATGGCGGGGCATCATGATGCTCTTGCTCTCCCTAGTGGTGCTGCCATGAAAAATCAGCTTTCCTGCCTCTCACCCGCATCTTCTGTCCAGGTGTGTTCAGAGACCATGCCAGCCTGGCCCCTCTCATGCATTTGAGCATCAGGTGTCACCACGTGTGTAACCTCTCCCTGATGGATCGGGGTGCTGTATCCAAGTCTCCACTCCCTCTCAGCAGCCCCGCCTCTTCCTCTGAACAGCCATGTAGGTCCCTAGGGATTCACACTGAATTATGGGTAACATGAATAAAAGTGAAGACCAGAGAGTCGCTCCTGTGTTCTCCATAACAGGGAGAAAGGGCTCACAAATTGGCTGAACACTCTGGCCACCTGCCTGGGGCCATCGCTCCAGGCTGGAAAAGCCCACCTGAGGCAGCAGAGCAGCCGGGACAGCAGTGAGTTCACACAAGGCAGCTCATTGTTAGGTGAGACCGTGCTCCCACCCCACCTCACTTCCTCCACCGGAGCCCGGGAACAGCGGGTGCACCGGGACTATAGTGGGGGCTCTTCAGCTGGGTGGCATAGAGTAGACTGGGGTAAATTTTTATCAGATTCAAGGACAAGGAACAGGTGCATAGGTAACTCTTGAAGGTGCCTGCATCCTAAACAGTAGGCTGCCCATTAAGGACAAAATCCAGCTCCAACTCTGGGAAAGCACAGGACAAAAGGTCTGGCTCTTTAACTAGTCCTGGTTTGACCCTGTTTACCAGGATTTGACATTCTAAATAAACCCTGCATATCTGCCCAAGAATTCTGAGTAAACTGTGAGCTGGGTCCGCAGGCTGGGGTGCAAGGGAAGGAGCTTTCTGCTCCCTGAAGATCTGTCTCCCAATTCACTCAGAGGGAGCCTTATGCAGACCATCTCAAGCTTGTGCTAACCTCGGGCCTGCTGATCAGCATGTCAACCACAAGGAACTTCCTAAGGAGTTAAGGCAGTCTACTCAGGCTGCTGTTTACTACAAAATACCATAGCCTGGGAGCCTTAAACCACAGAAGGTTACAGCTCACCGTTCTGGAGGCTGGGAATTCCTAGATCAAAGTGCTGATCCATGCAGTTCCTGGTGACAACTCTTTCTGGCTTGCAGGCAGCTTTCTTCTTGCTGGGTCCTCACCTGGCGAGAGTACTAGCCCTCTGATCTCTTCTTACAATGGCTCTAGTCCCATCATGAGGCCCACCCTCCACCCATCATGACCTCATCTACATCTAAATGCCTCCAAAGACCCCACCTCTAAAGACTATTGCACTGAGGTGAGGGCTTCAACATATCATTTTGTGGAACACAAGCCTTCAGTCTGTAACACCCCTAGAAGACTTCTTAAAGGAGGTGTGCAATCCCAACTCATATTCGCACACTCTCCCCAGCTCTTTCTCACAGTGAACTTGGACTGAGGAGAGAGCAGAGTACTTCCTTCCTGTCTTTCTTTTTCTGTGCTGCTGATACCTTAGTTCCATGTCCTCTTGTTCTAAGAAAATACACAGGCTTCAAAAATACAGCCATGTTTTCTATGTGTATCCTCAACTCTGGTAAGGATCTAGCAGCTCTCCTTTGTCTGGTTCTTGAATGTATTAACTTTTGTGGCTTTTAGCTTTTGTGACTTTTATTAAAGTGTTATATCTCTACAGAAAAGAGCACATGTCATAAAGGTGCTAAACTCACCAAACCAGCCCCCAGGTCAAAAAACAGAGCCTTACCAGCAACCATTTCCCTGACTACTAGCAGCATAGGTTGATGTTACCAGTCTTTGTTTCTTACTTACACAAAGGAAATCATGCAGTAGATACTCTTCTGTGTCTGACTCTCTTATTCAATTTATTTGTTTCATATTCACTGACAGATCTAGGTTTGGTTGTTATATTTTTACTAGAGGCCCGATGCATGAAAATTCATGCAAGAGTAGGCTTTCCTTCCCCCGGCTGCCAGCACCGTTTCCCTCCGGCACCCAGGACTCGGGCTGGCTCCCTGTGGGCCAGCTGCAGGCACCCGGGACCCGGGCTGGCTTCACTCGGGCCGCCCACAGGCACCTGGGACCTGGGCTGGCTTCCCTCTGGCCCTGGCTTCATCAGGAAGGACGACCGGAATGACATCCAGAAGATGTCTGGTCTAATTAGCATATTATCCTTTTATTATTTTAGATAATGTTTTCTCCAAAGAATCTTTGTATTTTCCTTCCACCTTGGAAGTACCCTTTACCAGCCACATGCTTCCTCTTCTTTAACTGGCCTCTCTCTTCCTGCCTCGTCAGTGTAAGTTCAAAAATCAGAAGACCCCCAGACAACAGAGAGGCCCGAGGCATTATTTAGTTTGGCCAAAGGCTGGTAGAAGACGCCCAGGCAGATGCTTCCTGCGGCATCCCCACCAAGAGGCTATAAATGCCTCCAGAATCACCTGAACGTGTTTGGCTGATGAGTTTATTTATTTATTTATTTTTTGCTTCCTAGGTGTGCCTGAAGCTGAAGTCACTTGGTTCAGGAACAAAAGCAAACTGGGCTCCTCTCACCATCTGCACGAGGGATCCTTGCTACTCACAGACGTGTCCTCCTCGGATCAGGGCCTGTACTCCTGCAGGGCAGCCAATGTGCACGGAGAGCTGACTGAGAACACCCAGCTTCTGATCCTAGGTAAGCACCTCCAGGCTGGCTGCCCTGGTGGGCCCCGTTAGGGGTGACTCACTCACCCTCCACCTCCTCTTTTCCATGATCCAAATACATACATAAAGATAAAATCAATATCCCTCCCCTTAGGGCCTTCCAATAGAAAGAATACAGCCTTTGGGGCCAGGCAGACATCAGTTTGAACCCTGGCTCTACTGCTTACTCACTGTGTGACCTTGGGCAAGTTACTTCACCTTGCTAAGTTTAGATGCTGGTCTTGTGTGGAGACCTGCAAAACAAGGATTGCCCGCATTGGTGGATGGGGCCAGGTGTAACAGAAGTGAAGTAGTGAGTCTTTTTTTTAATGTATTTTTTATTTCCGAGATGAGGGGAGAGAGAGAGTGACATAGAAATAACAATAATGAGAGAGAATCATTGATCAGCTGCCTCCTGAACACCCCACACTGGGGATCCAGCTCGCAACCCAGACATATGCCCCGACGGGAATTGAACCATGACCTCCTAGTTTTTAGGTCGACGCTCAACCACTGAGCCATGCCAGCCAGGCTAAAGCAGTCAGTCTTAACACCTGTGTCAAGGACTTCTTTGAGAATCAGATGAAACTAAATTACCCCCTCCAGAAAAATTTATACATGCTAAAACTTTTATGTCCTTTAAGGAAGTTCATAGTCTAGTCCACATGAAATCCAGACATACACCCTCCTGTCTTAGCCCATTCCAGCCACTATAATAAAACACCACAGACGAGGTAACTTATAAACAACAGAAATGTATTTCTTAGACTTCTGAATGCTGGAAATCCAGGATTGGTGTGCCAGCATGGTCGGGGTCTGGTGAAGGCCCCATTCTGGCTGCAGACTGCCTGATTCTTGCCGTGCCCTCGTCCTACAGAGGGAGAGGCCAACTGTCTGGGGTCTCTTTTATAAGGACACTGATCCCCTTAAGGCGTAATCACCTCCCAAAGTCCCCACTACCTAATACCATCACCTCGGAGTTGGTTTAGGATTTTACCACATGAATTTGAGGGGACACAAACATTCAGACTAGAGAACTCTCTAACATAAGAACTCCTGATTAAAGAGCCTATCACAGTTCCTGGCATAAAGTAGGTATTTAAAATGAACAGCAGTTGCTTGGACACCACCATCCCTGCTGTTGCTCAGTGTAGGACTCAGCATGTTGTGAGCTGCAGCCCTTGTCCCTTGGACTAGGGACTCTCTGTTTCTCTTCACCACAGAGTCTGGGCGTTGGTGGAATAGAATAAAAAATGCCTGCTTTTGTCTTACTTTTTTTTTTAAGGCAATTATTAGAGCACTTTCTCTTGATGAGAAAGGTATCATTCTAAGGGGAAAAAAGAAAAAAAATATGATTAATTACACACTATGACTTCACCAGGGAAAAATAATTAAACGTTATACTTGTATTCACACCCCAAGTTGAGGATATACCAAAGCCCAGCATCTCCAGCCACTGCCAACTCCGAGAGGCCCAGATGGGTTCTCGTCTCACCAGTGGCTGCATAAACCTCCAGTTGTCTTAGGAAGTCAGAGAAAATCAGCTCATTGAAGGATGTCATTTGTTTTGGGTTGGGTTTCATCAGAGCTGCTAGTCTGGAGCCGGGGGCCCAGCGCTTATTGCCCCACACTGAGTTATGGTGCTTACTGTGGGTTTCTCTTCCCTAATAACCCTTCCTTATTGCCTCTGCTAACAGAGATGAAAGCCTAGGATGTGTAGCTACTACTGTAGCTTTGCCAGTGAAGAGTGTGTATTCTGGGAGCCAGTCCTTGCAGCATTTCAGCACTAATATGGTATGACTGTGAGCATGGGGCTTGAAGAGCAGAACGGCTTCCCATTTTAATCAAACTTGATGAGAAAAAAAAATCACTATTTTAGGCTTTTACGTTTAGAGCTTTTCTTAATCAGAAGCCTTGATTTATTCATCAAAGTTTGTTAGTTTTATAGGTAGTTTATGAACTTAGAAGTAGTGCTTCCTTTTTTATCAGCCAAAAATATGGCTTAATTTTTAAATCAGGGATTTCATGTATAAAGCTGCAGTTTTACGCCAAGTTCTGTGATTTAACCTGTAGCAAGGAGACTTGAAGTATAATGAGACAGAATATTATTCATTTACTCAGGTAGTCACTGAATGATTATTCATTAAGTGCTGCCTCTAAGTTCCACGTAGGACAACTATAAGGGGTGACCTCTGACCTTGGAGAAGTTACAGTGTCCCTGAGAAGATCAAATGGACATATACCAAAAAAGAAAAATGTCATAGAAACTGTGAGGACATTAGAAGGTGTCGACATTTGGCCCAAGGAGATCTGATGGGTTTTAGCAAATAAGCAAAGGCTTACTGCATTTTAGCTTTCTTAAAGAAATATTCAATTGCAATATTGCAGGAACTCCGTTTCCCTCAATATTCAATTTCATTGTTCTTGAGGGAATATTAAAAAGGATGCGAGGAAAAGAGTCTGGGTTTGAGTAAACTGCCGCCATCAATTGCTAAAACCGTGGGGTTTGAGAGCAGAAAGAAATCTTGGAAATGATGAGGTTCCATTTAATAGACAGGGAAACTAAGGCTCAGAAGGATTAGTGACTTGCCCAAGTTAGTGAAAGACAGAGCCACAGCTCAAACTGAGGGTTCCTGAACCCAAACCGGATGTTTCTGAACTAGACTCTGGCACCATCATGACCTAACAAGCACCTAACAAGGTGGCAAGCACATAGTAGGCCCTCCCTGAACCCTATTGAAATAACCATCAATTACAAGAACAACACTCCTGTTTCTCTTTCTGCTCCAGCAAGGGCTGGAGAGGAAAAGGTAGGAGTCGGCCTTGAGAGTGTGAATTGCAGGGCATCAGGGGGAGCGGGAGTCTGCGCTTTCCCAGGAGAACCAGGGATCATCCCGCCACTAGGTTCAGTAGCCGCTTGCCTCTGTATTTGTCCAGTGGAAATGACAAGCCACTGTATTTCCCATTGCTGTCACCTTGGCTCTGGTTAACGTGACCCCTGATGACTTCAGCCCTGACTCCTTATCAGACTTGAAATAGCAAATGATCCCTGTCTGGTTTATGTGTCCTATTGAGCATGAAAAATTCACACCACAAAGCAAGTTAGCTTATCGACTTCATAGATGGACCCTTTTCCTCATAGAAAAAGCCACTCATGGGCTCCTTTTAAGTAAGAATTCCTGTGGCATATCCCTATCCGTGGGGACAAGAATAAAGTGCCCCCCTCTAAGGACGTTATAAATGAAAGCTCTTTAATATAGGACTTGACATTTAGTAATTGCTGAAGAAATGTTGGCTTCTTAAGAGTGTCTTTACAATGTGGTTTAATGTACCTACATTTATAGGGACCCAGTGGTCCTGCGGTATAAAGTGGTATTAGTCAGGAGCTTCTGAAATCTACATGCCTGATTCTTATTACTGACCTTATTGGTTCAAGTGTTGTTTGAAATTCAGACTCAATTTGATAGGCACACCTTCTCAATAGGAAAAATTATGTTAAAAGGCAACAAGAGTAATGCCTGCCTTACACACAGACACAATTACACGCATGCGCACCCCTCATTCCCCCCTTAATATGGCCTTCATGCTTTAACCTGTCTGATTCACCATCTGCCTTCTCACAGATCCCCCCCAAGTCCCCACGCAGTTGGAGGATATCAGAGCCTTGCTTTCAGCCACCGGACCGAACCTTCCTTCAGTGCTGATGTCTCCTCTGGGAACACAGCTGGTCCTGGACCCTGGGAATTCCGCTCTCCTTGGTGAGTCCAACCCTCTGGAACATTGGGCAGCAGTCCAGGGCTGGACAGGATTTATGGGTGGGTGACTGCTTGCAGGTGGGAAGGAGGCAGCAGTGGGGGGTGGCCAACAGGAAATCACTAAATTGCCTACAGAATCCAGACTCACCAGTGGAAACTTGGCTGACTTTCCATATGAGGTGAGCGCAATTCTTAGTCTGGACTCTAGCTTGTCTAGATTCCAACGTGGCTCCTTTCTGAATCCTCTTGGGCCGATTCCACAGTCCAGATCCTCTGTATCAGACTGACTCACCGAACGATGAGTAAGGAACAGCTCCTGTATCTCCTCTTCTTGCCAATCACACCCCAGTATTCCCCCATGACTTCCTCCCAACTAAACAACAACTCTAATCAAGTTTCAAAGAGAAAGATGAAATATCAGCATCCCCCCAAAGCCAGACAATTCTATTTACGCCAGCCTTATATTGGTAGGACCGACACCCAACCCAGATTCCTCAAACCAAGTGTTTAAATAACTTCACCGGGTACAGCTTCCCTGGCATCTGTCATTGGGACCTTCACCAAGTTAATGCCCACATGGCTGGTGCTCTCTGGTAGTAGAGAGTTGTTCAAGGACATTCAAGTCCTGGGTCCCTCTCCCTTGAATCATGAAGATGCCAGAGGAACCCCTGCATCCCCAACATGACCTCCGGAGATAGTCAAGGTGGAAGAGAAGAATTCTGCCTTCAAAGGCCTAAAAGAAAAAAAGCCTACGAAATGGAAGAAAACCTTCATGCTAACTCTATATGGTCCCAAATATTGGTAATGGCAGCTAGACTTATTCCTTTGGCTCAAAGTTAAAAGTTTCTGAACCCTTAATCCCCATCCACCAGCAAGGACCAGGAAGCCATTGAGTTTCCAGTCATACTGCTGATGATGTATTCTCAACATGGCCATGGGGTCAGGTATCTTTAGGATTACAACACAGAAAGATTACCTTCAGTTTTCATTATCATCTGAAATTAGCAAACACTACTCACAGCTTATAGGGAAAAGCTTCTGATTTCTCTGTTTCTGGGTAAAAATAAGACACTGATACAGGAATGAGTGACCCTTTTCTGTTCCCCATAACTTATACAGCTTGGCATTGAGTTTTTCCACATCATTTTGATCAGAGTTCATAGAAGTTGTAAACTGCTTGTTTTCCTTGGCTTATAAATGGTAAACTTGTTCTAAATGAAGTGTGTACATTGTAAAGTTTTTTATTTTAGACTCATCACCATGAGAAATTGTCATAACTATTCATCATAGCCCAGCCACTAGCAGAGGGTACAGCAATTGATTATTTTTAAATTCAATAACTCTTGGGTCACTCAGGTGCCATTCAGCATGCTGGAAAAGTTAACCTGCTTGTATTTTTCCATGAGAGCTTTATTTTCTCCCTTATTCTGGAATAATATTTTCTCTCATTTTAGCCATGGGCAATAAGAATTTATTGTGCTTTATGCTGCTGCATTTCATTGCTAGTTTATAGTGTTTTGTTACAATAGACTGGTATTTAAATCTAACAGTTAAGAGGCACCTTAATACACTAGTTCATATCCAGACTGCTCCATTTGAATGAGACAGCAAGTCAATTACCATAAAATCCCTGAATGTAACTGCCTGGGCAAAAATGGGCCCTAGTGGTGAATGTCGCTGTCTCGCCAGCACTATAGACCTAGGAGAGATCTACGTGGAGTTATGGAGATGAATTAGGGAATGATGTCAAATTTAAGGACTCTGAGAAGCAGGTCATTTGAAAAATACCAGGGCCTCACTGTGATGGTTTGGAGCTGAGCACCAAAGGATAAGTGGGACTCCAATAGGCAGAAATGAGGGAAACAGGCACTTAAAGTGAAGATGCTATAAGCACAGAGATTAAAATGTGTGGGGTATGTATCGGGTGCCTATTCAGTAACAGCTATAAAATAGCACCGCTTTAAAACTGATAACGGGCAGCCAAACTGGGATAGAAACTAGGCCATCAAAAGGAGCAGGCCTCAGCTAAAGCTTGTCCACTCAGATTTGACTTGGATCCCTCCCCAAATTTCTGATACCCTCCTCCATCTCAAAACTCCCAGTTATTGACTCATCCTGATCTCTTAATCCAGCTGCTCCCCTTTGGACAAATTCCTGCTCCTGCTCCTACTAGCGACCCTTTTAGACTAGAGTGTGTACTCTGAGTACAAGAAATAGGTCTCGCCCAGCCGGTGTTGCTTAGTGGTTGAGCGTCGACCTATGAACCAGGAGGTCACAGTCAGGGCACATGCCCAGATTTCAGGCTCAATCCCTTTTGTGGGCATGTAGGAAGCAGTCGATCAATGATTCTCTCTCATCATTGATGTTTCTATCTCGCGCTCACTCTCCCTTCCTCTCTGAAATCAATAAAAATATTTTTTTAAAAAAATAGGTGAGGGAGGTGATTTTGTGTATGGTTGATGAGAACATTAAATGATGACAAATTGTGGAGGACCTTGATTATTAGACAGGAAGTATATTTACTAAGTGGGAAATGGAGATAGACCTTTAGAGGGTTAAGTAGGAGAATGATGTAGTAAAAGTAATATTTAAAAGAATTAATCTGACATTCTATAAGGGTAATCAAGAGTAGGAGAGATTTAATGAAGACACCTATTTTGAGGGTAACACATATTCTAAGCGAGGCTAGAAACAGGTAGCAAAGATACTATTAGTCACCCCTTCCACAGCCAAGATGTTCCTGATCAATCATGACATTCTTTTCCACTTAGTCCAGGCACTGCCTTGCAATTTATTTTAACACTAGAGGCCCAGCGTGCAAAATCGCGCAAGACCCAGAGTCCTTCCCACCACCACCACAGGGTCCAAAGTCCCTCCTGCCACCACTGTGGGAGGGACCCATCAATGCACCTCCTGGTGACCAGTTGTTTGGTCGTTCCGGGGTTACGGTGTTACGGCCACTAGCTTTTTATAATATAGACTAGAGGCCTGGTGCACAAAAATTTGTGCACTCGGAGGGGGTCCCTCAGCCTGGCCTGTGCCCTCTCGCAGTCTGGGACCCCTTTGGGGATGACCACCTGCTGGTTTAGGCCTGCTCCCTGGGGAATTAGGCCTAAGCTGGCAGTCAGACATCACTCTGGCAACCTGGGAGCCCTCAGGGGATGTCCAGTTGCCAGCGGGGAGCAGGCCTAAGCTGCAGTCAGACATCCTTAGCGCTGCTGAGGAGGCAGGAGAGGCTCCTACCACCACTGCTGTACTGGCAGCCGTCAGCCTGGCTTGTGGCTGAGCAGAGCTCCCCCTGTGGGAGCGCACTGACCACCAGGGGGCAGCTCCTGCATTGAGCGTCTGCCCCCTGGTGGTCAGTGTGTGTCATAGTGACCAGTCATTCCCACCCTTTCTGCTGTTAGGGTCAATTTGCATATTACCCTTTTATTATATAGGATAGAGGCCTGGTGCATGGGTTGGGGCCAGCTGATTTGCCCTGAAGGGTGTCTCGGATCAGGGTGGGGGTCCCGGTAGGGTGCCTGGCCAGCCTGGGTGAGGGGCTGATGGCTGTTTGCAGGCTGGTCACACCCCCTTCAGGGTGGGGGTCCCCACTGGGGTGCCTGGCCAGCCTGGGTGAGGGGCTGATGGGTGTTTGCAGGCTGGTCAAGCCCCCCCACCCGTGGGGACCCTCACCCCATGGAGGTTTGGCCAGCCTGGGTGAGGGGCTGAGGGCCATTTTCAGGCTGGCCAAGCCCCCTGGCTTCGGAAGCTCCCAGCCTCTCTCCTTTTTTTCTTTTTTTTTTCATTCTGGGATTTATTTACCTTCTATAATTGAAACTTTGTTGCCTTCAGTGGAGCTCAGAGCTGGCTCCTGCTCGCTCCAGCTCCATGGCCGGCTGAAAGCAGGTATCTGGGGTTTATTTATCTTCTATAATTGAAACTTTGTTGCTTTTAGTGGAGCTAAGAGCCCGCGGGAAGCTTGGCTTCCTCCATCACTGGAGCAACCAAGCCTCCTGCTCGCTTCAGCTCCGTGGCTGCCGGCTGCCATCTTGGTTGGGTTAATTTGCATATAGTCACTCTGATTGGCTGGTGGGCATGGCTTAAGGTGTAGCGAAGGTACGGTCAATTTGCATGTTTGTCTTTTATTAGATTAGATTAGATTTCCACCAAGCATGGTGGCAGTTGGCATACAGGGCAAGATTTTGGATTTTTTAAAGCCATATATCAGAACTAACTCTCTTCCATTAAGGCTCCCAATAGGTGAGTCTACTCCAGAAATGGGTATTTAGTTATCAGACACTCTGGCATTGATATCACTTCAAGCCACTGCTGCAACTTTCAAGAAGAAGGTGGATTGAGCAACATGCGCCCATCTGGCCTCACTTTCCATAACTGTAAACGAAGACCTAGGACTAGTGGGTTCCTTGTTGCTCTCACATTCTTTGTTATATGACTTAGACATGAAAAATGCCCAGTGGAGGCTTGGCCATGCAGAGTGGACCCAGCCTACCTGGATCTGTTGTCCTAGGCAAGATAGGTGCTACTTTTTTTTGTCCTTGTTTTGCAGCTGTTCTTTCTGCAGGTAGGCCTAAACTGTGACAACTGTTCTGGAGGCAAAGCCCATGCCCCCATCCTTAGTGGTCCAAGGCCTGGTCACAGGGCTCCATTTGTGGAACAGCAATCATTCAGGCCTCCCTACACCTTTTAGCAGACTTCTGTTAAATATTTTTAGCCACTGAGGCCCGAGGCTAACATGTCTCACAGTATCATTTATAGCAGTGGTCGCCAACCAGTGGTCCACAGACCACTGGTGGTCTGTGAGGTTCGAAAGGTTGGCGACCAGTGGTTTAAGGAAACCTTTGGAGCAGCAGTCACCAACTGGTGGTCCACGGACCACTGGTGATCCGTGAGGTCTGAAAGGTTGGCGACTGCTAATTTATAGGGTATTAGAAAAATAACTTTTGTTGGAGTTTTATTACAAGAGTAGTACATGCTCATTGTAGAATAATTAAGAATAGAAGAAAATGAAAATTATAATTGCCTAGCTCAGAGATAACCAGTGCTAATATCCTTTCCTAACCATGAATATACACATTATACATATCTTTTGTCTAAAACAAAATTATACTCTGTATACTGCTTGTAACTTGTTCTCACTGAATAGTAGATAACAATCATCTTTCCATGCCTGTAAATATCCTTCTATAGTTTTATTTTTGATGGTTGCATTGGTAGGAGGCACCATGTCTTATTCAACCTATTGTCTAATATTGAACTTTTAGATTCTTTCTTCTACTAACTTTGGACTTTGTTCTTCTTTGACTAGCTCCTTTATGTATAAGGTTAGATATTTTTATTTGAGATTTTTCTTATTTCTTGGCTATGTCCCATAGATTTTTGATGTCATTATGTTTTTATTTTCATTTGTTTTAAGGCATCTTTTTATTTCTTCCTTGATTTTGTTGTTAATCCATTCATTGTTTAGTAGCATATTATTTAGCCCCCATGTCTTTGTGTTTTTCAGTTTTCTTCTTGTAACTGATTTCTAGTTTCATACCATTGTGATCTGAGAAGATGCTTGATAGGATTTCAATCTTCCTAAATTTACTAAGACTTGTTTTGTGCCCTAACATGTGGTCTGTTTGGAAAATGTTCTATGTGCACTCGAAAAGAATGTATTCTGATGCTTTTTGGGTGAAATGTGCTGAAAATATTAACTAAATGCATCTGGTTTAACGTGTCATTTAAGGCCACTGTTTCCTTGTTGATATCCTATCTGGATGATATTTCCATTGCTGTCATGTGGTGTTAAAGTCCCCTACTATGTCTGTATTACTGTTTATCTCTCCTTTAGTATATTTATTTTATATATTTAGAAGCTTCTATGTAGGGTCCATAAAAGTTTACAAGAGTTATATCCTCTTGTTGGATTGATCCCTTTATATTATAAAAATGCCCTTCTTTGTCTCCTGTTACAGTCTTTCTTTTAAAGTGTATTTTGTTTGATATAAGTACTGCTACCCTAACTTTTTTTTCCTTTCCATTTGGATGAAATACCTTTTACTATCCCTTTACTTTTTATCTGTATGTCTTTCCATCTGAAGTGGGTCTCTTGTGGGCAGCATATGTACTGGTCTTGTTTTTATTTATTCATTCAGCCACCCTATGTCTTTTGATTGGGATATTTGGTCCATTGACATGTAAAGTAATTATTGATAGGTATGTACTTTTTGCCATTTTATTGTTTTCCTATTGTTTATTGTTGTTCTCCTCTGGTCCCAATAATCATGTTCTAGAATCATTGCATAGACAGAGGAACCAGCTTTTAAGAGATAATGTCTCCTGTGGCTGGCAAACTAGACCCCTGGGCACAATCTAGTTCACTACTTGCTTTTGTAAACAAAGTTTTCTTGCATGTAGTCACACCCATTTATTTACCTACTAGAGGCCTCGTGCACCAGTGGGGTCCTCAGCCTGGCCTGCGGGGATTGGGCCGAAACTGGCTCTCCGACATCCCCCAAGGGGCCCCGGATTGCGAGAGGGTGGTTCTCAGGTGATGCACCCTGGAATCGGGCTCCCTCCTCTTTAGTTCCAGGTGCATCACCCAAGAACCACAGCTGCCAAGTCACCGCAGCTCAGCAGCTCCTGCATTGAGCGTCTGCCCCCTGGTGGTCATTGTGCGTGATAGCTACCAGTCGGACAGTCAAACAGTTGAATGGTTGCTTAGGCTTTTATATATATAGATGTATTGTCTATGGCTGCTTTCACACCATAATGGTAGAGTTGAGTGCTTGCAACAAAAACCACAAGACTAAACTATTTTCGTTTGGCCCTTTACAGAAAATGTTTGCCAACTACTGATTAGTCCATCCATCTCATTATGTAGAAAAGATGCCGAGGTCTATGGTGGTGACCACACATCTCCTGTTTCTGAGGGAGAGCATATTTTTCACTGTATCACTCTGTCCTTTATCCTGTCGCTGGGTTGGGCTTTCTCCATGAAGCAAAAGAGCCCGAAACACACACACTCACACACACGCAATGTACAGGAATGGAGATCTTCCTCAGGAAGGTCAGGAAAAAAGAAAATCCATATTATAAAGGTCATGGGTTTTTTATCAGAACTAGATGATTCCAGGTACCTCCAGTAACCACATATGTAATCACATGTGGCTTAAGAGAAACAGTTCAGTACCTTTTCTCAGCATATTCTATTTAGGTCTAGACTCTGTTCGAGTGTTGTATAGAATATGCACATAAGGTTGGCTCCACCCCCTGTACTAGTATTTAGTCACAAACTCTCCTTTGTGAGTGACCAAGATCAGTGCCTCAGTCAGAGGGACTCCTCATGACATCTCTGCCAGAAACTCATGTCATGCTAACCCCACAGAGAGCCAAACAGCACAGCCTTTCTCATATCATGTGATTTACCAGGAGGAGAGAGATCAAGCCTTCAACCCTGCGTTTGCAGAGTCAAGTTTTTCCATGAAAGAAGTCATTGTGCCTGTGCCCGCTCCCCAGCCGGGGGCTCCAGGGTCACAGCCAACACACATTCAGCATCTCAGCAGCACCAACATGCTCCCCAGGCCCTGCATGCACAGCAACAACACTTCTCAGAGCCCTTGCAGCCCTGGGAAGCCAGGCAGGAAGGCCAGGGCCCACAGCCAGGCAGTGGCCTTTCCTTCTGACCACCTGTCTTGCACATTTTCTTCTCCGCTTATTGAAAGTGCTGAGAATTGCAGAGCCTGGCCGGCATGAGCTCCGGTTCCAGATGTGTCTGCTAAGAGCAACAATGGTTTTGTTGACCCCAAATCTCATACTAAAAGGTGAAAATTTATTTCTTTCCCTAACGCTGACATTGTGACTGGGCTGCTCTTACAAATCATATCACACTGATGGGGGCGCTGTGGCTGGAATACACAGGACTCAGGTCTGGAATCTCAGGTGGAGCTTACAGGCAATGTTCACATATAAACCCCTCAAGGTGAATCAGATCACAGTTGAATAAATATTAATGTTCAAAGGTGAAAGACTTGGTAAAGGGCCTAAGAAGGCAATATCAAAGATCGATTTACTCATTCAATTAGTATTTGTTGAGTGTCTGCTATGTACTGTTGTAGGCACTGTGCTAGGACCAGAGGTGCACAGTAAATAAGATAGATAAACCTAGGCCCTCATTCAGTCATTCAAAAGAAATCATTGCACATTTACTATGCACTATTCCTGTTCTCTAGATATTGAGGATACATGCATGCACAAAACAGATTAATGTACCTGCCCTTTTGCAGTTTGAATTCTAGTAGGGCTCATTTGAGTCTGGTGGGAAAAGTAATTCAAATAAGAGGACAGTGATTAAACAGAAAGAAGTGGTGGATTGGGGGCATGGGACAGGACAAGGTTTCTCTGAGGAGAGGATATGTGAGCTGGGATTGGGAGAGTGGGTGGAAGTTATCCGAATGAAGAGAGGGCATTCCAGGCAGAGGGACCAGCAGAGGTAATAACCAAGGGGAGATGGCCTACGGTGAGGTTGAAGCCATGGTGAGACTTTTGCACTTTGTGCTAAGTGCAATGGGAAGTCTTTGAATGGTTTCAAGCAAGAGAAAGAAATCTGATTTGTGCTTTTCAAAGCTTGTTGTGGCTGCTGTGAGAGGATGGATTCCATCGCAACAGATAGAGTATACCATTTAGGAAGTGGTTGCACTCTTCCAGTTAAGAGATAACCGTGGCTTAGCTTAGAGAGCAGGAGAAGTGAATAAGAAGTGAATAAATTCAGGGGAATGTAGGAAGTAACATCAACAGGACTTGGTAAATAGATTAATGGGGGAAGGAAAAATAGTCCACACAACCAAAAGGTTCTCAAAAGCATCAGATTTTTTAGGCTTTTCTCAATGAAACTCATGTACCTTCTATGTGATAATGAATCATTTCAGACCACTCAAGTCAAGATGCGAGAATAAAATGGAGAACTACCGGGTTGTGCAACTACAGAGAGTGTTATTATAAGAAAAAGACTAGTCCAAAGCTAGTGTTGCCAAATTCTGGCTCATTTCCTGAACATACACCTGTTCAGTCTCTACTAGATGCTAGGTCCTCTGCCCTCTCCCAGCCTTGGAGGAGGCAGAAGCAGTAGGGGAGATAGAAAGCCAATGATGTGTGAGAAACTTTGAAGAGTTTCAAAAGAAGCCAAAGTGAACAGAGGAGGGAGGACTCCTTTCTTCGTCAAAAGGGAAACCAGGGAGAGTTTCTAGAGGAGCTGTTCGAGCTCAGTCTTGAAGGATGAGTAAAGGCTTTCTGAGCATGAATGCAATAGACACATTTTTTTTAGTTCCTTCTGTGTCCCGGGCACCATTGGAGGCACTGGGGATGCAGCAGAGAACAAAATAGATAGAATCCCTTCGTATAGAGTTTACATTGTAGCAAGGGAAGTAGAAAATGAGCATAACGAAGTAAATGGCATCGTATGTTAAAAGGTAATAAGTGCTATGAAGAAAAAGTAAATCGGAGTAAGAGGATGGATAACACCTCTGTGCAAAAGAGGATGTGATTTTAAATTACGTAGATAGTCAGGAGAGGGCTCGCTGAGAAGGTAATCCTTGAGCAAAGACTTGAATGTGAGCCATGGAGCCTCACATATGTCTGGAGGAAAAGAGAAGAGCATCTGGGGCAGAGGAAAGTCTGTGTGGAATACTTGACGGGGACATACCTCAGGTGTTGAAGGAACAACAAAGAGACCAGTGTAGTGGCAGGAGTGGAGTCATCAGGTTGGATGTGGGAGAGATCAGAGCGGTAACAAGGCCAAGGGCAAACTGTGTAAAACCTTGTAAAGGGTCATGTTAAAATAACAGTGAAAGAAAAATCTATAAATGCCCAAATGTATACACGGACTCAATATTGCATTGAGCATCGTGGGCTTTTCCAAGATTTGGCCAGGGCAAACAGAAGTGATTTCTTTTATTGGAAGCCATGTGACCAACTTAATGTGATATAGCTGACTTGTCAAACAGAGGCTTCTCAGGCTGGCTCTGGGACAAGCCAATATTGCTGGTTTAATTTGACTCACATGTGTTGGGCACCTGCTGCATTTACCAGGCCCTGAGCCGGGCTTCTGCAGGCGGGTCCTGGCTATTTCCTCCATTCTAGGAAGTGGTTCCCAACTGCACAATCAAGTTACCTGGGAAGTGTTTGAAAACAAACAAAACTCAATGATCCACCTGAGACCAATTAAAACAGATGGTCTGGGGGCGGGACTAGGCATCAGTACTTTTAAAAAATGACTCTTAGAGCTTAAACGGACTTTAAAAGTCACCTCCCTATACCCTACTACCCATGTAGAGGCTGGTATGGGAAAATGTATGTTTTATCACTTAGAGTATTTTAGCCTGGCATTCAAGGCTTGTTGCTATTCATACCTAGCCTGTACACCCATCTTTCCATCTTATTCCTGTTCAAAGAATCCTTCTATTCCTGTCCAACTTTTTCCTGGTAATTGCCATGCCCTTGAGCCTTCTTTACCTGGAATACCCTCTCCCACCCCACTCTCTCTAGACCAGTGGTTCTCAACCTTCTGGCCCTTTAAATACAGTTCCTCATGTTGTGACCCAACCAAAAATTATTTCTGTTGCTACTTCATAACTGTAATGTTGCTACTGTTATGAATCATAATGTAAATATCTGATATGCAGGATGGTCTTAGGCGACCCCTGTGAAAGGGTCGTTCAACCGCCAAAGGGGTCTCGACCCACAGGTTGAGAACCACAGCTCTAGACAAACCCAGAAGTCTTTGAGACATAGTCTAAGCCCTTATGTGAGGCCTTCTTGCAGTGTTTGAGCCTGGAGTGATCTCTGCCTCCTGACCCCCTGAGGCACCCACTACACCAGGGTTGAACACACTTTGTCTGTAAAAGGCTGGATAGGAAATGCGTTAGGTGTTGAGGGCCCTAGGTCTCCGTTGCAATTGCTACACTCTGCAGCTGTAAAGCAGAAACAGACGGTGAATAAATGAATGGGTGTGGCTGTGTCCAATAAAACGTTATTTACAGAAACAGGGTCAGACTTGGTGTTCAGGCCATAGTCTGTCAACGCCTGCTCTAGACCACCGATGTGATACTTAACCTACCACAGCTTGTATTATTAGAGATCGTTCCCTTCTCTGTCATGTCTTCCAGCTGGATTCTAGGTCTTGGGGAGAACAGAGGCTGCATAAATATTCTCAGGTGATTTAAAACAGGCCTAGTAAGCTGGACCTTGACTTGGAAGGCCTCTTGAGTCATTTCCATCTTTCATTTCTATTATAATTGTAGATTTATCATCTGTCCCATATACTTCCACCATCACCCCACCCTGTGCACTTCCTTATTCTTCTGATACAGACTAGATGGAATACTTCCTGAACCCAATTATGAGAAAATTCACACAGCAACAGTCAGTGAATACCCTCAGCCACATCTGTTGGGAAATCACTTTCCATATGATAATTCGGAAGACTAAGCTCATCACTACTTCCTCTCTAGCTGTGGGAACAACGAGTTCTGATGGTCGAAGGTTAGGTACAAATTCATCCACAGCGGTGACCCACCCCATCAGAAATCGCAGGCGTGGCAAGGAAAGTGCTGCACAGGAAAGGGAAAAAAAGTGTAGGAGAGGGCTAGCATACTGATAAGGCGGGGAAAGAAGAGGAATTTATCAAAGACGCATCAGTTGGCATCCGTTTCCTCATTTATATTGGATGCCTGAAGTTTTATGTCACAAGGAAAAGGCTTTTGGTTTCCTAGTTTTGACCACAAAGATAATATGATTTGCTATTAAGAAGAAAGGTCAGCGTTTTGTGGTTGTTTATGGCACATGTTTATGTACTTTGTCTTTTTTTTTAAATAAAATCCAAAGTAGAGAACAGAGACCCCATAGGGACTGCAGGAAGCTCTGTAGTACCCATAGTGTAAAACTAAGTCAGTATTTCAGAGGGCATTTACGAGGAAGCCACTGGAAAGAGTCCAGAGGTTCTTTGGACTGGAGTGAACATCCATAAATTTAAAACGACACCAGAGCATAAGTGACACTTAAAATAGTTGGACACAGAAAGCAAAGCGGTAAATCTCCCTGCCTCGCCACTGTTCCAAGCCACGGCAAGTATCCAGGCACGGGCTTATTTTAAGCCTTCAAATCGTCAGGAAAGGGGACCTCAAGAAACTGCCTTACACTGGCCCCTGCCCTTCCTGGCACCAGGACACAGTTCCCAGGAACCTCTATCCTCCCCACAGGAATGACGTGAATGAGGCGGATGTCCCTGAAATAGACAGGTATTGAGTCCCTCACTGGGAAAATGAGGAACTCTACACTTTCCCTAATAAATCCTTCCTAAACCCTGTGTCAGCTCTGGAAACTGCCCAGTCTGTGTGGCACCAGAGATGGTGGGACCGGGTGCCAAGGCCAGAGGCAGATGGCCGATGGAAAGGCAAGATCATGACCACTTTGTAGAACAGAGAGGATGGGGGTACCTTGGAAGACCCATTTCTAAAGCCTCAGCATCTGCTTCCTCATTTGTAAATAATTATTTACAGGCTACTGTAACAAATGCCACCGAGTGAATAGCATATAAACAACAGAAATGTATTTCTCACGGTTCTGGAGGCAGCAGCGTGGTCGCGTTCTGATGAAGTCCCTCTTCCTCACTCATAGCCAGCCCCTGCTCTCTGTGTCCTCACAGGGTGGCAAGTGCGAAGGACCTCTGTGGGGTCTCTTTTATAGGAACACTAACCTATTCATGCATCTTTATGACCTAAGCACCTCCCCAAAGCCCCTTGTCCTAATACTGTCACATCAGCGTTAGGATTTTAACATATGAATATAGGGGGACACTAGCATTCAGATCACAACAATCATGCCCACCTCACAGGATTAATTACACTAGAATTAAATAAGATATCATAGGCAGTGTGCCCAGGTTAGTGTTTGGTGCAAAGTGGATTCTAGTATGTGTTAATTTCTTGCCTCTGTTGCTTACTTCCCTGTTGAATCTACAAACCAAGAAATCCATTCTCTTCTTCACTCTGATCTGTTGTAAATTCTTCCTCATAGAACCAGAACTGGTTGCCAGAGTGTGTATAAATTACTGACTGAGAAATCACCCAGGAGATGGGTACCTTATTGAAGGGTTCATTCTATGCCATGTCTGGATGGAGCAGAGAAGAGGTGTGTCCTCTGACATCAAGGAACGTATCATTTACTTGGAGGAAACATAAACACAGAAGTGAGAAAGCAGTATATGTTGATGAAGAGGGAGAGTAAAAAGAGAGTGCTGAGTGGCTGCTCTGTGAATTTACATTAAAAGACATGGTTTCAGTCCTCTCCTGAAATTCCTATTGCCATCTATCCATCTAAGTCCCATGCTGTCCATTGGGCCCCTTCACATGCACGTGAGGGCTTGCATAGTACAATGGTTGGAAGTGTAGGCTCTGGAGCCAGGAAGCCTGTCTCTGCCATGTGCTCACAGCTACATGACCCTGGGCAAGTTCTGGAAGTTCTCTCTGCCTTTGACTGTAAAGTAGAGGTAATAACTGCATATACCTTCAGGGATTTTGAAAGGAGTAAATGAGGTAATATATGTAAAGTGCTTAGAATGGTGCCTTGGCACACAGTAAGTGCTCAGTTAATGTTAGTCATTATCATCCTGGTAGTACAAGCTCTTGCCCCCTCCCTCCCCTTCTTAAAGTGGAGGAAGCAGGGAAACTTGGGAATGCCCTCGGGTACTGTATTATATACTTGGAAGTTGCTAAGAATGTAGATCTTAAATGTTCTCACCACAAAAAAAGAAATGGCAATTATGTGAGATGAGGGAGGTATTAGCTAACACTATGATGGTAATCATTTTGCAATATATCCGTATATCAAGTCAACACATGCACACTTTAAGCTTGCACAATGTTATATGTCTTCGTAAAGCTGGGGGAAAAATAAAGAATGCTCTTGGGGCCAGGACCTGGAGGTAGGGATAAACTTCCCTCAACCAAAGTTTCCATTAACTTACCATTTTTATGCTATTTATACTGTTGTTATATATTTGCTAGTTAATTTAACTTTTTTTTGAGTCAAGTTACCTTTGAAAATGTTAGCCGATCTCATATTAATTAAGCAAGAAAAAGGAAGGGGCTTTTGCCCACTACTGAGCCAAAAGGAATAGGCATTGCACTGTGGTCATGCCTCCTAGCCGTTCTGAGCCTGCCTTTCTCATGAGTAAAATGCGTTGACAACCTGTCTCTGAGGACTGGTTTTAGAATCAAATGGGAGTGGAAACGCAAAAGCATTTTGTAAACTCTAAAACGCTGTATACAACTTAGTCGTTGCTTTATTCCTGGGGTCAGAAGCAAGGATGGCTGCAAGGCTGGCACCCCAAGGAGAAGGCCAAGTCTCAGGGGAGATTCTGGATCTTTGGTGAAGCCCCCTTCTAGCCAAGAGCTGTGTCCCTACTGCTCTTCTTGGCCACACATTGGACTATAGGTTGCCGTATTGTTTTCAAAGGAACCCTTGGGGAGGATGCCTACCATCCTGGAGAGTCTCGCTCAGAAAATGAGAGAACTCACAGCAGCTGAGTACACTTCATGGGGAAAGGGGCCCAAGTAGCACCAAGAAGGATCCATGGGATTAGCCAGGGCAGGAAAGGAGCACAGGTGTGAAGTAGACACCAGCTCCATGGGAGACGGGGAGGGATGTGGACGAGGACAAGGTCCTGTTCTACATCCAGTGCTTGACCTCTGGAATCCAGATGCCTGGACTCGGGTTTTTTGTGCAAATAGATGGCTGTAATGGAATAAAAATGCAAGCGGTGTCTTGTCTCAAGTCAGTTACCTATTCCCACTTGTGGGGGTTTGCAGTCTTTCCCCTTTTCATGCGCTATGCACCCTGCTATGTTTTGGAGTTGAGGTTGGCAGGTATTGTGGAAAGTTTGTTTAACCTCTGATCATAATTAGCGTCAGTGTCTTCTATGTTTCATGAAGCAGAATCGCTAGCCAGCTTCTGCTTTAAGATACCTTTTTGTCTTCTGGATAAGAGTTTTGAAGCCAAACCCACCACACACCCCTACACACGCACACACGCACGCAGGCACCTATCTTAGCTTCCTCTCCTTGTTCTCCAGGGGCGTTGGCATTGCTAACATTATAACTTTAGGACTTCCTTAGACCTGAAGGCCTCCAGAGGTAAAATACAGTTCAGTAAAAATATTCAGTATTTTTACTGAACTGTATTTTACACTTGAAAAGAAAAAGAAAAAAAGGAAGGTACGGAAAGGTATAGTTTTCTTTGGGGCATCAGCTTCAATTTCCTTTTTCATGCCCAAAAAGTACCTTCCACACATACAAGAAAGTTGTCAGTGAGGAGAGGAACCAGGTGGTTGGGGGAAGGGGAGTAAGGAAGAATTTCACAGCATTCCTTTCGTTACCTCTTAGATTTTGATCAAGTATATGTATTAATTATTCAACAATGAAGGAATAAAATCTGGATTGGACACCTAGTTCTATTCCACAAATATTTCTTGTACTTTCACTGTGTGCCAAGAGCCCCATGATATCTTGACCATCACACGACTTACAGTCCACAGAAACATAGGCTAACAGTTGGGAAAGCACCTCCCTTTGCTGGTAGGAAGGGGAGCGGGGGAATGAGTCAGAATCACATTTCAGTCCCTTAAAGTCACAGTACGGAACTCACTGTAGTTGGGTTTCGGTTTTGTTTAAATGTTTTTGTGAACATTCTGGGAGAGACATTTTGCCAGGACATCCCCATGCTAATAGGATTGCAGATAACATTGCTGCATATAGAAAATGATTTGCACTGTCTCTGAAAACTTATACAGCTTAAAAGGGATTTTTTTTTTTTGTCCATCATCCACCAGAGCCTATCAAAGCAAATCTTAGAAAGTAGGTTGGGCCAGAGGTAGGTTAGGCCAAATAAGAAAATGATGATGAAAATAACTGAACTGTTATTCTAGAAAATATAACCTAGTAATATGTCTGTATCTGTTTAAAAGTTCAAGCTCTTTTATCCTTCACCTTTAGTACTTTATCTCCAAAAGGTATGTAGAAAGACAAATTTCATTCCAAAAACATCATTCTGTCAAGAATCTTTTTATGTGACAATCCATTATGATTATGAAATTCTCCATTTCTCTGTTGGCAGTTGCCTGCTCAAAAATAATGAGCTCTCTGTGCCTTTGTTACCAAGGAGATAAGAGCAAAATTTAATTCAAGGCTCTTTCTGGGATGTGGCAGGGACCGTGTGTCTAATGTGTGACTCTTTGAAGTGCTATCAAGAAAGATAAGCCTGTGCCTCTGTTGTCCTGCCAGCTTCCTAGGCCCAGAAGAAAATGACCACAGTGTTCCTACATAGACAATAACGATTGCACCTCCTCTTAATTATTCTCCTTGTAATCCCGCTGTTCTCAACTTTAATGAACTTTTTGTGGCATCTCAGATCCTTGCTCAAAGCCCTGGTTCAGAGACTGACTCATCACAGTTCAGAAATGCATACTAGGGAGACCGAGAGGGCCTAGAGATTATGCTAAAAATGTTTCTGCTAAGCACCGGAAATCGTTTCTGAAAGGGTGTAGTTGCAGAGAGAAAAATCTATTATGAAAAGTTAAATTGCAGGTAAAATAAAGTAAAACAAACAAGACTTAAGTCTTTACAGGGGTTAAATATAAGCTTTGTATGTTTAATAAACCAAAAAAAAAAAAAAAACTCATTCTGTTCCATGACTTTGGAAGGGTCTTTCTTCCTTTCTCTACAAGTGGCTTCGCTATCCAATACTACAGACAACTCAGTCTGTACCACAGTAGCTTTATTTTATTCAAATGCTGATGGTTTTTATTCTCTGATCTTTAAAAATACTTAAAATCTTATTAGACTTGTGTGAAATGAAGTTCTAACAACCCCACTTTCTGAGCCATCAGCAATGTTGCTGCTTTGGTTGCTCTGTTTCTCATTTCCCCAGTCCTCCAAATCCTGAGGTCTTGATAGATAGCGCAGGTTTTTCTCTCCCGTTTCCTCGTTTTATTTCTTGATCTGCTATAAGAATTTATTTTTTTTACCATACTTTTATTTTGAAATAATCTCAATTATACAAAAATTCAAAAGTATAATGCAAAGAACTTTTTCTACCTGAGCCATTTGAGACTGAGTTGACCACTGATACCCTATCACCCAATGTATATTTCCTTCATGTTTTGCCAGTTGTCCCAATAACAAATTCAGTCTCAAATCGCACATTGTATTAGTTGTCATGTCTCTTAAGTCTTCTTCAATTTGGAACGATTCCTCCGGCTTCCCTTGACTTTCGTAAATGACCTTAACAATTTTTAAGATTATGGGCCTGTTGTTTTAAAATATGCCCCTCAATATGCATTTGTATTATATTTCCTCATGATTAGATTCAAGTTAATTCATCTTTGGCAGAAGCATCATGGAAGTGATGCTGGGCTCTTCTAATTGCACCCAATCACATGACCATGATTTCCATTGTACCCTCACGATTGATGTTAATTCTGGCAATATCTGCCCAACTTCTCTATTGTAAAGACATTTTTTTCCCTTTGTAGTGAGTATTTTGTAAAGAGGTACTTTGAGACTATGCTAAATATCTCATTTCTCATTGAACTTTCAAATTATTCATTTATTTAATTATATCTTTATGGTCTCATGGATTCCTGTCTTACTCAATGGGCTGTAATCTGTTGCTATCCTTTTTTTTAATGTAAAAAATTTTCTCAGATTCAGCCAATGAGAGCTCCTTTAAGATGACTTCTATACCCCTTGACATGTCTATGTAATTCTTCGAGAACTTCATTTTCTGCCACATCAAGATATTTCAGGCTCATCTCGAACTTTCCCTGCTTCAGAATTAGAGAATAGTATTTGGAAACCAAGATCTCAATGTCAGGTTTGTTCATTGGTATAGGAGTGTCACTACTCTGAGGCTCGCTCAGTGCAAAGAAGTAGAATATATCTGTGTATATATACATATATGCATAAACAAACATGCACACGTGCTTGGTTTTTCTAAATGTATCTATACATTGGGACCTGTGAATCCTCCCTCGTATCTTCAATTCTTGTTGAACACCACAAGATTTATTCTATTTTTCACCCTTTCAATATTGTAACTCTCTGACTCGCATTATCCTTAATATATTTGCTTATTTGATAAAGCCCTCTCTAAATAGCCAATCTTCTGTCACCACTGCCTCTACCCCCACATGATACAGTACTCATCCCATTTCTGTTCGTTCTCACAACCCTCACCACGTCATCACCACGACCCTCGGGATGGATACCTTCTTCACCCTGTTCAGGCTCAATGACCCGCTCTAGTTTACCTGACACCCCCCTTCTTCCTACACACACTGCCTTCTTTGGCCTCACATAATGGCTTTTGGATTGAATTGTTCAACAAAGGAAGAGGAAAAGGAAAGGAATTGGTAGTACGAGAATTTCTAAACAGAAACAAAATTGCTTCTAGGCTTAGAAGCTAGAGGGTAAAACAGGTGAAAAACAAGAGTGGGTGCTAGGCAGTGCCCAGCCTTTGTACTCTGTGTTAGAAGGAAGAAGGCTCTGCTTGCCAGGAGGCCCCTGATTACTGCCCTGTAGGCACAGCACATGTTTACAACATTAAATGTTAGATGGCCAAGGACTTGGACTCAGGCCCTGACCCTCTATCCCAGTGGTTCTCAACCTTCTGGCCCTTTAAATACAGTTCCTCACGTTGTGACCCAACCATAAAATTATTTTTGTTGCTACTTCATAACTGTAATGGTGCTACTGTTATGAATCATAATGTAAATATCTGATATGCAGGATGGTCTTAGGTGACCCCTGTGAAAGGGTCGTTCAACCTCCAAAGGGCAACCCACAGGTTGAGAACCGCTGCTCTATCCCCTCTATTATAAAGACCTTTGTGATTGTATCGGGCCTACCTGTATACTCCAAGATAATCTCCCATCCCAACATCCTTTCTTAATCAGATATGCAAAGTCTCTGATGCCCTGAATGGTAACATAGATAGATTTCAGAGATGAGGATGAGGATATTATTGGGGGCCATTATTCTGCCTATCAACCACAATATCCAAGAATTGGATGTGTACTATCATGCACTGTTGCCGAAAACACAAATTAGTATAATGCTTCTGGAGGGCAACTGGATAATGTGTACTAGTGTTTCTAAATGATACTCAATGACCCAGCAATGCCACCTCAGTGATGTCACCTAAGGAGATATCTGGATTCGGAGATGTATATGCTAAGTAAGTCACCATAAACCATAGTTTTATATGAGTGAAAAATTGGAAACAATGTAATTATCTAGAGAATTGATTGAACAAACGTTCTCACACATTCATATGCAAAATCTTAAGCAGCAATTTAAAAGGATGATATAGATCTTGATGAGAGACTATCCAAGATGTATTGATCTACCCAGCAAGACAGTGCATCTGTGTAATGGGAAAGAACATTTGTAGTGGTTAGGACTATTTTATTTTTATATTTTTCTGAATTTCTAATCTATAATGAACATGTATTGGTATTTTTAAAAATAACAACTTAAGTCTATTAATTAGCAAAGAATGTATTGAATTCATCTTCTTTTATGAAAATGGCAGTTGTCTTTGGGGTAAAAATAAATTTGCACTGGCACTTAGTATTTACTACCCTGTGTGTTCCGTGTTCAGATGCACTGATGACCTTACACTCTAGACCAGAGTCTAGACTTTCCCCTGTTTGTAAGATTTACTTGGGCACAGAAACACCCATTTTATACCCATTTCATTTATGCATTAGCTGTGGCTGCTTTCAAGTTACAATGGCAGGGTTGAGTACTTATGACAGTGACTGTATGACCAGTCTAAAATAGCTGCTATGTGTCTTTTACAAAAAAGTTTGCCAACTCCTACTCTAAGCTTCCTTACCAACAATGGCAAAAATCTTTCTACTGCTTAATTGTTTTTTTGTTTGTTTTTGCTTTTTTTATTGTCTAAAGATTTACATATGTCTCCTTTTTTTTCGATTGACCCCACCCCCCACCCCAGCCATTCCCACCCCAGGCAAGCTCCCACTTGTGTCTGTGTCCATTGGTTATGCTAATATGCATGCATACAAGTCCTTTTGTTCTCTCTAATCCCCCCCCCCATCCCCTGCCATTTGTCTCTGGACCTATTTTTGTTCATCAAATTATGTTGATCATTATATACTACATATGAGTGAGATCATGTGATATTTATCTTCTCCTACTGGCTTATTTTGCTTAGCATAGTGCTCTCCAGTTCCATCCATGTTGTTGCAAATGGTAAAAATTCCTTCTTTTTTATAGTGGAGTAATATTCCATTGTGTAGATGTACCACAGTTTTTTAATCCACTCATCTGCTGATGGGCATTTAGGTTGTTTCCAAATCTTAGCTATTGTAAATTGTGCTGCTATGTACATAGGGGTGTACATATCCTTTCTGATTGGTGTTTCTGGTTTCTTGGGATATATTCCTAGAAGTGGGATCACTGGGTCAAATGGGAGTTCCATTTTTAACTTTTTGAAGAAACTCCATACTGTTCTCCACAGTGGCTGCACCAGTCTGCATAACCACCAGCAGTGAAGGAGGGTTCCTTTATCTCCACATCTTTGCCAGCACTTGTCCTTGATTGTTGATTTGTTGATGATAGCCATCTGACAGGTGTGAGATGGTATCTCATTGTTGTTTTGATTTTCATCTCTCAGATGATGAGTGACTTTGAGCATGTTTTCATATGTCTCTCTATATGTCCTCTTTCGAAAAGTGTCTATTTAGGTCCTTTGCCCATTTTTTGATTGGATTATTTATCTTCCTTTTTTTAAGTTGTTTGAGTTCTCTGTAAATTTTGGAGATTAAACCCTTATCTGAAATAGCACTGGTAAATATGTTCTCCCATGCAGTGGGCTTTCTTGTTGTTTTGTTGATGGTTTCTTTTGCTATGCAGAAGCTTTTTATTTTTATGTAGTCCCATTTGTTTATTTTTCTCCTTAGTCTCCATTGCCCTAGGACAGTGATGGTGAACCTATGACACGCGTGTCAGAGGTGACATGCGAACTCATTTTTTTGGTTGATTTTTCTTTGTTAAATGGCATTTAAATATATAAAATAAATATCAAAAATATAAGTCTTTGTTTTACTATGGTTGCAAATATCAAAAAATTTCTATATGTGACACAGCACCAGAGTTAAGTTAGGGTTTTTCAAAATGCTGACACACTGAGCTCAAAAGGTTCGCCATCACTGCCTTAGGAGCTGTGTCAGTAAAGATATTGCTATGACATATGTCTGCTATTTTGCTGCCTATGGAGTCTTATAGGATTTTTATGGTTTCCGTCTTACATTTAAGTCCTTCAGCCATTTGAGTTTGTTTTTGTGTATGGTGTAAGTTGGTGATCTAGTTTCATTATTTTGCGTGTATCTGATCAAATTTCCAAGCACCATTTATTGAAGAGATTTTCTTGACTCCATTGTATGCTCTTGCCTCCTTTGTCAAATATTAATTGAGCATAATGGCTTGGGTCGATTTCTGGGTTCTCTGTTCTGTTCCATTGGTCTATATCTCTGTTCTTGTGCCAGTACTAGGCAGTTTTGAGTACCATGGCTTGGTAATATAGCTTGATATCTGGTATTGTGATCCCTCCAACTTTGTTCTTTCTCAGTATTGCTGTGGCTATTTGGGGTCTTTTTTTATTCCAGATGAATTTTTGGAGAGCTTGTTCTGGATCTTTGAAATATGTCATTGTTGTTTTAATGGGGATTGCATTGAATCTGTAGATTGCTTTGGGTAGTATGGACATTTTAATGATGTTGATTCTACCAATCCATGAACATGGTATGTCCTTCCATTTGTTTATGTCTTCCTCTATCCCTTTTTTTCAATGTTCTGTAGTTTTCCGAGTACAGGTCTTTTACCTCCTTAGTTAAGTTTATTCCTAGGTATCTTAATTTTTTTTTTGATGCAATGGTAAATGGGATTGTTTTTTTAGTTTCGCTTTCTGTGAGTTCATTATTGGTGTATAAAAAGGCCATAGCTTTCTGGGTGTTAATTTTGTATTCTGCTATATTGCCAAACTCATTTATTAGGTCTAGTAGTTTTGTTTGTTTTTTTTTCATGGAATCTGGGGTTTTCTGTGTATAGTGTCATGTCATCTGGGAATAAGGACAGTTTTACTTCTTCTTTTCCAATTTGGATGCCTTTTATTTCTTCTTCTTGTCTGATTGCTATGGCTAGCACTTCCAGTACTATATCAAACAGAAGCGGTGAAAGTGGCATCCCTGTCTTGTTCCCATTCTTAGGGGAAATGAGTTTAGTTTTTGCACATTGAGTATGATGTTGGCTGTAGATTTGTCATATAAGGCTTTTATTATGTTGAAGTATGATCCCTCTATTCCCACTTTGTTTTTATCAAGAAAAGGTGTTGGATTTTGTCAAATGCTTTTTCTGCATCATTTGATATGATTATGTTATTTTTATCTCTCAATTTGTTTATGTGATGTATCAAATTTATTGATTTGTGGATATTGAACCATCCTTGCATCCCTGGAATAAATCCCACTTGGTCATGGTGTATGATCTTTCTAATGTAATGCTGAATCTGATTTGCTAAAATTTTGTTGAGGATTTTAGCATCTATGTTCATTAAGGATATTGGCCTGTAGTTCTCTTACTTTGTGGTGTCTTTATCTGGTTTTGGAATTAGGGTAAGGCTGGCTTCATAGAAAGAGCTTGGAAGTGTGCCTTCCTCTTGAATTTTTTGGAATAGTCTGAGGAGGATAGGTTTTAATTCTTCTTTGAATGCTTGGTAGAACTCCCCTGTAAACCTATCCAGACCAGAACTTTTGTTTGCTGGAAGCTTTTTTATCGCTGCTTCAATTTCTTCGGTAGTTATCGGCGTAATTCAGGTGTGTTTTTTATTCTTCCTGATTGAGTTTTGGGATCTTGTATTTTTCTAAGAGTATGTCCATTTCATCTAGGTTGTCCATTTTGTTGGAATAGAGTTGTTCATAGTATTTTTTCATAATCGTTTGTATTTCTGTGGGATCGGTTGTTACTTCACCCCTTTCATTTCTGATTTTGTTTATTTGGGTCCTCTCTTTGCTTCTTGGTGAGCCTGGCTAGAGGTTCACCAATCTTGTTTATCCTTTCAAAGAACCAGCTCTTGGTTTTGTTGACCTTTTGTATTGTTTTTTTGGTCTCTCTGTCGTTTATTTCCACTCTGATCTTTATTATTTCCTTCCTTCTGCTTATTCTGGGCTTTTCTTGCTCTCTTTCTAACTCTTTGAGTTGTAGGGTTAGGTAATTTATTACCATTGTTTCTTGTTTTGTTTTGTTTTTTTGCTGTATGCTTGTAGAGCTATGAACTTCCCTCTCAAGACTGCTTTCACTATGTCCCATAGATTTTGGATTGTTGTGTTTTCATTGTCATTTGTTGCCATGATGCTTTTTATTTCTTCTTTGATCTCTTTGGTAACCCAATCATTGTTTAATAGCATGCTATTTAGCCTCCAGTTGTTTGATTTTTTCCATTGTTTTTATTGTAGTTGATTCTAATTTTATGCCATTCTGGTCTGAGAAGATGCTTGATATGATTTCTATCTTTTTGAATTTGAAGAGACTTTGCCTGTGTCCCAATATGTGGTCTATCTTTGAAAATGACCTGTGTGCACTTGAGAAGAATGTGGCTTTGGGGTGGAATGTTCTGAAGATGTCAATTAATTTCATCTGATCTAGAGAGTCATTTAGGATTGATGTTTCTTTGCTGATTTTTTTGTTTACAGGATTTGTCCAGTGGTGTTAGTGGGGTATTAAAGTCCCCTACTATGACTGTATTGCTGTCAATCTCTCCCTGGATATCTTCCAGAAGTTTTTTTCTGTATTTGGGTGCTCCTGTATTGGGTGCATATATGTTTACCAGAGTTATATCTTCTTGTTGAATTGCTCCCTTTAGTATTATGAAGTAGTCTTCCTTATCTCTTGTAATGGCCTTCACCTTGAGGTCTAATTTGTCAGATAATAAGTATTGCTACCCCAACTTTTTTTTCATTTCCATTTTCCTGAAAAACCTTTTTCCATCCCTTCACCATCAGTCTGTGTGAGTCCTTTGTTCTGAGGTGGGTCTCCTGTAGATAGCAGATACATGGGTCATGTTTTCTTATCCATTCGGCTACCCTATGTCTTTTGATTGGGGCATTTAAACCATTTTCATTTAAATTATTATTCATAGGTACTTGTTTGTCGCCATTTTTATTCTTTATGCCTGTGTTCCTTCTTCTCTTCCTATTTCTTCTTTTAACAGCAGGCCCTTTTAGCATTTCTTGCATTACTGGTTTGGTGGTAATAAACTCCCTTAGTCCTTTTCTGTTTGTGAAACTCCTGATTCCACCCTCAACTTTGATTGATAGCCTTGCTGGGTACAGTATTCTTGGATTCAGACCCTTTCTTTGCATGACTTTGTATATTTCATTCCATTCCCTTCTGGCCTGATGTGTTTCTGTTGAGAAACCAGTCGATAGTCTGATGGGAGATCCCTTGTAGGTAACTTTTGGTTTCTCTTTAAGATTCTTGCTTTGTCATTTGTGTTTGCCAATTTAATTATGATGTGTCTTGATGTTGGCTTTTTGGGGTTCATCTTGTTTGGAATTCTGTGAGCTTCTTGGATTTGTGTGTGTTTCTTCTTCCCAATACCAGGGAAGTTTTCTGTCATTATTTCTTCAAACAGGTTTTCTAATTCTTGCACAGTTTCCTCTTCTTCTGGCACCCCTATTATGCGGATGTTGTTTTGTTTTGTGTTGATCCAAAATTCCCTTAGGCTCTCCTCCTGTTTTTTTGTTTGTTTTTTCCAGTTGCTGCTCTGCTTGGGTATTTTTTCCTACCTTGTCTTCTAGTTCACTGATGTGGTCCTCCGCTTCTTTTAGCCTACTGTTCATGCTTTCTATTGTGTTCTTTATTGCACCAATGCCATTCTTCATTTCTTCTTGGTTATTCATTTCCTCTTGGTTCTTACACATATTGTTGAATTTGTCTTCCATCCTTTTCAGCATCCTTATGACCGTTGCTCTGAATTCTTTCTCTGACATATTGCTTGCCTCCATTTTGTTTACTTCCTTTTCCAGTGATTCCTCCTTTTCTTTTGTATGGGGGCTGTTTCTTTGTCCCCCCATGTTCCCTCCTCTCAGGGTGTCTGGTTATGTAGCTCTCTCCCTCCTGCATTGATTCTCTCTAGGCAATCTCTGACCTTTCCATCCATGGATTGCCTCACCAGCTGTGTTTAATTCGCCAATTCCAGGTGGATGTTATTCAATTCAGCTGTTCTTCTATCTGCTCTGTGAGAAGGCACAGGACCCGTCCGCTTATTTGGCTGCCACCTTGTCTCCCCCTGGACAAACATTTTAGGCACTCGTGGCTGGAGAGGCTGGAGTCTTGGTGTTCGTGGGTTAGCAGCAGAGGCAGCTGGTCCCTGGGTGTTGTGGTTGTAGGGTCCCAGGAGGTATCCAAGTTCTTCCCGGTTGAAGGTAAGGCTGGGCGTCCAATCACAGCTGCTCTCCCCTTTAAGATGGCGTGGTCTCTGCAGCAGAGCCATCCACTCCAGGAGAGATTTCCACAGTAGTAGAGGCTTCCCGGCCAGGGGAGCCTCTCCTCCAGTCCCCAACAGTCCTGTGGAATATAACTGTCCCTCACTCACAAATACAGACACTCCCTACATGTCCACACACTCTCCTTTAGCTCTCTCACTCGCACACTATCTTGAAGCCTGCCTTCTCATTGGCTGCCATCTTGGATCTCCAGTTTCTTTTTATTGCTTAGTTTTTAAGACATTATTTTTGACAAAGCAAAGAGCACTTTATTGTAAATACTGTTCATGCACATTTCCCCCCTCAAAAAATCATAATCCAGAAATGCATTTTAGTGGGGAAAAAATCTCATTGTTATAGGAAAAAGTTGTCTTTTCTGTTTTCTGAGATTTCTCACCTTTAGTCTTTAGAAAGATCTGGGAGCAAAACTCTAGTGGAGTGCTAATTGCGTATTTTAAAGTGGAATACAGGTTCCCAATGAGGTTACTGACTAACAGGCATAACCCTTTCCCCTGCCATACTGAGTGTCCTTGCTCTGCCCAAGTCGACCTTTAGGCTTTCATACCTCTGCTGTACTTAGAGTGCTTAGGGAGCTTAATAGGAACAGTAATTCTCACTTCTATCTGTTATACAGAGATTAGGTAATCCTGCCTGTTTCAAAATGCATTTTCCATCCTAGACCTTCTACCTTCACCTGATGTGAGTGCTTTAGAGAATCCAAAAACGAATGAATTTGATCAAGTCAGTCATCTGTTCCCAGCAGAATATAGCATGTGCTCTGTCTCACTTGGAGACAGCTTTGGGTTTGGGGCCTTTAAGTCCAGGTGATTCTTTCAAAGGTTAGCATGGCCCTGGAGATCTGAACCTACTATTTCTCCCCAAGTCTTCAGGGAGCCCACTAGATGCTCCAAGGAGGTCTCTGAAATATATAGGGCCAGGCAGATCTGGGAACCACACTCAGGGAGGATTAGGATCCAAACAAACCAGTAGGAGAAATGTATGTTGCAAGACAAAGAGCGGGCACTTGGACACTACTCTCCTTGGACAGCACGTCACATTGCTGCAATGGCCTCTCCAGTCACGGTTGTAGGTTTCTTTCCTCCTCTTTGTAGGACATCTCTACTTATGAGCCCTTCACAAACCACCCACTCTGCAGGCTTGGCTGCCAAAGGCCAGACCATCACCGCCAGAATATATGATTCCCCCAGCAGAAGCCAGCCAGCAGCATCCTTACACTCACCACCACCTCCTCTCCTTACTCCTCATTCTCCCTCCACATGGCTCACATCCCCCTGCAGTTGGCCTGCTTAACTCTCCCCCTTATTCACTTCACTCAATTGTTTATTATTTTCTTTACTTTGTTGAGAAGTTTCTAGAACCTCAAGACCCAGGAGACTTCCATAGGAATAATAAATTCGGGGAAGGTCTTCATGCTCCCCGCTCCCCCCCGCCCAGCTCCACCCCTGGCTCACTCTGGAATTCCTCGTCAGCAGTTGCTCCTTCCTGTGACTTGCCGCTGAACTCTGCGGCATGCCCCCGCGAGGCCTCTCAGGATACCTGCTATGAATATTAGCCATTCTTCATATCCACTGTTGTTCTGTGGCTTTGGTTCAGCAAAAGAGGACTGAAATGGGGTGTGTACAGGGCTATGAGCAAAGGTTCTCTTTTTTTGCCCGTGGGGTTTTTTATTTCTTTTGCAAAGGCTCTGGCCCATAAACACAGCCAAACCTAGGCTGAGTTCATGAAGGCATGTTGGCTCTGAGCTGCGGCTGGCTTTTGTTTTGTTTCCCCAACCTAATCTGGGTACTTTCTAGCTGGCCTCTCCATTGGCTGGAGTGCGGGGGTGAGAATGGCTATATTACTCACGGGAAGAGAATAGTTATAGGATCCACGGCTTTTCCTCTGAAACTGTTTCCTTCTCACAGCAGTTGCACCTTGATTATTACAGAACACTTCTTGAAAGTCCTGAAATATTGTCCCATTTCGAACCAAATGGGAAGGAATCAGCAGTCTCCTTCCTTACAGAATCTAGACTCGGTGTAATCGCTAAACTCACCACACAGAGGGGAGTTCTGACTTGGGACCCAAACGTATGGTCTGGCTGCCGTAAAAAGACGGAGCTCTTTCCATTGCACAGCATGGGATGGACCTCGAGAGCATTATGCTAAGTGAACATAAGCCAGTCAGAGAAAGATAACTATCATATGATCTCCCTCATTTTATGGAATATAATAAACAACATAAACTGATGAACAAAAACAGCTTCAGAGACAGAGAAGCATTGATCAGCCCGTCAACCCTCAGAGGGAAGGTAGGGGAGGGTGGGGGTACGGGGGAGCGATCAACCAGGGAGAGATCAACCAAAGGACTTATATGCAAGCATATAGGCCTAACCAATGGACACAGACAACAGGGGGGTGAGGGCATGAGTGGGGGGGATGGGGGGGTAACATGGGGATAAGGACACATATGTAATAACTTAATAAAAATTTTTTAGAAAAAGTATGGCCTGCCCCAAGCATGAGCCACATTCTGGAGTTCATTAAAAGGCCATCTGGTCAGCGGACTGAACCTTCTTCCTCAGACCCGGGCAGCCTGCAGCCGGGCCCCTCTGGGTCATCTTAGTCTCCCGTCCTGCAGGCCAGGTAGCACCTGCCAGAAGCCTGAGGGTAGAGTCAACCAGGGCTTATAAACCCAGAAATTTGAAACTTTAAAAGAAAAATGCTGTGTTTTTAAAGGTGTGTTTTATGCCAAGAGCCTACTGGCAGAGAAGGACACCTGGGAATGCTGGGTATTATCCACTTGAGATAGCTTCAGTCCCAATCAACACTACTGTGAAGTTAATGAAACTGGACCAATTTCCTAGAGCCCCCTGCCCCCACCCGTTCCCCAGGTGGCCCGGTTAACCCTGGGTAAGCATGTTGGTCAGGACTGCCCAGCGCCAGCGTCCACAATGCAGTCCTCTTTTCACAGCCAGGATTGTGTATGCATGGGCATCATAAGTGGCATCTCGCCTTCTTACCTGTAAGAGAATACCCAGGCCCTCAGGTGATAGGTGAAGGCAGTAACCAGGCCACAACCAATTCCCTTTGGAGGAGACCAGGCCTTAATCAAGTCATAAATCTGGACGGAGCTGCTTTTCATGCTGAGAAATATATCAAGTTCTTCCACCAGATGCCCAGGAGCATGGAGACATTCGCGTACCCCCTGCCAATGGAAACCCAGAGCTTGCCCTAGGGGTAAAAAGACATTTGGGGAATGGAAAATGGGCTTGTTATAGTTCCTTTTTTTCCAGGAATGTTTTAAAGTTCGTTTTCTTTGGGCAAGTGTGCATGGGAAGAGTGTTGGCCTGGTTATTTGACCAGCTTTTTGGGAGGTCCCAGAAATCGGAGTGAAAATTAAAGCTGCTTGTCTTCTCCACAGCCTTCTGGGGCCCAGCTGACAAATGGGGAGTAAGGAACTGTGTTTTTTTTCCGATGTGAATTAATCACGGCTCTCGGTCTCCTGCCTGGTGCCAGTCCCTACTCATTCAGTGCTGCTTTAGAGACCATCTCTGTCACCCAGGGGAACCTGAAAGGAGAGGGAGCCAGGAAACGCGGAATCCCTGATTTCATCCGGTCACTCCACAGCCTCAGAGCAAGGCCCGTACATACCATATACCACGCGCAGAACAGAGATTTCTCCATAAATTTTAAATAGCTGCATGTTTTCCAGTTTTGTAAAATTAAATTAAGGAAAGGACTCCCAGACTGACTCCACCAAGTGCCAAGTTTCATCCCAGCACACATCATTTTTATAGTAAGTTTTAAGTCCGTGAAAAGTACAGGATTCTAATGGCAATGCTGACAGGCCCGGGGCCAGCTCCTGAAGTCATAATGCCACGTCTTTATATTTTTACATGGCGCGTCCTAATCCGCCACAGCTTTAGGTAGCAGTGAAGTTGTGAAAGCCCTCGACAACACTCAATCTCCCCCTCTCCCAGATTGCGTTTCCCCATCTTCAAGCCACCCTTCCTGGGAGCCTCTTTCAGTCCATTTATGTTTTTTGCTTCGCATAATCCATGTATCAAGCTCAGCTGAGCTTTTGGCTGGAAGGGAAGAAGGGAAGGGGCATATATGCACTCTGAACACTTGCCTTCTGCTCGTTAAGGCTAAGAACTCACGAAAGTGAGCTCTGGATGTGCGGCTCACTCCAGTGGCGAGCAGCTAAATGAACGCCTGCGTTGGCTTGCTCTACCCTCCAAAGAAGCCCGCAAATCAAACTGCTTGCTTGTCTCTTAGCAGTCCAGAAATCCTGCTGCTTAGCAGCAATATCCACTGAGTAATGATCATGATGAGTTCAGAGCTTCTTTCTAGACAGGTGCCTAGCAGGCAGCCTCTCCCACCGCCTGTAAGGTGAGCCAGCCTCTACCGCACCGGCTGTGGAAGCCAGGGCACCAGGCCCCCTGGCTTTCTACCCCCACGTCTCCCTTACCTGTTGAACTCAGGCTGTTTCCCTGAGTGACGCTATTTTAGTTCCAGAAACCAATGTGAAATAGGAGACAAAAGTGAAGAAAATCACTGTGGTCAATTAGACTTAATCAGGGGTGTCAACTTAGTGGCAGGTTATAGCTGAACTGACTCCCAGAAGATACCATTTCACATATAATTTATTTTTCTTATAGTACACATCTCCATTCTAAGCTTTTACCACTCTCCAGCTAATGTGATTTTTTTAAAGTAGGTGAAACTAGCAGGAAAACCCTCACACATATGTGAATCATACCTGGCTTTGGCTCAATTTAGAGCCACAGTGGACCCAAGAATGGAGGCCTAAGGGCACTATTTTCTTTCACTGGTTAGGAAGAGTTGATAGAGAGAGGCTTTCTGCTGCCAGAACTCTCATTAACGAAGCTTCGCTCCCTCCTCAGCCACCGAACCAACTCAAGACCTGTAATAACTGAGGCTGAGGGGAGACAGAAGTCAGTCCCTGCTGACTGACTGTTTCCTGGGGTGAGGGTGGACATGGGCAACATCACGTGGCTGGGAGGGAATCAGAAAAGGAGATTCGAGCCCTGCATGAAACACTGTTAACTTCCTCTCTGAAGCAATGGGGCGGGGGAGGGGTTCACTGTTTGGCTCCTCTTGATGTGTGGAATACGTTAGCACATGGTTTTTGGTGTCCTTGAACCTGGCACTCACGGCGATTGCTCACCCTCGAGAAGTGATTGGTATTTCTTTTACTTTAACAAATGAGAAACGTCCATGACAGAAAGGAACCCCTGTTACAAGCCAGGTTTTCTCATTAGCAGTGAAACGCGGATAATTATTCACTGGGAACATACACGGTGGGAATTCATGCAAGAGTCCTTATTTTGACTATTGCTGTTGGCAAACCTCAGAGACCACTGTGTACACACAGAGACGCGCACATAAACATGGACAGAAAGCACGGGGCTCGCACTGCATGTGCCGAAGAGGGTATGCTTCCGAGGACAAAGTACATTTTTAAGGAGAAGAAGCTATGTATCCAGTGGAAAGCATTGAAAGACATATTAGTGATAGAAAAGGCAATTTGTTCATTTACTTAATTATAATTAGTTTGTTTGGGTCTTTGCTTTTATTTAATTGTGGAAAATAGACTTTCCTAGAACATTTCCTCTGGAGTCACTGTCTACATGTGAAGGAAAATACAATAACCTATTTAGCAGATGGACACTGCCTCAGTAAGGAAATATTTAGGACTGTCATAGTTAGGCTATACATTCAGCAACCTCTAATAAACACCTCAATAGCAGTCAACAGGCAGGAAAAGGGTCCAGTCATGGTCTGGCAACCTACCGCTACCTAGGGACCCAGGCAAAAAATGGTTAAACTCCTGTTGCTCTGACATCCTGGAATATTGCCCTTACCCACCTAGGCCGGGATGGTTTGCTCCACACACACATTCACAATAGCAGGCTGGAGGAAGGGGCGAGAAGTACAAGTTCTTTTCTTTTAAAGACTTGTCCGGGGAGGCATACACATCACTTTCCCTCATTTCACTGAATGTAATCACGAGGCCCACACCTTATTGCAAGGGCGTATGGGTAATGTCTCTATTCCAGGCAGCTACACACCTAACTCAAATTCAGGGGCTCTTTTACTGTAAGAAGGAGAGGATCGACATGAGGGGATGACTAGCAGTTTCTGCCATACAGGACAACCAAACTAAAGTTGTCAGAATCAAGGGTGACAGATGTACAAGTGAAAGTGATCTCTGACTTCAACAGAGCTGAATGAAGGCCAGGAGGAATTTTTAAGTTTGGCAGGTTATAAAATATTTGGGGAAACATCTGCAAATAACAGGCTGGAACAACAATATTTTTTTGTTGTTTTTAAAACTTTATTTTTAAAAAAGCATAGAGCTGAATAAGCAGAATATGTGAAAAGCAATTCTTTGGACACTGAGTCATTCCTGCCAATAAATGACTAGACGGTGCAAACAAGTTTCTTCCTTTTCATTATGAATAACTTCACATATGTGTGAAGTAGACAGAATAGCATGATGACCCCCATATAGTAATCCCCCAGCTTCCGTAATCAATATTCTGCATTTCTCTTTTATTAGTACTTCCACCTACTCTCCACCCCTCCCTACTAATTATTGTTTTAGGTAAAATTTGCAGACATTAATATGTACAACTCTTAACCATAGACTTTTGACAGATGCACCTTTGTAACTATATCCTTGTCTAACATATGTTTGATCACTTGATTTTTTTTTCAGTCTTTTTTCTCTCTTTCACTGGATAATTTCCATTACTATATCTTCAGTTTCAAAAATTGTTTTTCTATAGAATTTATTCTTCTAGCAAGTTTATCCAGTGGTTTTTTATTTCATAAAATATTTTATTTCTAGAAGTTTATTCAATTCTTTGTATAACTTCCATGTTTTCCTTTAAATACTTACCATGTTTTAATAGCTTGTTTTCATACCCTTATCTAATAACTAGAGGCCCTACGCATGAAATTCATGCGCGGGTACAGTCCCTAGGCCTGGCCTGCATCAGGGCCATCTTTCCTGGCTGCCGGCAGCCGGCCCTGCCCCCCGCCACCACCTACCCCCCAGTTCCTCATTCGCCATGGGGCAATCGGAGCCTGCTGGCCGGGGAAAGGGACCAAGAGGTGGTCAGTGCGCCTCATAGTGACTGGTCAAGTGGTCGTTCTGTTAGGGTCAATTTGCATATTACCCTTTTATTATGGAGGATAGGATTCCATCATCCCTGTCAATTCTTTTTTTATTTTTATTTTTTGTTAATCCTCACCTAAGGGTATTGATTGGTTGCCTCCCACACGCACCTCTACCAGGCCCGGGATGGAGCCTACAACCAAATTATGTGCCCTTGACCAGAATCAAGCCCTTGACTGGAATCGAACCTGCTACCCTTCAGTCTGATAACACTCTAACCACTGAGCAAACTGGCTAGGGCCATCCCTGTTGATTCTTGATCTATTTCCATTGACTTGTTTTTGTCTTGGTGTGGGTCACATTTTCCTGCTGCTTGACTTAATAAGTAATTTTTTATTGAATGTTGGATGGTGTGAATTTTATATCATCAAGTGTCTGGATTTCATCTTTTTTAGAGATTGTTGGATTTTCTTGTTAAGCAGTTAAGCTATTCTAAGTCTAATCAATCTTTTAAGGCTTGTTTTAAGCTTGATTAGGGCAAGTCTAGGGTAACCTTTACTCTAGGGCCCTCGGGAGTCCCTGCTGAATGCTCCAGATTATCAGTAAGGATGTGCCACTCTGGCTGTTGAGAACATGAAGGTCTTCCAGCCCTCTTAGAGCTTTGGTAAATATTAAAATACAGGTCCCTGATTGGTCTTTTCTCAGTCTTACCAAATTTGTCTTATGCATGTACATATTCAATTGGGCAAAGACTGAAGAAGAATTTATGCAAATTTCTGGAGCTCTCTTTCTATGTAGCACCCATATCTCCAGAATTCTTCTTAACTACTTCCAGTTGCCTCAGCCTCTTTGAACTCAGTTCTGTCTCATCAATTCATCCAGACTGCTATGTTCTGCGTGAGACACTCTTCTGCTTTGTGGTTGAATTGTGTCCTCTAAAAAAATGTTAACATCCCTAACCCTCCGTACCTTGTATGTCATCTAATTTGGAAATAGAGTCTTTGCAGATGATCAAGTTAAGATGAAGTCATAAGGGTGGGCCTTAATATGATTGGTGTTCTTACAAAAAGAGGAAATGTGAACATACAGACAGACACTCACTTAAGGGAAAACTCCATGTGGGCATGAAAGCAGAGATCAAAGTGATGCATCTATAAGCCAAGGAACACCAAATATTTTCATCAAACCACCAGAAGATAGGAAAGAGGGATAGAACAGATTATCTTTACAGCCCTCAGAAGGGAGTAACTCTGTCAACACCTTGATCTCAGACTTCTAGTCTCTAGAACTGAGACAATAAATTACTGTTTGAGCTGCCCAGTCTGTGGTACTTTGTTATTAACAACCTTAGGAAGCTAATATACCCTCCATGCTTTGCAGTCTAGAATGTGACTCCAGGCAGGAAGCCAGGGAATTCATAGGGCTCACCTAATGCTTCTCTTATTTCAGACATCACAGTCCTCTACTGTCTGTGCCTAATGTCTAAAAACAGTCATTTCATACATTTTTGTCCAGTTTTCTAGTTATTTAAGGCAGGAGAGGAAACCCAGTCCTTATTGCTCCATCATGACTTTCAAGTTTTTTCCTTTAATTTCAACAGTTTGACTGTAATGTTCCTAGGTGGTTTGTCAACCTTCTTGGAACTTTAGTTTTCCAAAAATTTGAGAGGTTTGGTAGTTTTATTTCTTCCCAATATTTTTCTGTCTCATTTTCTTCTTTCCTTTTTGTACTTTAATTGTACATATATTATACATTTTAATATTTTCATAAAGATCCATAAACTCTGTTTATTTTTCTTCAATCTTTTCCCGCTGTTCTTCACATTGGGTAATTTCTGCTTAACTATCTTCAAGTTCACTGACACTTTCTCCTGCCATCTCTAATTTTATAGTAAGCACTTCTAATGAATTTTCCATTTTATTTTTGTACATTTCAGCTCTAGAATTTGTCTATATAGTTTCAACTTCACTACTGAGATACTCCATCTGTTAATTTATTATGAGTATATTTTCCTATATACTTATAATTGCTGCTTTAAAGTCACTGTCCGCTCATTATAACATTTGCATCATCTCCGGATTGGTTTCTACTGACTGCTGTTTCTCTTCAGCATAGGTTACATTTTGTCTTGCCCAGTGGGTTTTTATTATATTCTGGATATTATAGATGATATATTGTAGAGACTCTGGATTCTGTTGTTCTTCTCTGAAGAGTGTTTGTTTTTGTTCCAACAGGTAGTTAACTTCACTAAACTAAAATTCCAACTCTTTGTTTTCCCTTCAATGGACACAGACTAAACTTTGTACTCTGTTAATTCAGCTTAGTTGCTGATCTTTTTCTGAGTCCCCTGGGATCTGCCCATTAAGAATTTGTGCAAGATTTGTGCATATTTTGAACTTTATCACCCCTGTGACTCTTCCAGGATTTTCCCCTTAACTTTCCAGCTGTTATAAAAAGCCCCCAGACTCTATCCTCTGACATCTCAAATCAGTAAAGCTGTAAGTTTCCCAGCTCCCTGAGCCATGTGGAGAGTAAGCAGTTTTCTCAGGCAGAAAACCACAAGCTAGAAAATCACACATGTTGTACCTGGATTTTTCTAAGCTCTCCCTCCTGTTTCTGCTATTGGTTTTTGTCACACCTCAGTACTTTCAAAGAGTTTTTGTCTCATGTAATTTTTTCATTTGTTTATATTTTATGATTGTTACCTGCAGGAAGATAAGTCCAACTAAGTTATTCACCATTCCTGGATGCTAGAATCCCCAAATTGTTTTAAGAATTTTCTGACCAAGATCTACTCTGTTCCTGTTTTGCAACATTTGAAGAATTTTCATTCACCCTCATTTTTAATTCATCTTTTTAATAACCCGGTTATTGGCCCACTTCTAAAGATTCAAGACCCAGAGATAAATTATCTCTTAAATAAAGAAATGGGTTTGCAGAGCATTAAATGGGATATTTTGATTATACAAACACTTTTATTTCCAATTCCACTAACTTGGAATTACTGACCATTCAGACATGAGTTGTAGTGAATTTTACCATTTATCTTATCTGAAAGGGGGGATTGTTCAGTTAGTTATTTTCATAAACTAATGAAACTACTCTTTCATTTCACAAGTTATTAATTTCTTATTTACTAATAATGTGTTTCTTAGTCAATTTCCATATCACATAGTCTCAATTTTTCTCCCATTTCTCAGATCACTTCTTCTACTAGTAAGTCTCCTCTACTACCTCCTCTTCCTTCTTTAATCACTGAATGCCAGAATTCTCCCACTGATTTGTCCTGAGGCCTGATCTCTCCTCACTGAAGGTTTCTTCTACACACATATATGAGACTGGGTCCCAAAATCTGTGTCTTCAGCTCTTACCTCTGACTTACACTTTTATCTTTACAACCTCAATGGATTTTCCATCCTGGATTTTCATAACAACCTTTAAAATCAATATTCTTTAAACTAAACTTACCCATCTTTCCTGACTTACCTAATTCTATTAGTAGTCCCTCTAGTGTTGCAGTATCTTTAGCTTCTCCTCTTTATCTCCACCACTTTCCTGCTCACATCCTGTCAGAGCAACCTTGACAAATATGTCTCACTTCTTGCCACATCTGAACTGAAATCCTAGAATCTCCTTTCTCTCAGCCCAGTGCATCTTGCAAATAATCACCTTACTGATCCACCTAAAGCCCATTTAGATTGCATCACGCCCCTTCTTCAGTTGCTCCCAAAAGACCAGATTCTGGCCTTCAACATCCTTCCCATTGCAACGCCCACCATGCCAGCTTCACCTGTGTTCCCCATGTTTTAGTCAACTGGTATTTTCTTCTAGCCACAACACCTGTTTTCTCATTTTTGCATCTTTGCTCACACCACTTGTAGACTGCCCTCCCCTTCCTACTCTGTATCCCTGGTCTCTGCTTATTTTAATTGTAAATAACCTCCAAATATAATATCTCTTCCATGAGCCCTTCATTTACATAGTTCAGTTTCACTATATATTGATCTAAGTATACATCGAATATAGATCTATTTTGCCCTTGGCTACATGGGTGTGGGAGGAGATGAGTTTGAGATGATATTGAGGAATCTTGGAATCTACAAGCACCTTAAAGATCATCTAATTTAGTGGTTACTAATGGAGGAATTTCTTTTTTTTAAAAAAAGCATGACTTACTTTTTTAATTGATTTCAGAGAGAGGAAGGGAGAGGGAGAGGGATAGAAACATCAATGATGAGAGACTCATTGATCAGCTGCCTCCTGCATGCCACCTACTGGGGATCGAGCCTGAATCCCAGGCATATGCCCTGACCAGGAATCGAACCATGACCTCCTGGTTCCTAGGTCATCTCTCAACCACTGAACCACACAGGCCAGAACAAGTGAGTGCAAGGAAGCAGGAATGAAACAAAAGGAACAAGAGAGGGAAAGTTTCTTTGAAGATTTTAACTAGAAGCTTAACCAATGAGTCCTTCAGGATATTGCACGCTTGCAGTTGCTCAACCCCTCTAGCCAATTCATAGTTCCCAGGCTAGACTGACAGGCATCTCCCCTACTTCACCCCGACTTCACTGCTCATGCGCCCATCTTCCCCTTTGTTGGACCTCTGGCCCCAGTTATTTGCAGGGAAGGGACCTGTGGTTCCCTGGGGGGTATAAAATTACAGCTTCCTGGTAAAGATGCCCAGTAACTATGCTTACAATGTCTGGCCTCCCCTTTGCTTTCTTCCTATTACTCATATTAATAAACTAGTTACAATGTAACACGTGGATCAAGGAGAAGAACTGGAAGGGATTATTTTCTCCCTAAGTGCATCAGTTAACTATTGCCATGAAAAAGGAGGAGAAGCATTTTTTAAAAAGAAGAAAAAGAAATTGCATTTAAAAAAAAAGAAAGAAAGAAAAGAAAAACAAGATTCAGTGGCCTCAAATAACAATCATTTATTCTTACTGATCTTATTTAGCTCAGCTTATCTAAACTGGGTTTGTCTAGGGTGACTTGGCTGTCTGCCATGTTTCCCTCATCCTCCTCTTGGGATCGTCAGGCCAGTCCAGGCTTGTTCTTCTACTGGCAATGGCCACAGCACAGGACCACAAGCAAGGACTCGCAAGGTCTCTTGAGGTCTAGTGTTTGGAGCTGGTACACCAGCACATCTGCCTCATTTCTTTTATTGTGGTCAGATACACACAAAATAAAGTTTACTGTTTTAACCATATTTAAGTGTACTGTTGAGTAGCATTAATGACATTCATATTATTGTGCAGTCATCATGCTCTGCATCTCCACCATTTTTCATCATCCCAAACTGAAACTCTGTACCCATTAAATAATAATTCCCCATTTCCCCTTCCCCCAGCCCCTGGCAATCACTATTCTATGAACATGACTACACTATGTATCTCATATAAGTGGAATTATACAATATCCTTTTGCGTCTGGCTTCTTTCACTTAATGTTTTCAGGGTTCATCCATGTCATCAAATGTATCTGATTTTTGTTTGTCCACCCATTGATGGACATTTGGGTTGTTGTCATCCATTGGCTACTATGAATAATGCTGCTACGAACGTTGGTGTAAAAATACCTGTTCGGGTCCCTACTTTCAGTTCTTTTGGGTACATATCCAAAAGTGGAACTGCTAAATTATATGTGTAACTTTTTGAGGAACTGTCATATTGTTTTCCACAGCGACTACACCTTTTTACATTCCCAACGTACAAGAGTTATAATTTCTTCACATCTTTAACACCACTTTTTATTTTCTGTTGTTGGATTTTTTTTATAACCATCCTAATGTCTGTAATAATTAGTGATGTTGAGCAGGTATCTTTTCGTGTGCTTATTGGCCATTTGTATATCTTCAGAGAAATGACTATTCAATTCTTTGCCTGTGTTTTAATGTGGTTGTTTGTGATTGTTATTTTTGTAGGAATTATTTATATATTCTGGCTATTACTGCCTTATCAGATCTATGATTTACAAACATTTTCTCCCATTTTGTGAGTTGCCTGTTCAATCTGTTGATAAGTGTCCTTTGCACAATAGCTTTCAATTCTGATGATCTCCAGTTTATCTCATTTTTCTTTTGCCATCTGTGCTTTTAGCATCATTTCCAAGAAATCTTCACCAAAGCTATTATCATGAATCTTGTCCCCTATGTTTTCTCCTAAGATTTTTTACTTTTAACTCTTAGGTTTAGGTTTTGACCCATTCTAAGTTAATTTTTACATGTGATGTATTCAACATTTTTTGCATGTGGATGTCCAGTTTTCCTCGCACCATTTGTTGGAAAGACTGTCCTTTCCCTATTGAATGCTCTTGGAATGCTCTTGGCCCCCATTTTGAAAGTCATTTGACCATATCTGCAAGAGTTTATTTCTGGGGTTTCTATCTATCTGTCTGTCTTTATGTCTGTCTTTATGCCAGTACTGTACTCTTTCAATTACTGTGGTTTTATACGTTTTAAAATCAGTAAGTGTGAGACCTTCAACTTTGTTCTTCTGGTTAAAAATTGTTTTGACTCCTTGGGATCTCTAAAGATTCCATCTGAATTATTAGATAGATTTTTCTATTTTTGCAAAAGAACATCATCAGGATTTTGATAGCCATTGAATTGAATCTGTAGTTCACTTTGAGGACTATTGACATTGTAACAATATTAAATCTTCCAATCCATGAACATGAGATATCCTCCCATTTATTCATGTTTTCATTTCTTTTAGCAATGTTTTGTAATTTTCAATGCACAAGTCTCACCTCCTTAGTTAAGCTAATTCTTAAGTATTTTATTCTTTTTGATGCTACTGTAAGGAGAATTGTTTTTTCTTAATTTCCTCTTCAGATTGTTTATTGTTAGTGTAACACCTAACTCACTTTATTGGCCAAAGTAGTCACATGGCCAAGGTCAGGAAGGAGGTGGGGAAGTACAGCGCACCCATCATGGGAGGGCACTGCACAGTTACATGGCAGAGGGAGTCAATACAGGGAAGAGTAAAAAATTGCTCCTGTAACACTATATCCTATACTGAGCTTCCTATGCAGATTTTAGCATTACTTTTCCAGGGCCCTTCTTCAGAGTAGTCTGTTCCAACCCCTTCAACCTACACAATTACAATAAAAATGTAAAAGCAGAAAGAAAGGGCAAGGTGCTGAAAGGAGTGAGCAGACAAAGGATGTAGGTAACAAGGTGCCTGCATAATGCTGGTGCCCAGCTGAACAAGTACACATGGCAAGGGATCAGAAGGCCTATTCGTTGACCTTGGGAAGGTCTCTTAACATCTCTGAGCCCTGGTTTCCTCCTCTGGAAGTGGGCTAGATGATATCTAAGGGCCTTTCCTCTGTTAAGTCTGCCTCCTATACCAATCCTAACAGTGCTGCCCCAGAATAGAAAACAAGCCAACACTAGAAAATCCCTTTTCTTTACAGACCCATAGGCACACACATCCATGCAGATGGCCATCTATGTGTGTCATAGATCTCATCATTTTCTGCTTTGTATTTCAGTTTTATTAGCGTGCTTTTTTTTTATACTCTGTCATTGGCTATTTTCTTGCAAGAGGAAAGATAATCTTAACTGTCCCCAGAATAGTAGTTACCAATAGATTTTTTTTAACTGAAGGAAATCCTCTAATATTTTAATTTTTAATGACTTATCATGTGTTTTAAACTTCCAAGTAAATTTTCAGTGGAAGCTAAGTTGCTGGGAGCACAACAGCAAATTCAGCAAGAACTCTGAAATGAGAGGAAATGAGTTTTCTCTCACAACCGCTCAGTTTATTTTACTAATTCTATGCTACAAAGCCTTTAGTTGATACGGTATCTCCGTTTAATATTTTGGAATTTTAATGTATCAAAATATGTTCAATGACTGTGTAAATAAGTGTGATGTTGTACATGTCCAGTGCAGGCTTGGTAAGAATTGTCTGAATGCCAAGGTTCTTGACTTATAGAGAAATGAAATTAGTATTTAAAATTGTTTTCCTAGTCTCTGTTGAAAAATTTTGGCTTGAAAAATCACATAAAGAGTAAAATGGACCCTGACCAGTTTGGCTCAGTGGATAGAGCATCGGCCTGTGGACTGAAGGGTCCCAGGCTCGATTCCGGTCAAGGGCATGTACCTTGGTTGCGGGCACATACCCAGTGGTCGGGGGGGGCGGTACAGGAGGCAGCTGATCGATGTTTCTCTCTCATCGATGTTTCTAACTCTCTATCCCTCTCCCTTCCTCTCTGTAAAAAATCAATAAAATATATTTTAAAAATAAGAGTAAAATGGAGGCAGATATTAGACTTTTACCAACTAAAGTTTGATTCTTAACTATTACTATATAGTGTGTACCTTTTTGAACTCACTGCATTTGAAGAAATGATTTCTTTCATTATAAAATTGGTGTAGGAACTAATTAACTCCAAAAAGTGTTCAATGAGTAAATATGAATTGCTTCATTTTTTTAAGTCAGTACAGGGACATAGGTAGAAATAGGCACTTTGTGTCCTTCAAGAATTTTTACTTAATTGAACGAATAATAGTCATGTTCCCAGAACCCAGAGTACACAAACATCTCCTGTTTGCTTGGGAATGGCAAGCAGAAGAAAAATGCCCTGGGAGGACCATGTTGTACCCAGGGCCCCTAGAGCCACAAACACACTAAAACAACTCATCAGGAATGTGCCCTTTTTGGCTTTACCGGTAGCTTACCTCTCCTCTCCTCTCCTCTCCTCTCCAGGCTGCCCCATCCAAGGTCACCCTACCCCCAATATCACCTGGTTCCATGGTGGCCAGTCAGTTGCCACTGTCACAGGATTGACACATCACATCTTGGCAGCTGGACAGATTCTCCAGGTTGCCAATCTAAGCAACGAGTCTCAGGGGGAATTCAGCTGCCTCGCCCAGAACGAGGCAGGCGTGCTCGTGCAGAAGGCCTCTCTTATCATCCAAGGTAAGAACCCTTGGGACTTTGGGTGCTGGGCTTATTTCTTGAACAAGTGAGTCCCCCTGAGAATCTAGTTCTGTAGTGGACGAAATGACTTCTGGTTTCCAATGGTCCCTAGAATGTGAAAACTGACGCTGAACCATGTTTCCATCCCATGAGGCCCCTCAGCAGAGCCACCAGGCCCCACAGCAGCAGAATCTGGAAGAGTCAGTGCTGCTCTCATAGGTGGGACCCAGGAAACACCATCTTGTAGTAAAGTCAAATGCATTTCCTTTATGCTGGGTGAATTTGTAAAGAAAACACGCAGTTGAGTGTAAAGTAGCCTGTTACGAAAAATGCAAATTTTGTCTGTTGGTTTGGTTCCAAAATAAGACAGATTTGGAACCACTTGGTTATTGCCTCCCGCCCTGGAGAGTCAGGGCCGGTGCCGGGACCTGCCCATCACCCTGGAGCCTTCATCTGTGTCGCACACTGAGTGCTCTCCAGGTTCCTCTCCCATGAGCCAGTCAAAGACCAGACTGAGAAGCCTGTGTGGCTGGTGCATTCAACTTCCAGGAACACTGGCGGCTCAGAAAGCCCTTGGGCAGGGCCTGGTATTTGCTGCACCAAGAAAGTATGGATGAGCCCAATACAGTGGGAGGGGAGCCATCACTGGCCTTGTCATAGAAACTAAAGGAGGCTCTTGAGTTTTCCATAGGCCGGTTGTACCTGTGGTCGGTGTGTGACACTTTCAGGGAAAGCAAAAGTCCACTGTGTATTCTGAATGGAGGATTCTGTGGGAGGCAACAGACTTGTATGTCAATATAGCCCATAAAAAGGGAGACCTCTGAGCACATCCTCCCCCTTTTTCCCTTAAACATCCTCCCCCACCATTTGGCTTTCCAGACAAGAAAGTGAGTATTCCATTGTCTTGCCAGCCAGCCATTCTCTGGTGGAAACCGGATCCTATCTGCAAGATTTGTAACACGCAACTTTGCAAATAAGCGCTCACAGTTTACCAGCCCACAGTTATTTTAACAGCTTCCCTGCCAGTGAGTCCCAGGCCCCCCACACAGAAAATGCAGAGAAATTGCCTTTCTCACTGTCTGGTTACGTCGGTGACTCACGTCATCGAGGGCTCTCTGGGTAGGTTGGTTTTTCGTAGCAGCTACAATGTCCAACTTGAATCTGCACTTTTAAATACGATTGTGAAGTATCTCTGATATTTTTCTCTCTCTTGTTGAAAAACATGGTCACTTTCTGGTGAGCCAGTTGGAAAAAAAAGAGTGCTTTAAGAAGTATGTTTAAAAAGAATAAGAGCTGCAGCCGCTGATTAATACTCTCTCTGTGCCAGGCCCTGGGCGAGGCTCTTGACCTTCGTTCTATCCAGGCCTCATAATAACTTGAGGTTATTAAGAGCTATTGTGCTCATTTTCTGGGTGAGCCAACGGAGGGCTCTGGAGACCACATAACTTGCCTGGATAAACTGAGGGGCCAGGCTCATTCATAACAACCATCCCCCTCCTCCCCCAGCGCCCTATCAGAAGAAATATAGAGCATGGGCAGTAATGCTCTCTGCTTTTCACCTTCTGTGACAGATTACTGGTGGTCTGTGGACAGACTGGCAACCTGCTCCGCCTCCTGTGGGAACAGGGGCGTTCAGCAGCCCCGCCTGCGGTGTCTCCTGAACAGCACAGAGGTCAACCCTGCTCACTGCGCAGGGAAGGTCCGCCCTGCCGTGCATCCCGTCCCCTGCAACCGGAGAGACTGCCCTTCCCGGTGAGTGAGGCAGAGGCTGGCTCAGGCCTCTCCGCCCCCCAGTAAGGACCCCGGCTTTTAGCCAAGTTGGTGGCCAGCCCTTCCTTGTCTAGTACTATGCAAGGGGGGAACTTCAGTGCAGAGGGGGACATGCCCTCCAAGGAGCTGCTCTTTCCTACAAGCACGGCTTTGTCCAGACTCGGCACTCTGCAGAAACTACCCCTCACCTCTCAGGGCTTCCCCGGGCATCCCTGTACCTGAAAGGCTCTGTTCAGGGGGCAGGTACATCCCAGGCGCTGGCAAGAGATAGCTCGCATCCTGCAGTGAGAAACTGGCTCTGTTTGTAGGAGAAGAAATGTGTTTGCAGCTGAAGTGCTCAGGGATGGGGATTACTGCCTCGACCTCTATCCTTCCCCTTCCTTCAAACTTTAAATACCTATGCTAATCAATACTTCAGCTTAGTCGAAGAATCTGATCCCCTTCTTTTCCCCAAACAGTGGCATCCTGCTAACATTGAACTACGTCTTCATTTCCTTAGTTGCCTCAATGTTGGCTAAACATTCTCTGCATCTGGGACCCTCACAGAGCCCAGACTGACACCCACAGTCTCTGCCTCTCACAGCTTCCTCGGGCTTTGAGAAGCTGTGAGTCCCACTGAGCATGCCCACCGCAGTCCTCAGTCAGTAGCTGCAGGGATAATGGATGGGCTTCGAGTTGGCACCAGCATGGTGCCCTGAGCCTGGGGGGACTTGGCTGGTCCCTGAAATGCCCCTCCACTGCCTAGCTGTAGGGCTTGCGTACACCACTTAGGCAACCGCCTCGTGTTTTGCCAGCTGAGTCATGAGGAGCAGCTGAAACCAGGAGAGACTCAATGAAATATGAAACACGCTCATTAATATCAGCAGTTTGACTTGCTGACGGGAAGGTTTCCACGGGAATGATTAATGTCCTTTTATACCCTTCCTGAACTGTAACATAGCCCGTACCTCTCCTCTCTCAAACCCCTCGCCCCGGCTCCTGAAAAATTGCTGAAATGTATATTTGGAAATAAAAGTTGATTGAAATGCAGGCCTGACATTCACCAGGGATATGCGAGCCTGGAAGACTGCCCTTGCCAAGCTGTGTGAAATGAAGAAGCGGTCTCGGACATGCCAGGGGCTTTCTGATTTGCTGGGGTGATAGTCAGAGTCAATCAGCCTCATTTACTTCTGCAGATGAAATAACGGCCGCGTCTGGTAGGGTTTCAGGCCCCCAGGAGCTTTCACACGCCTCGCGCCTGCTTCCTAAGTGGCTCTGCTTCTGTAGGCTGGAATTCTGCACGCAGTCCTCTCTCTCCAGGGCAAACGGAGCAGGGAAGTTCCACCAAACAAAATAAATCACAGATCCAGGCGCTGGAGGAATTGGCCTCCTGTCCCTGCTCCTGGCCTCTCCTGAGAGCCAGACTAGGAAGAGAGACTGCACTAGGAAGTGGCCACAGGTTCACCTTTGAGTGGCTGTCCCACCTCGGGCACTTCAGCAGCCTTCCTTGCAGATGCAAAAAAAAAAAAAAAAAGGGCGGGGTGGGGGGGCAGGCACCCTGGTCCTCTCTTTTGAATAGCTGTGGGCAGTCCTGTGTGGGCCCACACAGGACCATTTCATTTAGACAAACTTTTTCTCGGGCAATAAAACCAAAGAATGCTCCCTCCCACCCTCCAGTTTGAGTGAAATGGTTGGAAAGCACCGTCTTTTCTCACTGTTTTCCCCAACCTATCCCCCCTTCCCTCCTCCTCTCTGAGAATTATCCTAGGGCGTAAACATGCAAAGAGAGCCCCTGCATGTTTGTACATGGACCGGGGATCTCAGGGTTTGCCAGCTGCCATCTGGGCTCTATGAAAAAAGCCATGTTTCAGTGTTGGCCAGTCTCACTTCCAAGGATCCGAACTATAGTTGGAACCAAGTATTCTGAGGACAACTCCTTTCAGCTCTCTAAGAGGTGCAAGACCTACGGACCGTGACTCAGAGAGGGGGCACGTAGCTCCAGAGCGCTGGAAGGAGCTTGCATGCTCCTGAGGGACAACATCAGAGACATGGGTTAAGGCGAGGCAGAAAATACAGTGGGTACCAGCAGAAACAATGTGGGCTTCAGTGAGACCAGGTTGCTCCTGGGTCAGGAGGTGAGTGGAATGGTTGGAAAGCACAGGTTTGGATGGGACTTCCCTGGGAACTGTCTCTCTGCCGCACACCGGGTGCCGGTAAGAAGTACGAGAACTGCAGAGCCGTGTAACTCAGGGTTTTGAAACCCGGAAGTCCAAAATCAAGGTGTCAGCAGGGTTGTGCCCCCGCCAAAGGCCCTAGGGGAGCATCTGTTCCTTGGCCCTTACAGCTTCTGATGCCTCTGAGCATCCCTCGGCTTGTGACCACATCACTCCCTCTTCTGCCTCTGTGAGCACACTGTCGTCTCCTCTTCTGTGTGGAATCTCCCTCTGTCTTTCTCTTACAAGGATACTTGTGATGACGTTTAAGGCCTAACCAGATAACATAGGATAATCCCCAAATCCCTCATTATATCTGCAAAGCCCCTCTGTCCAAATAAAGTAACATTCACAGGTTCCAGGGATTTGCCGGAGGTTTCTTTGGGGCGGCCATTTTCAGCCTATCACTCCAAGTACATACAGTAAAAAGGGCCATGGCCCCCAAATGAGCAGCTGTGTGGTGAGAGCCGGGGGGGAGGGCTCTTTTCCTGAGAGCATACAGCCTCGTTCCTTTCCCCGAGACTGACACCTCCTCCTCTCCACAGGTGGATGGTGACCTCCTGGTCCGCCTGTACCCGCAGCTGTGGGGGAGGCATCCAGACCCGCCGGGTGACCTGCCAGAAGCTGAAAGCCTCTGGGATCTCCACTCCCGTGTCCAATGACATGTGCACACAGCTTGCCAAGAGGCCGGTGGACACCCAGGCCTGTAACCAGCAGCTCTGTGTGGAGTGGGCCTTCTCCAGCTGGGGCCAGGTGAGAGGAATGTATCTGACAGGTAATCTCAGGGTGCTGACCCTGCAACAGTAGGAGGTGCCTCGTATGTGATCTATCCGGGAATATGTTTCATGTGCACTGAGAACAATGTGTCATCTGAAGTTTGGGGATGAAATGCTCTCTAAATGTTTATTAAGTCAAACTGGTCTAATGTGGCACGTACAGCAGTTATTTTCATACTCATTTTCTGTCCGGATGATCTGTCCATTGAAGTAAGTGGAGTAGTAAAGTCCCCAACTATTATTGTATTACTGTGAATTTCTGCCTTTATGTCCATTAATGGTTGCTTGATATTCTTGGGTGCCCTTCTGCAGAGATATTTACAACTGTTACATCCTCTTCTCGGATTAACCCCTTTAAAATTATGTAATGTCTTTCTTTTTATATTCTTTGTTTTAAATACTATTTTGTCTGATATGAGTATTGCTACTCCAGCTTTCTTTTCATTTCTATATGCATAAATATCTTTTCCCGTGTGTGTCTTTCTATCTAAAATGAGTCTCTTATAGGCAGCATGTGTATTGGGTCATTTTTTTAATCCATTCTGTCACCCTGTCTTTTGATTGGATCATCTAGTCCCTTTACATATAATATATTGATAGGTGTGTGCTTATTGCCATTTTGTTGTTGTTCTCTGTGCCTTTATTCTGCTCTTGATTTCTTTGATTTGTTGGTTTTCTTTAGGGTTTTGATTGGATTTCTTTCTCTTAGTTTTTTGTGTGTTTTTTATGGGTTTGGTTTATGGTTACCATAACGTTCATATATATTCATCTATAGCTACAGCAGTCTATTTTAAGCTGATAGGCATTGAAGTTCAATTGCATTCTAAAAGCACTACATTTTTACACCCCTTCCATTCTTTATTTTGACATGTTTAAATCTTTTTGTTTTGTGTATCCCCTGATTATTTATTGTATGTTTAGTTAATTTTGCTGCTATTAAATGTTTGATTTACTGTAGTTATTATATATTTGCCTTTACCAGTAAGATTTTTTTTTCTTTCCTGTATTTTCTTATTTCTAGTTATGGCCTTTTCTTTCTGCATAAAGAAGATCCTTTAGCATTTCTTATAAGGCTGGTTTAGTGGTCGTGAACTCCTTTCGTTTTTGCATAAGCAAATTCTAGGTGGTAGAATACTATACTTTCAGCACTTTGAATATTTCCTGCCATGCTCTTCTTGCCTGTAAAATTGTTTCTGTGAAATCAGCTGATAGCCTTATGAGTTTTCCCTTGTGACTCGCTTCATTCTTGCTTCCTTTAAGACGGTGTCTTTATCTTTACTTTTGCTATTTTAATTACAATATGTCTTACTATGGGTCTCTTTGGGTTCATTTTGTTTGGCACTCTCTGTGCTTCCTGGACCTGGATGTCTGTTCACGTCCCCAAATTTTTTTTATTTTTAGAGAGAAAGGGAGAGAGTGAAACATTGATGTAAGAGAAAAACATCAATTGGTTACCTCCCCTATGCACCCCTCCCGAGGATTGGACATGCAACCTGGCCATGTGCCCTGACTGGGAATCAAACCCGCAACCTTTTGGTGTACATGATGACACTCCATCAACTGAGCCACCTGGCCAGGGCTTTTTGAATTCTTTACCAGGAAAATTACTTCATTTCACGAGGGAATTTCTCTGGAGTTTTTTCTAGTTCCTTCATTTGGGGCATGTTCTTCTGTATTCATCCCTATGGGCTGGATGGAATAGCTCTCTCTCCCAGACTTGAAAAGATGGTCTCCATGTGTCAAACAGTTTTGTTGGCCCATGTGTAGTCAGGGCAGGTGCATGTGGTGCCTACTGTGTTGCCTGACCTGAGGAGTGGGTTCTGGGCAGCCTGGTGTGTCCATGCTCCCTTGTCCCTCTAATCTGGGCGGGGCTGCCTAGTGCTGGTGTGCCCTGCTGTCTTAATTATCTGTTGTCGGAGCAGGGTCTGGGCAGGGTTGCTCTGTGTGCTTGCCTCTCAATGCCCTCCTAAGCTGCACTCATTCTCTGGGTGGGGCAGCCTTGTGCACACACAGCTGCACTCTGCTATCTGCTCTCTCTCCCAGCAGCAACCCTCTCACTCCACACGGGGCAGCCCCACATGTGGGTACCATAGCGTATTACTCGCTCCACACTCTGCAGGGGGGCAGCACCACATGGCACATAGTAGCACCCACTGTCTCTGCACAGGGTAGCCCCGCTCGTGAGGACTGCAGCATTTTTCTAGCTCTGCACTCTGTCTGGAAGGGGGAGTCCTGTGTACATGTACAGCATCACCCTGCCGTACTTGCTGGATCCATCTCTGGGTGGAGGGGCCTCTTGTAGGCATGTTACGGAGCCCTCCTGTTCCTGCTGGATCTAGCTGCAGGAGGAGAGGCTGTGGACACACTGTAGCCCCCTGCATGTCTGCCCGAGAACCTGGCTAGAGCTCCCGCCTGTTATCCACGCGCAGGGGAAACCAGCTCTGGTGCTCAGCCGTTCCTCCCGTCTTGAGTTTTTCCCTCAGCTCCAGAGAACTCTCACAGTTCCCCAAACTTCTCTACACAGTCTCTCTCTTGCTTATTGTGCAAAAGCTGTTCAATTGGCTCAGGGTTGTCTCTTAGGAGGAAGTGCTATAGGGACAGTTGTACATTCTATGTGCTCTTAAGAGGGAGCGAGCTCAGTGTCCACTTAAGCCTCCATCTTCAACCTGCTAGAATGTGTGTACTGTGTTCACAACTGATCTGGAGACCTACTGAGCATCTAAGAGCTGTCTTCCAGGGCTGATCATCAGCTGTGTGGTAACAACTACTGTGCTTTGTCGGGGGCTGGGGCTCCTTGGTAGCCTGATCCTTCTGATTGATCAGGCTTAGTTTCTGAGTGGCTGTTGTCTGAACAACAGCTTGGCCAACCCAAAACAACCACAAGGCTCTTAATTCTTTTTGTTATTGTATGAACTAATGCGACTAGATGCTTTTGGCCAGTTAGCAACTCAAAACTCGTTGGAACTGGCTATCCATACATTGCTGCGTTCATATCCCACCCTCACCCCAAGGTGTGTTCTCTGGAGAACAATCACTTGGAATTTCCTATCTGGTTAATACACTGTGCCATCTCTAATGAAGATCAGATGTTATTTGGGGAAATGTGGCCACAGAATTTACTTGTAACACATAAGTCATTTGTGTCCCAGGTGAGTCAGGGGACAATGTTCATGCTGGCCAGTCAACACATTCGACCAGACGCTCCTTTTTGGCACCTCTACCAACCCCCACTTACTTCCAGTGACCTAATGTATGTGCTTCATAATCAAAGAGGCATGAGCTCCCCCTTGCTCCGACGCCTGGGGGATATCATCTTTCTCTTACCTGGAAGAGTCCACTTCTGATAGCTCTCATTCAGCCCAAGGCAGCTCTGCTTTACGGCTCTCCACTTATTGGCAGCTTGTGAAATGACAATTGGGAACAGATCTGGCTACACATGGGAGAAATTTCTGTATTATATCATTGAGGTCAATCAAGGGGACATACAGTGCACATTGATCATTCTCAGTAATTATTTTTCCTAAAAGAGAAAAATAGGTCTTTCCCATCAAATACTCTCACCCCCTTCTTATTTCTTCTAAAACCCTCTAGGCAAATAATGTCTCAGGCTTTAATGTAAATCACCTGTGAATACTGTTAAAATTGCTAATTCTGATATAGCAGATCTGAAGTAAAGCTTTGCATGCTGATTTTTTTATTAAGGTATAATTGACATATAACATTATATTAATCTCAGGTGTACAACAATAATGATTCCATATTTGTATACACTGTGAAATGATCACCACAATAAGTCTAGTTAACATCTGTCACCATACATAGTTGTAAATATTTCTTCTGAGAACTTTTAAGATCTATTCTAAGCATAGAATATACAATACAGTATTATTATTCACTATAGTCACCCAGCTGTACATGACATCTCCATGACTTGATTTTCTTACTGGAAGTTTGTAACTTTTGACCCCCTTCACTGATATTGCCCACCCCCAACTCTGGAAACCACCAACCTGTTTTTCGAGGTTTTCTGAGATTCCACATATAAGTGAGATCGTACAATATTTGTCTTTTCTTTGTCTGGCTAATTTCACTTAGCATAATTCCCTCAAGATCCATACGTGTTGTTACAAATGGCAAAATGTCTTTTTCTTTAATGGCTGAGTAATATTCCTCTGTGTGTGTGTGTGTGTGTCTCATTTTTTTTATCCATTAATCCACTGATGGACACTTAGCTTGTTTCCATGACTTGGCTATTGTAAATAATGCTGCAATGAACATGGGGTGGCATATATCTTTTTGAGTTAGTGTTTTCAGATAAATACCCAGAAGTGGAACTGCTGGATCACATAGTAGTTCTATTTTTAATTTTTTTGAGAAACCTCCAAACTGCTCTCTATAGTAGTGGCACCAATTTACAAGCCCACCAACAGTGCACAAGGGTTCTCTTTTTCCACATCCTCACCAACACTTATCTCATCATTTTGATAAGACATTCCAACTGGTGTGAGGTGATAGTTCAGGGTGGATTTGATTTGCATTTCCCTGATTATTTGGTGATGCTGAGCACCATTTCATGTACCTGTTGGGCATCCGTAAGTTCTTTTAAAGAAATATCTATGCAGATTCTCTATCCCTTTATAAATTGATTTTCTTTGGGTTCTTTGCCATTGAGTTGTATGAGTTATATATATATATGATATTAACCCCTTATCATATATATGATTTGCAAATTATTTTCCCCTATTGATTAGGTTGTATTTTTAATGGTTTCCTTTTCTGTGCAGAAGCTTTTTAGTTTTATGTAATCTCACTTGTTTATTTTTTCCTTTTGTTGCCTTTACTTTGGGTGTCAGATGCAAAAAATCATTGCTAATACTGATCTTTAGGAGATATGATTTCAGGCCTTACGTTCAAGTCTTTTACCCATTTTGAGTTAATTCATGTCTTATATAAGTTAGTGGTCCAGCTCCATTCCTTTGCATGTGGCTGTCCAGTTTTCCCAGCACCATTTATTGAAGAGACTGTCATTTCCCCATGTATATTCTTGGCTCCTTTGTTGTAATTAACCATAGTTGTGTGGGTGTATTTCTGGACTCTCTGACTATTTTGTGTCTGCTTTTATGCCCACACCATACTTTGTTGACTACTATAGGTTTGTTGTAATATATTTTGAAATCAAAGAGTATGATTACTCTAGCTTTTTTTTTCAAGATTTCTTTGTTATTTGGGTCTTTTGTAGTTCCATAAAAATTTAGGATTGTTTGTTCTATTTCAGTGATGGCGAACCTTTTGATCTCGGCATGTCAGCATTTTGAAAAACCCTAACTTACCTCTGGTGCCGTGTCACATATAGAAATTTTTTGATATTTGCAACCATAGTAAAACAAAGACTTATATTTTTGATATTTATTTTATATATTTAAATGCCATTTAACAAAGAAAAATCAACCAAAAAAATGAGTTCTCATGTCACTTCTGACACGCGTGTCATAGGTTCGCCATCACTGTTCTATTTCTTTGAAAAATGACATTGAAATTTTGATAGGGATTGCATTAAATCTATAGGTTGCTTTGTAATAGTACATTTTATTTTAACAATATTAATTCTTCAAATACATGAGCATGTAATATCTTTCCATTTATTTGTGTTTTCTTCCATTAATTTCGTTAATGTCTTATAGTTTTCAGAAAACACATTTTTCACCCCTTTAAGTTTATGCTTAGGTATTTTATCCTTTTTGATGCAATTGTAAGTGGTGAGAGTGGGCATCCTCATCTGATTCCTGGTCTTACAGAAAAAGCTTTCAGCTTTTCAATCTTGAGTATGATGTTAGCTGTGGGCTTGTCATATATGGCCTTTATTATGTTGAATTTTGTCATACTTTTTCTGCATCTATTTTATCCTTCATTTTGTTAATGTAATTATCACATTGATAGATATATGGATGTTAAACCATCCTTGCATCCCTGGAATAATTCCCACTTGGTATGATGTACGATCCTTTTAATGTATTGAAGATATTTGCCAGTAAATTGTATTTTCTTGTGGTGTCTATGTCTGCTTTTGGTATCAGGGTAATGCTGGTCTGGTAAAATGAGTTTGGAAGCATTGGAGAAGGATTGGTATTAATTCTTTTAAAATATTTGGTGGTCAAATTCCCAGTAAAACCATCTGGTCCTGTACTTTTGTTTGTTGAGAGGTTTTGCATTACTGATTCAATCTCCTTAATAGTAATCGGTCTGTTCCAATTTTCTATTCATGATTCAATCTTGATAGGTTGTATGTTTCTAGGAATTTATCCATTTCTTCTAGGTTGTCTCATTTGTTGGCATATAATGGTACATAGTAGTTTCTTGTGATTCTTTGTATTTCTTTGGTATCAGTTGTAACATCTCCTTTCATTTGATTTTTTTATTGTTTTATTGCTTAAAGTATTACAAAGAGTATTACATATGTCTCCTTTTTTTCCCCACCCTTGACAATCCCCTTCATTTGATTTTATTTGAGTTCTTTTTTTGTGAGTCTAGCTAAAGGTTTGTCAATTTTGTTTCTCTTTTCAATTGTCTTTTTAGCCTCTGTTTCATACATTTCTGCTCTAATCTTTATTTTCTTCCTTATACTTTGAGCTTCATTTGTTCTTTTTATATAGTTCATTAGGCTATAAAGTTAGGTTGCTTGATATTTTTCTTATTATATATATATTTATATATATATATTTATATATATATATATATATATATATATATATATATATATTATTGATTTCAGAAAGGAAGGGAGAGAAAGATAGAAACATCAATGATGAGATGTTTGGCTGCCTTCTGCAACCCGGGCATATCTCCTGACTGGGAACGAACCATGACTTCCTGGTTCATAGGTCGACATGCACCCACTGAGCCACGCCGTCTGGCTCGGGTTTCTTTTTTAACAATAATCCCTACTTTATTCAGATGCCCTTATTTATCTTTATTGTTGAGAATATTACAGATATCCCCCATTGCCCACTTCCACCCCAGGACTTCACCACCCTATTGTCTGTGTCTATGGGCAATGTATATGCATATAAATTCTTTGGTTAATCTCTTCCCACCACCACCCCCTTGAGATTCGTCAGTCTGTTCCATGTTTCTATGCTTCTGGTTCTATTTTATTCATCAGTTTCCACATATAATCGAGGTCATGTGATATTTATCTTTCTCTGACTGGCTTATTTTGCTTTGTATAATACTCTCCAAAGATCCTTCCTTTTTATAGCTGCATAATAAGTATAAGTATTCCATTGGGTAAATGTATGATAGCTTTTTTATGCACTTATCTACTGATGGGCACTTGGGCTGTTTCCAGATCTTAGATATTGTAAATAGTTCTCTATATATTCTTTCTGGTTTGTATTTTGGGATTCTTAGGATATATTCCTAGAAGTGGGATCACTGGCTCAAATGGCAGTTCCATTTTTAATTTTTTGAGGAAACTCCACACTGTTTTCCATAGTGGCTGCACCAGTCTGCATTCTCACCAGCTTTGTACTAGGGTTCCTTTTTCTCCACATCTTCACCAGTACTGTTGTTTGTTGATTTATTGTCATTCTGGTTAGGTAGTATCTCATTGTCATTTTAATTTGCATCTCTGATGATTAGTGACGTTGAGCATTTTTCCAAAGGTCTCTTGGCCATCTGTCCTCTTTGGAAAAAATGTCTATTCAGGTCTGCTGCCCATTTTTTCCTATGACCTTTTTCCTCTTAGAATTTCTTTTACTGTATCCCGTAAGCTTTATTATATATTTCCATTTTCATGTATCTCAAGGCGGGTTTTTTTACCCATTGGTTGTTCAATAGCATATCATTTATTTAATCTCCACATATTTGTGAATTTTCCAGTTTTCTCCTTGTAATTCATTTCTAGTTTCATACCATTGTGGTCAGAAAAGATGACTGATATTATTTCAGTCTTCTTAAATTTATTAAGACGTTTTGTGGCCTAATATATGATTGATTCTGAAGAATGTTCCATGTGAACCTGAGAAGAAAGTATTTTGGTAAGTCCATCTGGTCTAATGTATCATTTAAGGCCAATCTATTCTAATTAATTTTCTGTCTCATCTACCCATTGATGAAAGTAGCGTATTAAATTCCCCTAGCGTTATTATAATGCTGTCCTCTTCTCCCTTTGAGTCTGTTCATATTTGCGATATTATGTAATGTCCTTCTTAATCTCTTAGTACAGTATGTGTTTTAAAGTCTATTTTATCTGATAAAGGTGTAGAAACTCTTACTTTCTCTTTGTATTTATATAGAATACCTTTTCCCATCCTTTCGCTTTCATTCTGTGTATGTCCTTACATCTGAAGTGAGTTTCCTATAGGCACCATAGCCATTCCACCACTCTTTTGAGTGGAGAATTTGCCGTTTTATAGTTCTGTTTCTTTCTTCCCTTGCTCTGTTCTCTTGTGGTCTGATGACTTTATTTAGTGGTATACTTAGATTCCTTTCTCTTTATAGTTTGTGTAACTATTATAGGTATTTGATTTGTGGTTACCATGAGACTTACATATAATAACACATTTAGAACAGTCTATTTTAAAGTTGATAAGTTAGAATTTGGAATGCAATCAACATTTTTACTCTTCCCACACATTTTTAACATTTTTTTATCTTATGAATCCTTTAATTATTGTAGTTATATTTACTACTTTTAACCTTCATACTAGCATTATGACTGATTAATCCACTATCTTTTCTATTTATTTACCTTTATCTGTAACATTTATACTTTCATATGTTTTTCTTACTACTAATTAGCACCCTTTCCTTTCACCTTAAAAAAGTCCCTTTAACATTTCTTATAAGGCTAATTTGATAATGATAAACTCCTTTAAATTTTATGTGGAAAACATTCTTTGATCCTGAATGCTAATGGTCTTGGGGTGGGGCAGCATTATCCCTTAGACATAAGTTGCTTTTAAAATTTTGTCTGTGACTTTAATTTTTGACATTTAATTAAAATTGTAAATTAGTATGGTTTCACCTTCCTTGAAATTACCTGTGCTTCCTAGATCTAGATGTCTGTTTCTTTCCCCAGGTTAGGGAAGTTTTCAACCCCTTTCTCTCTTCTCCTTCTGTGATTATTGGCCTGCTTGATGTTGTCTCATAAGTCTCCTCAAGTATCTTCACTTGTTTTCATTGTTTCTTCTATTTGCTGCTCTGATTGGGTGCGTTCCACTGCTCTGTTTTTGGATTTATTGAACCCCAAACCCCTCTAGGGTATTTTTCAGTACAAGTTCTGAGACTTCTATTTGGTACTTAGTGTGTTTATCTGCTGAATTTCTAAGAGCTCTCAGGTGATGCCAATGCTACTGGTCCAAGGATCATATTTTAAATAGTAGCAAGGCTTGAGGCAATACAGAGAATTGCTTGATCTCATAATCCTGTTGAAAATTTTCTATTGTTGGTATTGTTGGGATGTGCTACAAACTATAGATGCCCCTCAATCTTCTGCATTCTATTCCTGTGAGAATGAAAACAGTAATAGTTTCTGATAAGAAAGTCCTTTTGGAATAATGTCATGTAAATATCTGCTCCTTCATTTGCCTACCTCTTTGAAGTCTATGAAAACCATGCTTATTCTAGTCTAAGTAGAAATAAGACTACTTTCTCAGCTCAAACAATCTGTCTTCATGTAGTAATTCAACTTTCTTCTTTTAACCCAACATACATTTATGAGGCAACTATCTTGGGTGGGGAAAAGGAATGAAGGCAAAAGCAGCCCTGGAATGTTTGCAGGAGAATTCAATGAGAGGTAGAAATGTGGTTGGAAAACAGGTGCAAAATCATGAAGAGTCTGGTATGCTATTCTGTACAAGGAGTTTGTTAGGGGTGAGGTATGGGGGCACCTAGAAAGATTTTTAAATAGGAATGTCATGAACAGAGTTATACTTTGAAAAGATTATTCTGTGGCATGATAAGTGAATTGGAAAGTGAAAGATAAATCTATTTTAGATGAGAAATTTGCTGATCAGAATGAAGGCATTGGGCAATGGAAATGGAGAAGAGATCCTATAAAAGTGTGATTCACATGGCTTCAGTGACCTCTTAGATATCAGAGATGAGAGACAAGGAGGAAGCTAAGATGACTCTCAGGTTTATGGATTGAATGACTTAAGAATACAGGCAAAAAAATGGTAATTTGGGGTGACAACAAGTTTGTTTTAGATATGTTTATTAAGCAGTTGGCTATATAGAGCCAGGACTTAAAGCCATGCTAAACACTATCAATTTGAAAGTCATCAATAGACAGGTGATAGCTAGGAGTCGTGGATAGGATAACCCAAGGGAAAACATGAGATGAAGAAAAGGCACAGGATGGAACCCTAGGGGACACTAATTAAGCTACAGGAGGTAGAGGGGGGGAAATAAGGGGAGGCGGAAGATAACCTAATGATTAGGGGGAAACTTACCAAGTGGAACATGATGGACAGGCAATTTCAGTGTGGCAATTGGCACTAAAGTCAATCCACTGGAGGAAATAGAGCTGCTGGGATCATATCACTCCAAGAATTCCCAATTGTGGTCAAAGGATATCAGCAAAATAGCAGACTAGGAAGCTCTAACTTCTCATTTCCCCATGGAAACATCAAAAACAACCAGAAACTGGATGAACTACCCTAATAGAATCTCTGAAAAACAAAGTTTACAGCAAACACCCAATAAAAAATACGCACCTTTAAAACTGTGGGAACTATTACGTTATTTTCACTCATCCTTTTCACCCCAACCAGCATCGCACAGACTTGGCCTAGAGGCAGCAGCCCATTTCCCTCCTTTAATCTGTAGGCAGCAGAGAAGATCCTATTTGCAATATGCTAACCTGTCAGGTGGCTGCCTGAAGGACTGATCTCTGTTTCATCTAACTCAGATCTCAAGTGGCAACCACTACTTGTGAAAGCTTCAGGGGGACTACCAACCTGTAGGCACCTGGGGCAAGAGATTACAGATGGAGACATACAATAGACATTAGAAAAACCTGGAATGAGACTCTGGCAAGTAAGCCATGTGTACAGGGGAGTTGAGAAAGCCACATGCAGGCCTAGGTGTAAGACATATGCTCATAAAAGACCTGAAGCTTTCACCTAAGGCTGATCCCTAGGCTCAGAGAACATCCAGCTAATCAGCAAAGAGAATGTGCAAAGATGGAGATATGACTGTGTCCTCAAAACCCAATTTCAGAATAAATCATACGCCACATAAAGAAACAGGAAAACATGGTCCATTCAAGGAAGAAAATGAAGTGGCAGAAACCACCCCTGAAGAAACAGTGCATCAGATGTACTAGACAAAGAGCTTAAAACAACTGTCTTCAATACACTCAAGAAGCTAAAGAAAAAACACAGTTTTAAAAAACTGAAGGAAATCAGAAAAACTATATGTGAACAAAATTAGAACATTCCAATGGTATTTTTCAGAAAACCAGAACAAACATTCCTAAAATTTATATGGAATCACAAATTTCCCCAAATAGCCAGAGCAATATAAGAAAGGATAAAATATCTGGTGGCATCACATTCCCTGTTTCAAACTATACTATATTAATCAAAGAAGTATGGTACTGCATAAAAACAGACACATACATCAATGGAACATAATAAAAGCCCAGAAATTAACCCACACTTAGTCAATCTATGACATTGGAAGGAATATACAGTGGGGAAATGCCGGCCTCTTCAATAAATGATGTTGGGAAAACTGGACAGATACAAGCAAAAATAAACTCAAAGTGGATTAGGACTTCTATGTAAGGCCTGATATCATAGGCAGATATCTTCTCAGGTAAGGACAACAAAAGAAAAAACAACTAATGGGTATACATCAAACTGAAAAGAAAAGACAACCTACTGATTGGGAGAAGATATTTGCCAATGATATATCCCATAAGATTAATAGCAAAAATAATTCACACAATTCAACATCAGAACAACAATCAATTTTAAAATGGGCAGAGCACCTGATATTTCTCCAAAGAACATATACAGATGGCCAACAAACATGAAAAAAAATGCTCAGTATCACAAATCATCAGGGAAATGCAAATCAAAATCACATTGAGAACCTCACACCTGTTAGAATGACTGCTACCAAAAAGTCAGCAAATAACATGTGTTGGTGAGGATGTGGAGAAGAGGGAACCCTTTTTTGCGTAGCTAGTGGGATTATAAATTGATACAGCCATTATGGAGAACAGTAAAAATAGAATGACCATAGGACTCAGCAATTCCACTTCAGGATATTTATCTGGAAGAAAAAAAAAACACGAAAACACTAACTCAAAAACAAATATGCGCCCCTATGTTCATTGCAGCATTATTTACAATAACCAAGATATGGAATAAACCTAAGTGTTCGTCAACAGATGAATGAATGAAGATTATATATATAATTCAGGTATAAAAAATGGAATCTTGCCATTTGAAACATGGTTGGACCTAAAAGGTGTTATGCTAAGTTAAATAAGACAAATACCATCTAATGTCACTTATATGTGGAATGTTTAAAAACAAATTCAACAAAAGAGAAACAGACCCCTAGAGACAGAGAACAAACTGATGGTTTCCAGAGGGAAGGGAGTGGGGGATAAAAGGTACAAACCTCCAGTTATTTTTTAAGTCATGGGGATATAGTTTAATAAAAATAGTCAATATTTTAATAACTTTGTATGGTGATAGATGGTTACTAGACTTATTCTGGTGATAACATTGTAAGGACTATAAATGTTGAATCACTATGTTGTAGACCTGAAATTAATATATTGTATGTCAACTATAACTTGAAAAATTAGAAATTTGGGATCTGAAAAATACAATATCTGTATTGAAAATTTTCAACAGCAGGTTTAAGTAGGCAGAAGAAACAATTAGCAAACCTAAAAAAGGATTATTAAAATTAACAAGTCTAAGGAGCTGAATGAAGAAAATGGTACCAACATACACGTTGTGGGAGTCCCAGAAGGGTTCAATGCTACTTCCATTCAACATAGATAGCATTGGAAGTTCAGAGTATTAGGCAAGAAAAAGAAAAAAAAAGTCAAGCCATCCAAGTTGGATAGGAAGAAATAAAATTATCTTTGTTCATAGATGACATAATCTCATATATAAAAGCCTAAAAAAATCTTAGAGCTATTTAAACAATTCAATTTGTAATAGTACCAGAAAATAATAAATACTTAGGAATAAACTTAACCAAGGAGGCAAAAGACATCTTGTGTTCATAGATTGGAAAACTTAAGATTTCAGTGCTGCTCAAATTGATTTACAGATTTAATTCAATTCCTATCAAAATCCTATAATTCACATGGGATCTCAAATGGCCAGAACAAGTTGAAGATTTCAAAACTTACTACACAAAGTTTCAGTAAAGATTTCACAATTCCTGATTTCAAAACTTACTACACACAGTTTCAGTAATCAAAACAGTATAGGGCTGGCATACAAACACAGACATATAGACCAACAGAATGGAATAAAATAGAAAGCCCAGAAATAGAGTTCTAGCATACCTGTATATGGTCAAATAAAGTGTGTCAAGATCATTCAATGTGGAAAGGACAGTCTTTGCAACAAATGGTGCTAGGAAAATTGTACAGGCTCATGCAAGAGAATGAAGTTGGATCCTTACCTTATACCATATACAAAAATTAACACAAAATGAATCTAAGAGTTAAAAGTATAAAACCCTTAGAAGAAAAACAGGGAGGGGAGAATCTTCATAATAATGCATTTGGCAATGATTTCTTGAATATGACACTAAAATCAAAAGCAAAAAAAGAAAGATTTGGCAAACTGGATATCATCAAATGTAAAAGCTTTTCTTCATTAAAGGACACTATCAACAGAGTAAAAAGTCAACACACAGAATGGGAGAAAATTCAGTTGACTCTTGAATAACATCAGTGTTAGGGGTGTCCACTGCCACATGGTCAAAAATCTGTTTATAACTTTTGACTCCCAAAAAACTTAAGTTATCCCTCAGTATCCACAGGGTATTGGTTCCAGGACCACCCCAACCCTGCGGATACCAAAATCTACAGATGCTCAAGTCCTCTATATAAAATGGCATAGATCAATGCATACAGTAAGCCCTCCACACCCATGAACTCTCAACCATGGGTGAAAAACAGTATAGTATTTATTGAATAAATCCGCATTTAAATGCACCAACACAATTCAAACTTGTGTTGTTCCAGGGTCAAATATATTTGTAAATCATAAATGTGATAAAGGATTAATATCCTGAATATATAGAAGAGAACTATAAGTCAACAACAAAACACAAAGCCTTGAATACAAGATATTTCTCTAAAGAATATGTATAAATGGCCAACACACAAATGAAAAGATATTGAACATCACTAGTAATTAGAGAAATGCAAAGCAAAACCACAATGAGATACTACTTATCCATTAGGATTGTTATTTTTAAAAAACAAAAAACAGAAAATAACAAATGTTGACCAAGATATAGAGAAACTGGAACCCTTATGCACTGTTGATGAAAAAAGTAAATACAGAATTACCTTATGATCCAGCAATTCCACTTCTAGCTATATACTCAGAAGAACTGAAAGCAGGAATTTGAACATATTTGTACACTAATATTCATGATAGCATTATTCACAATAGCTATAAAAATAAAAACAATCTATATGTTTGTTAGCAGATACAAGGATAAACAAAATGTGGTGTATACTTACAATGGTATGTTATCCAGCCTTAAAAAGAGAAATTCTACATGCTAAAACATGGATGAACCTTGAAAACATTTAAGTTAAAGAAGCTAGACACAAAAGAACATACACTGCATGATTTCACTTAAATGAGGTACCTGGAGTAAAGTCATAGAAACAGGAAGTAGAATAATGGATACCACAGCCAGGGAGTTTGGGATGATGAAAAAGTTCTAGAGATGAATAATGTTAATGGTGTACAACAACATGAATGTACTAATGCCATTGAATTATATAAATAAAATCATAAATTTTAACAAATTATGTATATACTAGAGGCCCGGTGCACAACATTCCTCTGAAATCCTTTGAGCATCTGATAAAAGCTAGAGCCTCTTGCTAGAAAAATGTCGATAAACACAAGATTTCTGTTTATAATTTTAAAGGTTAATAGCTCTCCTGGGGTCCCCTAGGAAGTCCAAAGACCCCCGAGTTAAGGACTTTGGTTCTAAAGTGACCTCTAAGGGATATCTGGCCTCTTACTCAAATAGCAGATGTCAGCTAAGGCCTGCTGCTTTTGTACTTTACAGACACCATTGTTACGGGCATTTACTGTGCTAGACTCTGGCTCTGCCAACTCTCGGAAAAGCTTAACCATCTCCATGAGCACATATCATCAAGAGAATATAAGCAGGGACTAGTTGTACATACCTAAGTCTGCTTTTGTTCAGCCATCCTGGGTTTAACCTGGAGAAAATGAAGCCAAAGGAAAGAAAGAACTCATAGACTTGGTTACTTGGGTGAGTTTAGCAAGAAAACAATAAATCAAGTAATTCTCAGGACTCAAGGTGGGACTGAGGGGCTTTTCTTAAGGTCTTCACCTCTAAAGGTTACCAACACATTCCTGGCCCCTTAGGCCAAGAAATCCTTCACCTGTTTAATCTGGGAGGGGTTGGCATTCTCTGATTGGCTCTACAACTACCATTAGCCATTTGCTAGCAGAATGCTCACAGACCACAGGAAAGCTAACCCTTCCACTGTGGCACAAAGGAAGCATGCCAGTGAACACCCTTTAGTTGGCCCAAAGAGGGGCAAGATGAATGATCTGACCCTGCACATGTGTCCCATGCAGCCTCCCCCTGGCTTGCCTAACATTATATGTATATGTCACCTTTCTCTGCTTACCAGTGCAACGGGCCTTGCATTGGGCCTCACCTAGCTGTGCAACACAGACAAGTCTTCTGCCAGACACTGGACGGCGTCACCTTACCGTCAGAGCAGTGCAGTGCCCTTCCGAGGTAAGAGAAAACCATGGGCCTCCTTGCCCCAGCCCCTGTGTCAATAGCACAGAAAGATGGTGGTGAATGAATGTTTCTCCTCCAATCTCCCATGGTCCCAGGGGTCACATACCCTGCCCTTTCACCTCAGTTCTCCCAAGGGAGAAGGCTCAGTGGTGGCCTTGAATGGGCCAGACTGGGCGCTCCTTTCTCGGAGATGAAGAGGTATAGGTTCCTCTGAGGAAAGCCTGAAACCACAAGAGACTTGACTGGCCCCAGGGTGGGCAGGAGGTGAAGTCCACAAAGTGGTCACCAGATCTTAAGGGCTCCAGCAGCCCCCCTCACTCTTGTTGACCTCCCTCTAGAAGTTATGCTGACCTGAGAGCCTTTGTCCCTGAGTCTCTACCTGTCATCCCTATCCAGCCCCCATTTCCTGTCATACCTCCTTTAGGTGTCCCCTGGGGTGATGGCTCACTACCCCCACATAAGGCCCCTGAGGCTGGCTCCAGGCTCTGCCTCTGCAAACCTGCACCCTGGGTTGAGCCCACTCTCAGGTCCTGCAGTGAGGCAGGCATTGTAGAGATGAGCAGACAAAGTCCCAGTTAGAGGAGGTGGCCTTCTGAAATCTTAGAGCAGCGGTTCTCAACCTGGGGGTCGAGCGACCCTTTTGGGGGTCGAACGACCCTTTCACAGGGGTCGCCTAAGACCATCGGAAAACACATATATAATTACATATTGTTTTATTATGTTCAATTTGTAGCAATGAAATTGGGGGTCACCACAACATGAGGAACTGTATTAAAGGGTCGTGGCATTAGGAAGGTTGAGAACCACTGTCTTAGAGCCTTTCAGTAACAGAGCAGAGATGGGAGCCCAGGTCTGGTAGCACTGGAAGCTCTTCATTGCCCAACATCCTTGGGTTTGCAGTGTTATTGTCACATCTGTCCCCACCCTGCATCCAGCTCCAGCCCCCACAGAGGCAGAGCTAACCCTGCCCTCCTCCTCCTGCAGGCCCGTGAGCACCCAGAACTGCTGGTCAGAAGCCTGCAGCGTACACTGGAGGGTCAGCCTGTGGACCCTGTGCACAGCGACCTGCGGCAACTACGGCTTCCAGTCCCGGCGTGTGGAGTGTGTGCACGCCCACACCAACAAGGCAGTGCCTGAGCACCTGTGCTCCTGGGGGCCCCGGCCCGCCAACTGGCAGCGCTGCAACATCACCCCATGTGAAAACAGTATGTTCCGATCCCAAAGAGCCTTCCGCAAATTCCCCCCAGGGCACCGGGTGCAGAGGGCAGTCCCCGGGCCCAAGCCTGAGCACAGGGCACTGGATCAGGCTTCCCAAGGACTGTGAGCTGGGGCTAGAGTTAGGTATTTTCAGAGGGGTTCATGGGTGTGTGCAAGGACGTGTGTACACATATTCAAGCCACAGAAGATGGCTGAGTGCCCTAAGGGCTCCATCCCGGCCCTGAGAGAGCCAAGTGCCAGATGAAATCAGCCTCCAGCTCACCTGCAGTCGTTTGGCAGGTGCGCAGGGGACAACTGAACTGTGGTCTCGGAGGAGGGCTACTAAGGAGAAAGCACTGTGCACACTAAAGCAGCACGCAGAGTGCCTCCGCTCAGCAGGCCCGGCGCCCATCACGGCTCTGCTTCTCACAGAACAAGGCTCTGCTGACCGCCTCCCTCCTCCCCTGCCCCAGGGCACCGACCACACTGAGCCCTGCCCAGGGATCTGACACTCATTCACTCCCTCCTTCTGCATGTCTTGTCCTCCTCAGCCCAACACCAGCATTTGTATTCCTGTTGGGTGGGGATCTATTTTTTATTCCTCTGGACCCAAAACAAATTAGAGGTGTTTCCCCCACAGGGAAGACGACAAAGCGTGAGGCAGACTAGGAAACTTACCTGGTGCAGTGCCATTTCCTCCCAACAGGGACTCCCTGGGCATCAGATTCCCAGCGCCGAGGCAGGAGACCTGGAGGCCAACAGTCCCCTTACCTTCAGTCCTGGTGGCTTCCTCTACACTGGGGAGGGTGGGGCTGACCCATCTTGGTGGTAGGAGCTCACCACACGGAGGACCAGTGTTCAGTGAAAGGAGTTCAGACTAGGTCAATCCGGGATGTCCACAACCCAAATCAGCACCAGTGCTGAAGAACTTGCAGTCTGTGCCAGTACTGAACTAGAAGGTCGTGGTGTCCCGTAAGGCCTGGTGATGAGAAGTAGAGAGGCACAGGTGGAGAATATGCCAAGACAAAGCTGCTAGGGGGGTGAGGCCATCAACTAGGGCCTCACTCACATGCTACCTTGCAGTGGAACAAAATGTAGTCCTTCTGGAACCCATCTCGAGGAGGAGAGTCACTTACTAAAATACCATGGGAGACAGCAAGCTTGCCTGGGAGGTGAGGCGGGCCAAAGACAGGGAGCTCACAGGCACCGGCAGGAAGCGGGGCTCTCAGAAAGGCCCCGTGTTGGCAGCCAGGGGCAGGAGGGGTGGTGGCTGAGCTCACGGGACAGCAGTGTCCCCTCCAGCACAGGAGTCCGGTGCCCACGGCAGACCCCAGGAAACAGCCAGTTGGCCAGAGCCGTTAATCTCTGTTTCACGTTTCCTTTCTGCCCCCACCCCCTTTCCCAGTGGAGTGCAGTGATACCACCAGGTACTGCGAGAACGTGAAACAGCTGAAACTCTGCCAACTCAGCCAGTTCAAGTCTCGCTGCTGTGGAACTTGTGGCAAAGCGTGAAGAGAGGGCCTAGGGAAGACCGACCCTGGCTGCACCAAGGACTCACGCAACCACCTTGGACAGAACTTAAGCTTTCTTCGTTTTATTTATTTCCCCCTCCCTGCCCCCAACCACGCACACCCCCATCCAACCCCCACTGCCCACCCGCCCCCCCCCCCAGACTTGAGGACCTCAGCATGCCTTCTCTTTCAGTTCGATGGAGGACAGAATGTTGGGAACAGACAGGACAGAGGTCTAAAGGAGGTTGCAGAGCAGACCGGGCCAGACAGTGGGAGCTCCCATGCAAAGCTGGCTCCCTCCCAAACCTGGGTCCTAAAGAGACCTGGAAAGAGGCAGGGACAGCATGGAGCCAGAGCTCCCAAGGAGGCAGGTGGGCAGGTCCCAGATGGTTTGTGAAGCATTGGTCCCGACTTTGGACACCGACTGGGTCTTTCCCACACACTGTTAATGCAGGAGCGCGCTGTTCCTGTCTCCTCCGCTGCCTCTGTCCCTAGGCCTCAGAAAGGGCGAGGGGGGCACCATGCTGAGGCAGAAGCAGCCCAGAACTTAGTTCTTCTGCTGGAAGGGTCGGTGGAGGGCACAGCAGAAAGGACTCAAAACATGGACATGTAGGGGAAAAGGAGGAGACAGTCCAAGTAGGCCTAAAGGACACAGTGTAGAAAGAGGGAGTAGAGGGCCAGGGGGACAGAAGCAAGAAAGCCTGTGCATGTTCCTCAGGGGAGAGTAGAGGGAGACAGGGGAGGAGTGAGTAGCCAGGAGGCTCCCAGAGGGGCTCTGAACCCCCTGGGCATGGGACCCCGGCAGGCTCAGGGGAGGGGCCGCTCGGAGCTCTGCTGCCCTCATGGCTCAGGCTTTGGTATGAGACATGCCCTCCACGGGGTGGAGGGGAGGCTCCCTCCCCACACTGTCTCAGACAACTTTCTGCCTGTACACCCGCAGCAAAACCACCCCTGGCATCTCTAAGTCCGGAGTCCCCCAGCCTGGAACTCACTGCTGATGTGAGCCAGGGGCATCTGAGCATGTATGGCCTTTGCTGCCCCACTTAAGAGCCAGGGACTAGAGTCAATTTTCAAAAACCAATTCATTATCATCAATTTGCCCGAGAGCAGCCAGCAGGACATAGCAGCCACTTCATTCCAGAGCTGTCCGGGGGCGGGGGGGGACAGTAGGCTTGTGGGAGCCCTGCCCAGACCACAGTGAGTTCCCTCCTGTCTATAGAGCAGGTTGGGGCGGGGTGTGGGGTGCAATGACAAAGCCAAAAGATAACTGAAGCTTCCAAGACTGTCCTCCAAGACTTTCAACCCATTCCCCACACACAGTGAACTACCAGGAGTCCACATATGCCAGTTTTGGTGATTGGGCTAATTGCTTATTCAGCAAGTGGCTTTGGACGCATGATTTTGGCCACCTCCCCGAGTGGCCACAGTTTAGTTGTCATGGCAGGGCGGGGCGGCGACAGTCACTCACCTTCAGAGAAAGCACCACTCCCTCGGGGCCTCCGCTGACATCAGGGCTGTGTTTTCCAGCCTGCAAGGAAATTGGAGGGGAGACGACGTTAACCTGTGTCCTCCCCAGGCGAGCTGTGGACAGTTAGGTGGGTTTCCTTCCTCCTCACCACAAAAATGGGCTCTAAGAAATCATGTCACTAAAAATCAGTGTAATGTTTATTTAAAATAAAAGAGAATGTTTTCTATGTCTGTATATCTTTTGTGAATATTTATTAGGATTTCTTGTATAAAAAAAAAGTGCAATATTAATAATTGTACATTGTCATCCAGAAAACCAAGTATTTGGGGGACTTTTTAGTAACTTCTTGCAGTTGTGTTTCTGTAAACTCTGGTGATTATTGTATTGTTCCTCTTTTTAATAGAACCTGATGTTTAACTCTGGATCCATTCACTGTGTACAGAAGACATTGTAAAAACTAACATGGGATGATGGGCAATGAGAGAGAATTCATTTGTGACACAATAGTTAACACGTGGGGTGAAGAAGACACATTCTATCCTATTGCTAATGTGGCTGGTTATTTCTAGTTCAATAGCTGTTGAAAACCACGGGCCAATATTCACATTTCCTACACAGCAGGTGTCCTCAGCTCCCCCGTGTCAGGCTGGAACCTCTGAAATGGGTTGCAGAGCCAGCTTGGAGGGCCTGGGTTCGGGGTAGGAAGCCGTGTGCCCCTTGCATGACATGAATGTTCATTTATTGTTTGTTCTGTGAATTGTGACTCAGCAGCGCCCCAAGATTATTAGGGCTGCTGAATAATGTGGAAGGAGGCACTTCCTCCTCTAAAACACAAAACTGTATTTATATTTTTTGTACAGATAATACAGCTTATTTATTTAAATCGTGTCGTCTGAGTCTCTCTTAAGCTCAGCCCTCCCATCTTGTGTTGTGTCGGGGCGAGGGTGGTTCTGGGCCACTCATCTGTGTCTGGTACAGAGGGAGAATTGCAGTTTTCAGCTTCACAGGGGGTGTTGGGGGCCCAGGCCTGGGGGGGCCGGCTCTGTAAATGAAGCCAGAGGGGCTATGGCTGTGGATGTGCACATATTCAGCCTCAGTGCTGCCCTTGACAATCGTCTTATTTCCGGCCCTATAGAGTGGGAAGACGGGAGCCGCAGTACCTTTGGGAAGAGAAGAAGCACAGGCATGTGTGGGTAGGTGCAGGCCTGGGTGCGGGAGGAGCCTCACTCCAGGCCAGGCTTATGTGCCGTGTGCAGTGTGGAGTAACCGCATGCTGAAGTTGTGCGTGTATACTATTGGCAGGGGCTAACGATCCTGCCACAGTTAATCCTCACATCAACCCTATAATTATCTCCATTAACATATGAGAAGCCCAAGGTCATCCAGCTGGTGGAACCGCTCCAAACGCCAGTAGTCTGGCTTTTTAGCCAGAGCCTCGCTCTTACCCACTGTGCTGTCTCCAGCTCCTCCGTGTGAGCGCCGACCATGCGTGGCCACCCTGGCGTGTGCCCCATTCCTCCTTACTGCTTGGAGGTCGCTAGAGATGACAATAGGACATTTTACGGGGGTTATTTTATCCCCTAAAATCAACTGTGGCATTTTGGGGCTCCTAGCTCCCTCTTTTTAAATAAAGCTACTGTGGAAAGTGTCAAAACAAAACAGCATATTACCGAGCTCTTCATGAACAGGCTCTGGGGGACGTCAGCGCGTCCCCAGGCCCAGACACTGGCCATGCATGGAGCTCTGTGAGCCGCCCCAGCCAGAAAGCCAACCTCCAGCCCGTTTGCCAGCACTGACTTCAGCGCATCACACTCTGCTGAGCAGCATAAAAATAGACCAAAAAGCTCGTCTTGAAATTCCAATCATTTCCTAAGGCATTTTAGATTTTGCCAATGCTAGAACTATAAATACATACCAGCAACCAAACAATGCGCTACAGAAACTCCAGGAGAGGGCGGATGAGTCAGATGCCAGAGCAAAAACCCAGGAAGGCTAAACCATGGAAAGGGCTTGAGTAGAGCACATGGAAAATTTTCCAGCCAAAATCACAGAGCACAGCAGAGTAAAGGAGACATACCTTCCAAGATGCCACCAACCACAGTGTAAAAGTTTGGGATGTTAACCACAGGCCAGTCTTAGGGTTGTAACTCCTCACACTACAGTCCCCTGCTTGGCCTCAGATGTTTCCAGGACTTTGGCAAGATGAGCCCACGAAATCTGTGAGTCCACTGAGACCAGAATAGGCAACCATCATCCAAGCTCATTTATGCCTCAACTTCTTCACCTTTCAAAAGAGGATACCTCATAGGATAGGGTTGTGGTGAGAAAACAGTTACTTCATGTCGAGGAAATATAAGGGTGCCTGGTGTATCATTGATGCACTCACTGAATGCTGATTGCTATTATCACCATCCAGGTTACTCAGAGAGAAGGGGAGGTGAAGGATAGGCTGGCAGAAATATCACATTACTTCCCATGGTCAACACCGGAAGATTCCCGTGTTTTCATTCTTGATTGAGAAGGACATTAGTCATTCATTCAGAGTTCACTACTGCACAATAGTGTAAACACCAGGGGCATTAGCTAGTAAACCAAGCTCTGTGTCTTGGAAGAAAACAGATCAGCCCATGTGGCTAAATCAAAGACTCACCAAAATACTGACAAACTTCCAGAAATACCTCCCAAGACGTTATCTTATGATCCAAATGTACAGCCTAGTCTCAATTCAAAAGACCCAAATGCCCCGGCAGATGTGGCTCTGGTTGAGCGTCAACCTATGAACCAGGAGGTCACAGTTTGATTCCTGGTCAGGGCACATGCCCAGATTGTGGGCTCGATCCCCAGTCGGCAGGAGGCAGCTAATCAATGATTCTCTCTCATCATTGATGTTTCTATCTCTACCTCTGAAATTAATAAAAATATTTTAAAAGATACCCAAATCTGCACATAAGGGCTATTTCCTTTAAGTTACTTTTAAAAATGATGAAATGTCCATTCATGAATAAACAAGTAAAAGCAAAATTAAGGATATTTCACTTACCTTGTGGTAGTTTTTCTCATAGGCAGCAGGCTATTGTACACTCGCCTCAGGTATTATCCTGCAGATAAACCCAAAGGAAATAATCCAATTTTATTAATGGTTCTCAGCTAAAATTAGACAAGTTAGATCTCAGTAATCTATCTGTGGGACTCTCCAAAATAGGTAAATTCATCCCCAAAGGGTAAGAGTTAGGGTTGGGGTGGGGTAGAGAGAAGGATGACCCTCTTGGAGAATAACCCAGTGAAAACTGATCTGTTGGTGAATTAATCCAAGAAAGGATAAATTAGGAAACTAAATAAGGTGACACCTCCTTGCTTTTGTCTCTCTCTGTCCCTCATTAACTGAGTCAGCTATGATTTAAAGACCTTAGGATTCAGACTCAGAATGTATTGAATGTGAGTTAAATCAAGGAAGGTTCCCTACCCAGGTCCCAGACTGCCAACTAAGAAAATATTGATCTTAATGCAAACCTTGAAGTAAACAGTAGAAAACTAAATACCCAATGAATTCTACCAATCTTCTAAGCTTCACCTAAAATTGTTGTCTGTCCCACACACATCCATCCTGTCCCTTTAGAGCTGCTTTTACAGGTCAAATGTATATGGGTTGACCAGTGAGTGTTATCTTTAGTCAAACCTCAGCTTCATATTCATAGCACCCCAAAGTTCTCAACTGTTTTTCGCCACCCCTAAGGGGGAGGGAAGATATTGCTAACCAAGCCTTTGCTAACAAGAACTGCGCTGTCACCTTGCCTGTCAACTAGAGATTTACCACTTCGCTCAGATGGGTTCTGTGGAGCACCTGGTCCCAATCAGCCACGTGTCACGCTTCTGATAACACAATATACAGATGTCACTCACCTCTGTGTTTTCCAAAGGCGAGATCCATCTTCAACGAAGGATTTCCCAGGCTGCTCCTAAAGACATGGTTTATATATGTGTAAACAGAAATTAAATGTGAAGTTGTAGGTAAGTGTAGAGCAAGCAGACAGTGGGGAACGGTTCTCCTGCCGAATATAAATAATGTTTGTTTGAACAGAAGGCTTCGGAGGGCCTGGGAGGTTAAACAGTCATCATTTAGACCAGAAAGCATGCCTGTGAAACGTGCCTCCTTCTTTACGATGACATAAACAGCCCTCCTCCAGGTCTGCGTGATGGCCAGGGGTGACCTCGTTACAAATCCCAGGAAGAATAGTAGACAAGCTGTGAACAACTTAGTTACCAGGGGAGCAACTCTAGGAAATGTTTAATGATCAGAGGCAAGGAGTGGGGTGGTGAAGTGTGTCATGGGCTTGGTTTTCTTCCCCACAATCCACCATCATTTTTTAAATCATAATGAAAGGGCCAGGCAATGACTTAGCTGAGGTTTTCCAGTTGTCCAGGTAGCTCTGTCTCATAGCAGGAGCTCAGCAGTCACAGTGCCAGGGCACAGAGCAGCTGCCAGGGCCACGGACCATTTGCTCCTGAGCTGAACTGAAGATACTCAAGGTAACTCCCTGAGAGCAGGCCTTGAGCAAGCCTGTGAAGAATTTGCCAAGTTGCTTAACCTCTCTGAGCCTCAATTCCCCACCCAGATGGGAAGGCAACACAGAGAAAGGGTTGTGTGCGGATAAAGTGAGATGACATCTGCTGAGGTGGTCGGAACTTGAGAGAACACTACACCATACACTGCATCTACTGTCCGGTCAGTGAGCTTTCCCAGGCTCCCTGGGCCCTGCACTCTGGCTGTGTCCTAACCTCCCATTTATCAAGCAGCCAAACAATCTCAACCACCAGTGACCAGGATATTTCAACGGAGTCAACACTGAGGCACTGCAGGATCCACCGAGGTTTCTAAATCATCAAAGAAAGGGCCAACCACATGTTTACAGGCATGTGTATTTTATTGTATTCTGAACTTATTTGAAAAAATGTATGACGAGCACTTGGCAGTGTTTCTCCATGTGTGTTCCAATAGGTTTTACACAATAAAAGGGCTGTATTGTCAGAGTTGGAAACTGTTGTTTCTGCCTGCTCAGCATTCATCCCTCCCTACCCTGGAAACTATACCTCAGTTTTCTTTTAGGTACTCACTCCACCCCCAGCCCCTACAGTTCATGTAGCTCACACAGGAATGACCCCCCACACACACACATACACACGCTGCTCTGGCCAGGGGGAGCCCCAATTCCGGCCTGAATGATGCATATTTTCTATCACCCTGGCCATGATAATCAGTGCAGGGATCAGTCCGGGCAAAAGAGACACAATTAAGGGAATTTTACTAGAACCACTAGAAAGGAGAAGCCCTTTAGTTTAAAGGATGTTGTAAGCTCAAAATTGCTAGAGCCCTGGCCAGTATGGCTCCATTGGTTGGGTGTCTTCCCTGCACTGAAAGGTTGCTGGTTCCATTCTCAGTCAGGGCACATGTCTGGGTTGCAGGCTTGATCCTCATAGGAGGTGTGCAGGAGGCAGCCGATCTATGTTTCTCTCACATCAGTGTTCTCTCTCTCTCTCTCTCTCTCTCTCTCTCTCTCTCTCTCTCTCTCTCTCTCCTTCCCTCCCTCCCTCCCCTTACCCCTGTCTCCCTTCCTTTCTCCTTCCTTCTCTCCCCTTTCTCTCTGTCTAAAATCAAAAAGAATTTCTAGAAATTACCTAAGAAGGCAAGGCAGGAGAAAATAAAGCCAGAATATCAAAGGCCAAGCCCTTATCCCAGCATTTAAGCCCCTAGATCCGGCTGTGCCTAACTGCTAATCCATACAATGGGTTACAGAAAGGTAAACAAAGTTCCTGTACTATAGAGCCTTCAAAATATTAGTGTGCGTCATGAAACGCCAACAGGAGGATCTAACAGCCAGCCTTTCCCAAACTGATGTGTCCAGTGAACTTTTTTTTGACAACCATTTCACAGGGCTGGTTTAGCACAGGGAACAACTGGGGAAAGACTGATACATGTTACCTATACGTTCACTTCATATTAAAATACTCCAAATCCCCATTCTCTTATTATTCCAGATAAATGAGACCAGTGGGAATTCATTTATCCAACACTGTTGATGCATTTGTCCAGACTTTATAAATGTGTGTATAATTTTTTATTCTTTTAACTAAATTGAGGTCAGAAGCACAAACCATGGTATATTTTTCCAGTCTTAATAAAAAATGTATGTGTGTGCGTGCGCACACAAGTGTGTATGTGTACGTACTCGTCCTGTTTTATTATGTTGGGGTCATAATTCCTGAGCTGCCATGCTTTTTAGTTCTGCATTTGTTTTCATTTGGGAGCCTCTAGTCCCACTGAGAAGCTATCAACTGTCATTCCTTTCTGTTCTGAATGTGTCTGCCTCTAGCAGCAGCCCCTCCTACTCTTCTGTGGCTAATAAACCAGATAATAGAAGTTCATTGGAACTGTGTGTTTAAAAAAAATGTGGAAGAGGGGGGCCAATACGCTGAGAGACAGCGCCAGGGTAGGGGGTGTGCGCTGAGTAAAGTACCTAAGTTTCTGTACATGAAATGCATGTCAATGATTCTGGCAACTGAAAGCCTGCTGATTTCCAGGCTCTTGCCTCGGTTTTGGACGGCTGAAGTTTCCAAATAACTGACCTTCGAATATGGGAGGTGTTGTGATACTTAGCCAAGAAAAGAGCCACTCCAAGTTGATAGTGAGCACTGAGCTCTGCTTAGAAACTCAAATGAAAAGTTTGGTTGTTGGTGTTTTTGTGGAGTTTTTTTTAAGCCCAAGAGAGCCTACAGTCCAAAAAATTCAATTTCTTAGTTTATAAGTCATTCCCTGGCACAGATGTCAAATTGCAGTCATTTTTCAGGCATTCTGTCTGCCTGTAACCCTCAAGTAGCTGCTTGCCTGTTTAAAGGGTATGTGTAGGCTCCCCTGTTTTGTGATGCTGTAACATGAAATGGATGGGGATTGGGGAAAATGGTGAAGTAACCAAGCTTCCCCCTTGTCACTGAAAGAACAGCCTTGGCCCGGGTAGATAGGCAGCGCGCAGGTAGGCAGGCAGGCAGCCGGCTGACTGCTCTGGGCATGAGAAGCCCAAGAAAATCAGCGTTAGATTCAATCCCTGGAGTGAAAGTTTCCAGAATCCTTTTGATTAGCACCAAGCGAGTTTGTCGCCACACTCAGAAGTTTGACGAGGAAAAGCCATCATGTTGTGTCCAAGGATGCAAAGGCAGGGACTGGGGCACCTGTGGCCCAGAAGTGGCTTAAACGGGAGCTCAGCCTAGCATGGCCCTGATGACTTTTCCAGAATCCTGAGCACATGTTCTGGAAGGGTCATAGGCTCCTATGACCCTTTGCACCCCCCAGAATGGGGAGGGGCCCCGCACCTGCCCAGCCAGCCATGTGGAAACTCTGGGCCTGCCCTGCCAAAGAAAACAGCCCTGCCCGCCCTCCACCCCCAGTCCTTATGCTCAGAAGGGCCTCTGTCTTCCCACGTCGAGGCCTGCCGACCAGATGTGGGCCTGGGGGATGGCAGGCAGGCCCAAGGAGCCAGGGGGCCATTTAATCTGCAATTGGGCCCTGTGCACACCCCACCTGCCCGCCTACTCCTCCTTGACAACTGCACAGCTGAAAAGTACTCTTAGAGGAAATGGACCCTCCGTTCATCTCCATGCCCTGAATCACAAGATCCCAAAAAAGGTGCATCACTTTAGAAAGACTTTGTTGTCCTGGGCCCATTGCCTTGAGCAGTTTGCTTCACTCCTGCTTTAGAGGCAGGACTGGGACAGACAGTTATTCTAACTCTGTCCATTACAGCCAGCACGTGTAGAGCAATGAGACTACAATGAAAGGTATTTGGAGGACACCACGTGAAAGCAATTCCATGACATAGGGCAGGGAGTGCTGGCTCCCCAGCCGCCCCAGCACAGGCCCCAGCCAGGACGGCTGCTCTGATGTCAGAACTGGACTGTGGTCTCTACTCAGCTGAGGGCTGTCTCTAGACCCCTAGACCCTCCTCCCTGGAATCGCAGGTGATGTCTGACAGGGTAGGAAGGAGGATAGGAAGGGGGATAGGGAGAGCCCTGGCTGATGCTGTCTGGGCAGCCTTGGGGAACAGCTTGGGGGTCAGAGGCTAATGGCCCGAGGCCCGCGGCTCCCTTCACCTGCAGACACTGGTTGGCCTGGTACTTATTCTGCACTGTCCAGCTTGGCCCTCCTGTCCAATCAGAAGAAAAAGTCACCCTCCAAGTGTGCATTCCAGTTGAAAAGATGCTGATGAAATCCCATTAATGCTTTATCATCTGCAACCAACTGGCTCTATCCCAGGCCACGTCGGGGGCTGCTTACTTGTCTTACCTCCTCCCTACCTCCTCACATACACCATTAAGTTCTAATAAATGATAAAATGTCATAGTGCAATAGGAGGAGGGTCATCAACGGACAAGGGTTTTGAAGAAACTTCAAGAAGACAGGGGGTAGATGGTGGAAGTATAGAAGTGAAGCCACAGCCTAGAATAAAAATACAGCAAGAATTCTGGAGCTGGTAGGGAGCAGGCCTGCCAGGCAGAACCCAGAAGGCTTTCCAGATTTGAAATGCAGGTACCATAGAAAGCAGACTGACAACTGATGCCAAAACTGGGGATTGCTAAAAGAATCGCTAACGGTGGGCCCCACCTTCCCCACTCGCCAGCCATTACCTGGCAGAAGATCTTAGAGCCAAGCCTAAAAGGAACGGCTCATCTTTAAAGATGTTGACACTTGTGAAGATACAATAGTAGTGGAATGGAGAATCCTTTCCCCTGTTCTTGATGCTGTATTTATACCTCAATTGAAGGACAAAATAGAGATGGCTCCTGATCACCAGAAAGGGAGTGACGTGCCAGGGTCTTCACCCATGTAGGTGGCCCCACTATAAGACCTTCCCTGTCACCTACCCTGCTGACAGGGGCTGCCCTGTGCACGGCACAGGCAGGGGGACACCGTCATCAGGAGTGGGACCTCACCCCAGAAGACACCCCTTGGCAACACATCGTAAACCAGCAGACCACATCCAACCAGCCCAGAGCTTCCAGGCCAAGTCATCCCAGCAGCTGCAGCCCATTGGCCTCACTGGAAACTCGGCTTGCCTCTCACAGGATGCTGTGCCCTTTGAGGGCCTTGGAAGCCTTCTCTGTTTTCTTCTGCAGAACCTCATCCACAGAATAGACTGCATTCTGTTCCCTGCTTCGACATAAAGCCTTTCCCTTTGTGTCATATTCTTGGTCTCTACTAACTTTCTTTTATTCATGCCTAACGCCTTGAGAACCCTGGGCTGTGGCAGGTGATTAAGCTCCCACTTCAGTCTCACAATCAATCATGCGCAACATTTCAAGAGAAGACAATCTGTTTGGAGCCTTTCATTGTCAGGGTTTAGGGAGTGGGATCATATCAAGTGTTACAGCAGTAAGTATAATAGAATAGATCCTTTTGCCAACAGACTCTTATACGGAAGCCCAATACTCAGAATTGATTAACAAGCTGCTGCTTATGACAGAGCAAGGTGGGGGGGAGAGGAACCAGAGCCCCATCTGCTCAGCTCAGCTTCTCTTGCCCTCCTCATGACCCAGGTTGCCTCCTAAAATGACATTTCCAGGGAGAGCAGTTAGCAATCCCAACTCAGAACAACTAAAAAGTACGTTAACTATATGAAAAAAAAGGTAAATATATTACTTTGTAAAATATGCACAATATAAAATACGAGCAGTTATCCTTACCTGCATCTTGTAAATACCAATAAAATCATAAGTAGATTCAACCAGGCAGAACTCAGCAACCATCTTCATCATCACCACCATCATCCTCACCTACATTTAATGAGAGTGAACCATGAGTCAAGGATAAGTGATTGACATATATTCTATCACTCAATTCAAACAACAAAATCATGCAGCCAGTACTGCTAGTGCCCACATGTTAAAGAACTTGACCAAGGTCCCCTAGCTACTGGGTAGGAGGGGCCAAGATGCAAGCCCAGATCTGCTGGACAGTCTCCTGGTATGCTCTTGGCCACTGTGTTGGACCAGCCCCAATAATATGTACTTGTGTCCTTCTTCATATATTTTCTTAATTTTTTACTTGAGTTAACCACTTCTATAATAATAAAGATATTTTAATTTGAAACCAAAACAGGAAAGAAAGCGGGGGGGAGGGGGGGCGGGTTGAGGGGAGACCTGGCTCCTTAAGTCCAGAAGTGGGCAGGCAGGGATGCCCTGGATAGCTCATCTAGCTGGGGTCACCATGGAGGTGACCCTACATGTCACAAAGGGCGGGCTCAGAGGACATTCCTCACCCCAAGGCGGCTCAGCTTAACCAGGCAGGGTCATCATTCTTCATCATCTTCTTCCCTTCCTACTCATCAGAAACGTTAGAAAAACATATCAAGTATTGTCAAATAACCATTCTGAAAGAAGGGAGAGGGAAGGGGAAGTGTAAGAGGACTAACACTCTTAATTAACCAAAACAGACCATGACTAAAGTCGATGAGTCAATAGACAGCAGTATAGGAACATTATTTAGGAATATGAAGGAAAATACTAGCAGAAACAGATCAAATTAAACTGTTCTCTGGGGAAGGGACAATGGAGGAGGCCAAGAGGCTGGGGCATGAGAGATTGCTGAATTTTTTATAAGCATTTTAGCACTATTTGGCTTTTCAAATCAAGTGCAAATATTTCTTTGATTTGTAAAAAATGACAAAACAAAATAATAAAACCTACCCTCCTTAGTAATCTCCTTTAGCTTAGTGGACTCCAGGAAAGACTTCAGACAGAGAGAATGTGGCTTGATGTGGCTTGTGGAGCCTTGAGATCTGAGACACAGCAGACGGGAGGTGCCTGGTGTTTGGGGAAGAGCACTGGATCTTGAATCAAAAGACCTAGGTTTCCATCTTGGCCTTGGTGCTCCACGCTCTGTGGCCTTGGGCAATATGCGTAACATCTCTGAGCTTCTCTACCCCCATAAGGGCAGGCATCCAGACCCCACAGAACCAAAAAGAGGATTAAATGATGTAAATCCCAACCCAATGATACAAACTAACCTCATGGTGAGGCTATGGGGTTGGGACCTGAGCAGTCTGGGCAAAGTAGGTCAGAGCTGTGGGAAGATGAGCCCTGGGTAAGAGATGCAGGTTGCTCAGCCATGATCCAGGCATTGAGCCCAAGCTCGAGTTTCTGGACTTGAGCTGAAATGTTCTCCTCCCACCACCATGTTACCAAGTTCTCGGAGTATGTTTTAAGTTCTGTGGATTCGAGAGAGAGGTGGTAACCCAGGTGTCCGTCTGCATCCCTCTGTGAGGGGCTCACCCATATCATGAGCCCATCTGACTCAGCATGCGAACTCCTAAACAAAGTCCTTCCTCAAATCTTCTCAACTTAAAATAATTTCCAGCCAGAACCGGTTTGGCTCAGTGGATAGAGCGTCGGCCTGCGGACTCAAGGGTCCCGGGTTCGATTCCGGTCAAGGGCATGTACCTTGGTTGCGGGCACATCCCCAGTGGGGGGCATGCAGGAGGCAGCTGATCGATGTTTCTCTCTCATCGATGTTTCTAACTCTCTATCTGACTCAGCATGCGAACTCCTGAACAAAGTCCTTCCTCCAGTCTTCTCAACTTAAAATAATTTCCAAATCACTTAGCCTTAGAATCAAACTTGGTGAAACCTTAGACCCAAAAGAGAAATCTCCAGCCCTTTCTCCAGGGCAGGGTCCAGCTCACCACTAAGTCAAGCTTTGTCACAGATCTGGTCACAGTTACCATTTTAGGACAATAAGGTCCGGCTTCCCAGGAAGCAGCACAGGGAGCCATTTTTTCCAGGCTCTGAGCATTGAGAACGCACAGCCCAGGGGCTGGCTGCTGAATGCCCGGTTGCCAGGGTCCCTTTTTCCCCTCCTCCAACTGGAATCATAGCCTGCACTAGGTTAGGTGGGAGCGGTCCGGCAGGTCCATGCTCCCATGGGTCGGCTATCCCCTGTTATCAGAGGCCCATGCGCCATCAGACAGCACTGTTCTTGCTGGTATGTCACCATATGAAGAGGTAGGAAGACACCCTGGGAAAAAAGAACCTGAAACAAGACTCCAGACGGGGCCCAAGGCACTCCTACCAGGACAGGGATAAAATGGGGACTAAAGTCTAAAATCTCTCCAAGGTTCTGGGAACACAGCCTTCTCGTTGCATAGGCAGAAGGGAGGACTGATGATACAGGCCTGCAGATTCACTCCCCCCAAAATTAAGTTTATTCTTTGGCACTTCATACTTGGCAAGGGTTAATCACAATGTCAATTAATGCAATGATTAAATTAATAAAATACCCCTGGTTCAGAGGAAACCTCATAGAGACCAGCTTTGATTCCGTGAGCACAAGGTAAGGGACCCAAGAAGGAACACTGCAGAGGGAGGGTTCGAGGAGTAATTACCAGTGACGAAATGTCATTTTCCTTGAGTCAAGTGATTCTCATTTTATTCAAGTGTCCCGGAAACGATGATGAAGATTTTTTTTTTCATTTGGGGGAATTTCTTTTCTGTCCAATAAATAACTTTCAATCATCTGGGTGTTTTTTTTAAGTATTTTGCAATTTCTAAATAATTTTTTTTTAAATCAGGCTGACACTGCCAACTCCTGCTGGTTGGGGTTTTGGGAATCACCTACAGAAAGAGGGCTGCTCCGCTGAGAGCCTGTGTGGGAAACTGGCCTGTATATCCTGTGCCCCGAAGCATCTGTTTCTTCAAAGATGTAGCCGGGGGGCTCAGGGTATGAAGCCAAGCACCTGCCCAAATCCTTGGGAGTAAAGCTGATGGCGTATGTGGTCTGGCCCTCCACAGGGACCTTTGCTTGGGGACTAGACCAGGGGGGCTTATAGCTTTTGGTACTGATGGGTGGGTGGGGCACATAGTGGGCCCTGGTGGTGGTCAGACAGTCCAAGGGCTCGGTGGGACGGATCAGCTGGGGAACGGGCTTGACTGGCTCCATGCGTATGCTGGCCCACTGCTTGTAGTCATCCCTGTTGGTTGTGGAGCTTTCGAAGCGGGGACCTTTCTTGATGCAAACCACTGGTCGGCAGGACTGAGCTGGAGCCCCCTTAGGGTACGTGTAATGGGACTGCACTGTTGTGATAAGGTCCATCTTTTCTTCCGGAGGGACGTAGGGGACAAGAGGTTTGTAGAACAACTGGGGCGTTGGCCACGCTTGGTACTTATCTCGGAACTCAGTGGTGTTAGAGAAGGGTGTGTCTAATATGCAGGACCTGGCTGGAGGCTTCAAGCTCTTGGCTGGCTCCCCCATCAGGCCCCGGAAGCACTGTTTGTGGGTGGTGATGCTTTCAAAGGGGATTTCACAGGGTTTGAACTTCTCTGCCTCATACACAAAACGCTTCTCTATAGGGTGGGCCACGTAGTTCATCTTGTAGTTAGTCAGATCCTCCAGGGGGATGTTACAGGCCTTGAGCATGGCTGGAGGCTTACAGCTCATGGTTTTCACTAGACCCTTTAAAGGGTAATCATCCTGGTGTGTGGTTCTATTTTCAAACCTAGCAGATTCTCGCCGGTATTTGTAGTCTGGACGAATTAGCTCTCGTCTTGGTTGGTTCCAGCCCAAATAATCAGCTGAAAATAAAGCAGAACTGGTAATTATTCATAATTCAATTCATTCAACCTGCATGTATTCCAAGGGGTCTTCAAAGCCATATACCAGTCTCCAGTGAGATGTTCGGTGTCCCAAAAGAAGAACAGACTGGATCCCTCCCCCCCCAACAGGTCAAGCCCTTGATAACTCAACTTTATGGTATCT
>NW_005871192.1:435818-439007 GCF_000147115.1 Myotis lucifugus | reverse complement strand
TACTAACCTCCCTTTCAGGGGTGGGCTGGGGGCCGGGGAGACAGATAATATTTCCCTCTGCTTTTTGGATTCATCCGCAGGCCCACATTTTCCCCACACGGCACGGATGGAGTCGAGTGTCCCTCCGACGTGGTGATTGTGGTAAAAGGGCTGTGACCTTTAGGAGGGTCTAACCCCTCTGCTCCGTGGGCAAGGTGCTTTGGAGGTCAGCCCCGAAAGATTGTGAAGGGGGGATGGGATACAGAGAGACAGGGAATTCCCTACCACCACTTAATGCGTTCCAACCCTTCTCATTCAGGCCTGCCTGGGTGGGGGGGGAAAACGGCCAGTGTCCCTCAACCCATACATTTAATCCACACACTTCCACGGCAATAAGGCCATTGTATTGGTTGGTGAGAGAATATATGCATCTGCTTTTTTATATAGAGCTTATTATATCACAGACAGTTTTCTAAATCCTTTTCTGTGCCAATAATTCTTTTAATATTCAGACTTTTTTAAGGAGGGGGCTCCCACCAATAGCTCCATGTTCAAAAGGCAGAGCGACTAACATACTTGCCAACAACCTTGCCTGCCCAAATGGATCCGCCATTGGGGGGGGGGGGGGGGGGGAGGCGGGTAGGGGGGGTGATGGAAGCCCCAGGATAAAACACCACAAACTCCCATTGTTTGTAACAATAGTTTAGTAGTGTTTCTTGAATAAATACTTTTCAGTTTTCTGTATGCCTTTGGTTTCCTGAGCCCTAAAATGGATGATTTTTTTTACTGTTTTGTCCAGTTTTATTGTTGCTTTTGGGGCAGAGCCTTTGCCAAGTTCCTCACTCCACCACTTTGGAAGTCCTGACATCCCCTTCCCCCCCAGGCACACTCTTAAGTTTATTTTAGGCTAATAATACTACCAACTATTTATTTTAAATTGGCTTCATTTTAATTGAAAATCTAATCTTTCTCCAAGAGCCATTAATGGCTCTATCAGCATCTTGAAAGCATTAGGGGGCCTCCGAGAGAACCATCTCGCTGAATATAAACCACATGTTTCCCGTCAGACTTCAGGCCTCCCTGATATGGGGATATCTACCTGTAGATGCCTTCACGCTGCCTCAAGGTCCGTGGGGGTGGGAAGGACAGGGCTTCTCTGGCCCTCTTCCATGATGGATGAAGTGATAAGAAAACAGGTTCCTAAGCTGAAAGTTGCCTCATGTAATTTCTGATACCCAACAATACAGTTTAAACCACATTATTATCCAACCTTCTAACTTCCTCCACCCAGCATATATTACAAAAAAACCTCCACAAGACCCTGAAAACCTCAGAATTCCACATGACAAACTGTTCATAAGCATGAAAACCATCAGTAAAGCCCTTCAGGGCCAGGGTGTCATGTGGGTAATTGGCAAGAACCTCTTTAAAAGGGATTCCATTCAATAATGTGTCTTAAAAAAAAAAAACTTAGCTAAACCTAAAGCTGAGCATCAAGTAATTACACTCTCAATCTTTCCAATTGCACAGTGTTTTGAAAATGTCAAAATTACAACCAAATGCTGCTGGAGCATATTGTAGTGGTGGTTTTCTAGTAGAGGTGCTGGCCATACGAGTGGAAAGGGGAAAGTTTGCATATTTTCCCTGTAGAACCATAGTAAGTGGAGCATATAGATATAATATAGATGGAACCTATTGAAATACACATATTTAATGAGTTTGGTCTTTGGTTGTTTTTTCTTCCCCCTCTTTGGAAGGAAAATCAATGTATGGCCATAAAACCATAACGTTGCTATGGAAAAAACTTACTAAAGCAGCAAATTTCCACAAGAGACAAACAAGTCATCAAAAGGTGATACTCCAGCCTGGCCAGCGTGGCTCAGTGGTTGAGCGTCAATCTATGAACCGGGAGGTCACAGTTCGATTCCCGGTTGCGGGCTCAATGCCCAGCGGGGGCGCATGCAAGAGGCAGCAGATCAATGTTTCTCTCTCATCGATGTTTCTATTTCTCTCTCCTTTCCTCTCTCTGAAAATTAATAAAAACATTTTTTTAAAAAAGCTGATACTCCAAGAGATAAGGCAAGGGCCCCTCACACATACAAGAGGTTGTGCACGACTTATGCAAGGGCAGGTAAATGCCATGGGTCTTCCCCAAGCCTTCACTCGAGTTCTTGGTCAGGAATCACAGAGTAATCGGCTGGGTGAGGATTTGTGCAAATCCAGGGCCATTGTGTCACCGGAGCCCTTGTAAACAATGGTCCAGAACCGCTCATGAATGCACTTCCTCACTAAGCCCACCTTGGTAGCGTCATCCCCTTTGTAATGTGCTAAATGCTGGGAAAACATATGCTGGCCATTCAAGGCCCAGTTTTGGAAGCCATTATATATGATAGGGGAGTAAGGGGGCAAAGCAACCATTTACATTAACAGAGTATGTTAAGTATATATTATTCCAAAAAACTATTAAGACACATAGGTTGCTAACAGGCACCTATAGATCAAATCTAACTACAAGTACATTTCATTGGCTACATACTGATTTGTTTGCTTTTACATCTGCATTTCAAGGGGGAAAAGGAGAAGAATATAGGGGTTTCTCAATTTTAACTTTGTCAGTAGGGAAAGGCCAGCCACCATTTCATTTTAGCAGTGGAACATTATTCTCTGGTTTGCAGAGGGAAATTTTAGATGTAACTGTTTGGAGAAGGTGAGGAATATGGGAGAGCTGGAGTGGGAAGAGATTAAAGCATATGTATTAGGTTGCGTTTTTTCTGTTTATTTTGAATATTTTGCTGGAATAAAGAGGGAGGAGTGTCTTCAAATAACAACAATGGTATACTGTACCCTTGCCAACCCCTAAGGTAAGCAAGGAGCATTTCTCACTCCCAGCCCTGTCCTGCACCTAGGGAAGTGAGGGGAGGGGAACTGGGCTGCTCACGCAGTTGCTCTAAAGAGCCTCTAACTAAGCCAAGATTCACAAATCCAGGAGGGCCATCGAAAGGGCGTGGAGGAAAGGAGAGTTTGTAGCTAAAAGTGCCTGCTCCCTCCCCCATCAGAAGTAAGGGCTCCTTCCTGCCGGCTCAGTGTCCATGGTGCCATTTTTGCCTTCCGTAGACACTGAATGAAAAAGAAGAATCAGGAGGCAAGAGTGCCATGACCATGTGCCTGGTACTACTGGCTCCTTTGTAAACCATCTACTACAGTGCCTGC
>NW_005871192.1:415536-434737 GCF_000147115.1 Myotis lucifugus | reverse complement strand
CTCCCCACCCCACCCCGACTCAAGCCTCCCCACTCTTTTGCCTAAGTGTTTGGCTTGACTACATAAAAGCAACTGTTAGCACAGTTGTTTAGAGATTCCACAGACATGTTACATGTACAGGTCAGCATGTATCCTAGGGAATCTATGTGCATCGTAAGCAGAAAAGTTACTGATAAGCCTGGCCTCCATTCCCCATGGCCTCAGCCTATGGCTTGTGCTCCATAGAGTGACTGCTACATTGCTTGCACCACACATACGACGCCATGTCCTGTGTCCCTACCAGATTCAAAAGTCACATAAGGTCACTGTGCTTCCTTCACAGTCCCTAATGCCACGTCTAAGATGTATGTAGTAGATGCTCAATAAAGAATGAATCAACCCCATTTATATAAAATTCAAAACTGTCAAAACTAGTTTATGGTGTTAAAAGTCAGCACGATGGCTCTATCCTGGGTAGGGAGGGTAACTGGATGGGAGTATCAATGTTATATTTCTTGGTCTGGGTGCTGTTTGCATGGATGTGTTCAGTCAAAATTCATTGGTCTATGCACAGCAAAGAAAACCATCAACAAGAAAAAAAACAACCTGCTGAATGGGAGAATATATTTGGCAATGATTCATCCAATAAGGACTTAATATCCAAAATTTATTAAAAACTCACACAACTCAACACCAAAAAACAACAACAAACAATTCAATTAAAAAATGGGCAGAGGACCTGAATAGACACTTTCTATAAAAACGACATGCAGATGGCCAATAGACGTATGAAAAGATGCTCAGCATCACTAATTGTCAAAAAAGTACAAATTAAACCACAATTAAATATCACCTCACACCTGTCAGAATGGCTATCATCAATAAATCAACAAACAACATGTGTTGTTGAGCATGTGAAGAAAAGGGAACACTCGTGTACTGTTGGTGGAAAATCAGTAAGGAGTGTCCTCAAACAATGGGACTGCCTTAAGACCCAGTGATTCCACCTCTGGGGATAGATCTGACAAAACCCAAAACACTAATTTGACAGAATATATGCACCCCTATGTTCACTGCAGCATTATTTACAATAGCCAAGATAGGGAAGCAACCCAAGTGCCCGTCAACCCAAGTGGGTAAAATTGTTGTGGGACACCTTACCCGTGGGCTGTGAGCACTGAAGGGGGTTGCACAGTGCAAACAAACATATATAAATTGAACATTACTCGGCCATAAAAAAGAATGAAATCTTCCCATTTGCGACAGAATGGATGGACCTAGAACGTATTATGCTGTGAAATAAGTCAGTCAGAGAAAGACAAATCATCTGATTTCACTTATATATGCAATCTAAAGAACAAAATGAATGAACAAACAAAATTGAAACAGACTTTTAGACCAGAGAGCCCACCAGAGGGGATGGGGGTGGGGGGGGACTGGGTGAGAAAGGTGAAGGGATTAAGAAGTACAAATTGGTAGTTACAAAATAGTCATGGGAGCTAAAGTACAGCATAGAAAATACATTCAATAATATTGTAATATCAATGTATGGTGCCAAGTGGGTACTAGAAATATTGGCGGGAACACTTTGTAAAGTACTATATGATTGTCTAACCAATATGGTATACACCTGAAACTAATACAAAATAATACTGAATGTAAACTAATTTAAAAAGAAATTAAACAAATAAAAAAGAAATAAATGGCCCTGGCCTGGTGGCTCTGTTGGTTGGAGCATCCATCCCGAACACCAAAATTCCTGATCAGGGCCCATACCTAGGTTGTGAGTTCAATCCCAGTCAGGGTGCGTATGGGAGGCAATCAAACCGATCAATGTTTCTCTCTCTCCCCTTCCCTCTAAAATCAATAAAAACATATCCTCAGATGAGAATTTAAAAAATAAATAAATTATAACTGGGAAAACAAAAAAAAATAAATACTTCTTAAATGGAGTTTAAAAAGTCATTAGTCTGTATAATTGGGATTTGTACATTTTTTCTGTCTATATGTTATGTTTCCATAATTTTTTAAATGATAAATCAATCAATCACTCCACTGAAATGCTTCCCCAATGTAGGACTTCAACAAGCTAAAGCAGGCACTGGCAAAGATGTTCTAGAAGAGGGAAGACATGAAATGTCTTAGGCCTTGCATGCCCCACGGTCTCCATCACAACTACTGGGCTTTTGCTGTCGCACCAAGGAGCCACAGATAATGTGGAAATGAACAAGTGTGGCTGTGTCCCAACACAACGTCCTGATGAACATTGACCTTTGAATTTTGTATCGTTTCCACACATCCTGAACCAGTCTTGAGTTTTGTTGAGCATTCAAATTTTAAAAACCATTCTTAGCTCTCCAGCTGTGCAAGAATGGGCTCAGGCCCACCGAGGCCCACAGGAAGTGTGTGCCCGACCCCGGCACTAAGCGGGCGTGCATGTCAAACACATCTCCCGGCCTGCGTCCGGCTCAGCCTGTCCCTCGTCCCTCCCCCAAGCTGCCCCCCAGCATCTCCCACCTTTGTAAGTGGGCAGAGACTCCATCCTGTCACCACATGGATATTTACTGTCCCGAGGTTTGATGGGCTCCACTCGACAGATGGGATAGGGGTTGTAATCTTGCTTATACGTCGTGAGCAGATCCATATTCTCTTCACTTGGGACGAACTGGTCCGGCTGGTAGATCTTCACTGGTAACACTTTGTGGGGCCCAAAATCTCTCCTGTAACGAAAACAAGCACATGCACGGGGCCCCTGGCTCAGGTACGGCTCTTGGTTTCCACTCGGCCCAATTCCACAAATGTCCGCTAAGAATGATCTACTCCATCCCCCCGACTGCTCTTCCTCCTCTGTTGCCCACTTTCGAGAAAGACACCCCATTCTCTCCTCACCCACCCCAGGCTCCAGGACACCATCTGGATTCACCCCGCACGGCTCCAGTCACTCACCAGCGACGGCCCCTCCACCTCATCAGTCTGTCTTCCCTCCAAGGCTCAGACCCTGACCATTCCTCACTTGATCAGGTGACAGCTGACTGCCTGGCTTTCCTGCTTCCTTATGGCCACTTCTACTTCAATCCCCTGAGTTGGCCAGAATCAGCCCTCTAACCTGAAAATCAGGTCATTTCACTCCCCAGCTTAAAACCCTTCCCGATAAAGCCCAGCCTGCTAGCATGGTGTGTAAGCTTTGCTGGCCCTGGATCTGCCTTACTCCCCAGCCGCATCTCCCACCGCCTCCGGGCCACATTCCACTCCAACCACCCTGGGCCACTGAGAAGGCCTCTCCTCTGCATCAGCTCTTCCTGCCTTCCTTCCCCCCAAATCCCCTCACTGTGGAGCTAACTCTATTTTTTCAGACACCACCACTTCCTTCTCTGTGCTCCCATAGCTTCTCCTGCTAACATCTATTTCCTTCCCCTGCTTGACCTTACAGAAAACCCAGAAGAGCAGAACAGTACATAAAGGGAGACACTGATGCCCTAACCCAGTGGTCGGCAAACTCATTAGTCAACAGAGCCAAATATCAACAGTACAACGATTGAAATTTCCTTTGAGAGCCAAATTTTTTAAACTTAAACTATATAGGTAGGTACACTGTTATTAACTTAATTAGGGTACTCCTAAGGCTTAGGAAGAGCCACAGTCAAGGGGCCAAAGAGCTGCATGTGGCTCGCGAGCCACAGTTTGCTGACCACGGCCCTAACCGGTTTGGCTCAGTGGATAGAGCATCGGCCCACGGACTGAAGGGTCCCAGGTTTGATTCTGGCCAAGGGCATGTACCTTGGTTGCAGGCACATCCCCAGTAGGAGGTGTGCAGGAGGCAGCTGATCGATGTTTCTTTCTCATCGATGTTTACAACTCTCTATCCCTCTCCCTTCCTCTCTGTGAAAAATCAATAAAATATATTTAAAAATAAAAAAATAATAATAGACGAAACCAAGATGGCGGCATAGGTTAATGCGGGAGTTTGCTGCCTCGAACAACCACTTCAAAAATACAACTAAAAGACGGAACGGACATCATCCAGAACCACAGGAAGGCTGGCTGAGTGGAAGTTCTACAACTAGGAGGAACCGAGAATCAGAGGAGGCGCAGTGCTGAAGTAAAATACTAAGGTGCGGAGTGCGCGCAGCACAGGCTGGTGGCTGAGGGCGCGATTGTCTGTTTCAATCCGGAGGGAGCCTCAGACTCTGAGCTCCAGATCTGGGAGAGTCTCTAGGGACCCAGACTCAAACAGGAGAAGCAGGACTGTCTGGCTACCGTCCCTCCGAGGTTTGCAGCAGTTGCTGGGACAGAGAGGCAGAGCCCCTGGGGACGGACTGAGAGCAGCCATAACTGCTCCCTCCTCCGCCCTGTTGATCCCGTGGGACCCGCCCCGCCCAAGCCCTGCACAGAGGCATTTGCCAGATAGCCTCAGGCAAAGGCTGGATTAGCACCTCCCTAGAGGACACAAGTTCTTCCACTGCAAACACAGCTGATTATCACAGCCAGTCGGCCTGGAAGTCAAATCCCTCTAGTATTAACTACAACAATCAAGGCTTAACTACAACAAGACTGCACACAAAGACCACTAGGGGGTGTACCAAGAAAGCGTAAAAAATGCGGAGACAAAGAAACAGGACAAAACTATCAAGGGAGGATATTGAGTTCAGAACCACACTTTTGAGGTCTCTCAAGAGGCTTCTAGAGTCTGTCGATAAACTTGATGAGATGTACAGGAAATCTAATGAGACCCTCGATGGTGTGATAAAGGACCATCTAGAAAGTAAGCATACACTGACTGAAATAAAGAATATTATACAGACTCCCAACAGCAGACCAGAGGAGCGCAAGAATCAAGTCAAAGATTTGAAATGCGAAGAAGCAAGAAACACCCAACCGGAAAAGCAAAATGAAAAAAGAACCCAAAAATACGAAGATAGTGTAAGGAGCCTCTGGGACAGCTTCAAACGTACCAACATCAGAATTATAGGGGTACCAGAAGATGAGAGAGAGCAAGATATTGAAAAGCTATTTGAAGAAATAATGACAGAAAACTTCCCCCACCTGGTGAAAGAAATAGACTTACAAGTCCAGGAAGTGCAGAGAACCCCAAACAAAAGGAATCCAAAGAGGACCACACCAAGACACATCATAATTAAAATGCCAAGAGCAAAAGACAAAGAGAGAATCCTAAAAGCAGCAAGAGAAAGAAACTCAGTTACCTACAAGGGAATACCCATACGACTGTCAGCTGATTTCTCAACAGAAACTTTGCAGGCCAGAAGGGAGTGGCAAGAAATATTCAAAGTGATGAATAGCAAGAACCTACAACCAAGATTACTTTATCCAGCAAAGCTATCATTCAGAATTAAAGGTCAGATAAAGAGCTTCACAGATAAAGAAAAACTAAAGGAGTTCATCACCACCAAACCAGTATTATACGAAATGCTGAAAGGTATCCTTTAAGAAGAGAAAGAAGAAGAAAAAGATAAAGATACAAATTATGAACAACAAATATGCATCTATCAACAAGTGAATCTAAGAATCAAGTGAATAAATAATCTGATGTACAGAATGAACTGGTGATTATAATAGAATCAGGGACATAGAAAGGGAACGGACTATTCTTAGGGGGAAAAGGGGTGTGGGAGATGCGGGAAGAGACTGGACAAAAATCGTGCACCTATGGATGAGGACAGTGGGTGGGGAGTGAGGGCGGAGGGTGGGGTGGGAGCTGGAAGGAGGGGAGTTATGGGGGGGAAAAAAGAGGAACAAATGTAATAATCTGAACAATAAAGATTTAATTAAAAAAATAAAATAAAATAAAATAAAATAATAATAATAATAATAATAATAAATAAAGGGAGACACTGAGCCTTTCATTTCCCTGCTCCCTGCCACCAGTGCCCTCATCATCGCAGGGAGCAGGGAACAGTGGGATGAAAAAGCGAGATGGCCTTCACTAAATGGGAAACACTCCCTTCCCTAAGCGTCCCACAGCTACAGGGAGGCCCACAGCTCGCTGTACCTGGGTCACCCTGGCGACACCAGGGCTGGGCTGGGGCTTCCAGTCCCCACCAGGGCGATCCTGACTTGCAATTGTCGTGCAGACTCTCCTAAGCAAATATTTCCCCCCAAGGGCTCTGCTTTACAGGACAGCCTGGTTTGGCCTGGAACCCATTTATTAACCTGGACAAGGGGCGGTAGACGGGCCCTGATGGTGTTTGCCAAAGCACCCTCGCCAAGGGAGGGGGGAGGTTTCCGGACAGGAAAACATCAGGCCCAAACACCAATAAAACCCACTTCCCGGCCGAAATCTGGAGCAGCATTACTGAGCCACGCTTGACTAGCAAAGGTAACACGCTCCACTGTAACCTGTCTTGCATGAATTATATACATGGTTGTCCATAAACCCAAACCCGGGCCTGAAAATGCTTGGTGGGATGGGGGCAGTGAGTGAGGAAGCAGGAGAACTAGTCTCCCTAGGGCTCTGCGGAGGAAATGGGAGATGCTTCAGTTGAACTCCCAGTAACACCCTCTGGGTAGATTTAAAAATATCTCTGGGCAGCAGTTACAGGTCTTCAGCCTGGGCTCCCTTCCCCCGAGCCCCTTGTGGGTAAACAGGAGGAGGAAGCTGAGTGACCTGAGGCCGCTGGCAGCCGGCTGTGTACAACTGGGACTTCAGAGAGAGCAGCTAAATGAGAACCCCAGGGTCAGTCCACACTTGCATCCTTCTTAGTGTAGCTCATGCCAAGGTCTGCTTACTGCTCAGCCAACCGCAGCAGCGGGCTCGGAGGGCCTAGGCAGCACAGAGAAATGGCAGTTTCCAGAAAGCCCGGTCTGATAGTGATGACTGCATGGCAGCTTTTATCAGAGAGTTTGTGTTCTCAGGGGAAGGCTCCCAAGTTACAGGTGAGCTCTCCTCCTTCCCAAAAGGGATGGGAAAGCCCTAGCCAGTTTGGCTCAGTGGATAGAGTGTTGACTCTTGGACTGAAGGGTCAAGGGTCTGATTCCGGTCAAGGTCATGTACCTTGGTTGCAGGCTCAATCCCTGGTCAGGGCTCATGTGGGAGGCAACCAATTGATGTGTCTCTCTCACATTGATATTTCTCTCTCTGTGTCTCTCCCCCTCCCTTCTCTAAAAATCAATGGAAAATATCCTTGGGTGAGGATTAACAAACAAACAAAAGGGGTGGGGAGAAGTCTGGAGGCAGCAGAGACCACACACACACACACACACACACACACACACACACATACACACACACACCCGCCTGCATAAACCCATGTTCATCGATGGCTACCCCAGGGTTCAGCCCTGTACCAAGAAGGAGGATCAGGAGATGCCAAGGGCAAGTGGTAAGAAACAAGGCCCAAGGCCCAAGCTGCACCCCTCCCAACCCCAGAGCATCCAGGAGTGCTTTCCAGTCACCGGACCCTGCACACAGGTCATGACATCCTCCTCCGCCGTTACTCCCCCAAGGGAGCCAGCTTCTCCTTCAAGATACCGTGAAAACCTTCCTTCAAGGGCTTCCTTCATTGCACTTAACGCCCTACTTCCTGCTGTTTCTATAGAAAAAGAGCAGGAAAATGCCCGGAATCAAATACCGGTTCATGGACTGTCCTGAAGCTGGTTGCTCAAAGGCAAAAGCTGATTCAGCACAGTCCTTGCTCACTGTGTTGAGGGAAAATTGTTCCCCGAGCGTCCTTCTCCAGTACAAAATGTAAGTCCCTGTGAAAGCACATCTATGATTGAATATACTAATCAGCTATAACTAAGAAAAACGATCTTGAGGGGGAAATGATCTATTTCTGAAGGGCGGAAAGGTTTTCAGTTGAGCTCATTTATACCCCACCCAAAAATATTTGCTGCGGCTTAAGAGTGAATTTAATCTGAATTTATGTTCCTCATTGTGTTTTTATGTTAAGGACATTCCCTGAAACCTATCATTAACCAAAACGCAACTGCACGTCCCCAATCTCACATAATCCTACACCCTTTAAGGTCACAAGAGAAAAGTCTATTTTATCCTTCCCAGAAATTGCTCGCATTTAGTAGCTTTTTTTTTTTTTAACAACACTCCCCTCACTTCCTGTGTTGCATTTCTTAGTCCCTGTGCCCATTGTGCCTAAGAACCAAGAAAAAAAATTGGTCAAAGATGTTAGGTTTCTTTCAGGTGTGGAGCCATAAAAGTGATATAGTATGGAGGGCGGAGAGAGAGAGCCTGAGTTAAGTAAAGGTTAAAGTGGCCTGCTGGGAAGGTCGTAGCAACTGACTCCCAATCACTAGGCAAAGCTACAGGAAGGTGTTGGACAAGAGTCTGACAAAAAGAAAGAAGAAATAACAAAGCCAACCAGCTTGGGAGCCTGGAAATAGAGCCAAGAAGATTTCACAGCGATAAAGGGGCCATGAAATACTTTTTTAAAAAACTGATTATTAATGTTTATCTATGAAAACTTCAGAATTTGTTTGTGTGCCCAACTAATCAATCATATTAAATGGAATCCATTTTTAAAAGTTCCTCCTCACCCTGGCTGGTGTTTCTCAGTGGTTAGAGCGTCAGCCTGCACACCAGAGGGTCTTGGGTTCGATTCCTAGTCAAGGGCAGGTACCTGGGTTGCAGTTCCATCCCTGCCCTGAGTTAGGGGGTGAGTGGGAAGCAACCAATTGATGTGTCTCTCTCACATCGATGGTTCTCTCTCTCCTCCCTTTGCCCTTCCCTTCCACTCTCTCTAAAAATCAATGGAAAAAATATCTTCACTCCTCCAGTGAGGATTTGAAAAGAAAGAAGAAGAGTTCCTCCTCTTGCCCAAAGCCAATCTCTTCACCGCTACCCTAAAACCCCTCCCTCTTTCATGGAAACCTCATCGATGGACCATCTCCTGGTCTGTGCTTAACCCTTTTCCTTTACTGCCTCCTTTCTGTCAGTATTTAAACATGCTCCATCCTTTCTAAACTTTAAGGAGAAAAAATAAAATAGGACACGAGTCCACTCCCCTCCAGTCCTCTCTCCCTGCCTTCTCTCTCCTAGAAAGGGTTGTCTACAGATACAGACTTGCCTTCCTCACCTCCCATCATGCTCCACCCATCAGCTCTGATTCTACTCCTTCCTTGCTCTAGGTGAGGCTTGAATGTATCCAAATCTAGTCACTGCTCTGCAGGCCTTTAACCTCCTGCACCATCTTCATATTATCCATCCTCTCTCTCATTTTTTAAACGCTCTTTCCCTAGACTTCTGAGATACTCCTCATGACCTGTCCTCTTTCTTAATATGGCGTTTTGCTCTTTGTCGATCAATTGATTTGATTTCATTACTTCCATGTAGAATTCTAAAATTTCCCAGAGTGAAAAAGCACCCGCTAAGAAAACCATTATGTCACCCCGGGCAGGTTGGGGAGCCCATCCCAGCGCACTGAGGAAGGTCCCTAGGCTGAGTCTAAGGGCTTGATTCTTGTCGCTGATCCTGCTAAGAACAAACTGGGCCCTCCTTGTCTTCACAATGAAAGACAGAGTTCCAAGCACCTGCCTCCAGGACTCAGGCTACATAGTTCCTGTCTCCTGCTCTACTCTCTCATCACCTTGACCCCCACTAAAGCTGAGGCTAACATCTGTCACCGCTTCATATAAGCGCTGGACAAAATATAAACACAACTACCTGTCAGCACTAAAGAGCAACCAAGATAGGAAGATTCTGGAGCAGAATCAACGGGTGAAAGAAGGGAATGGCGCTGGGTGAGCCTCTGTGGGAGTTCCCACTTTGTTTCAAGGCCTCCATCTGAAGGCGGGCTCCGTGCTAGGTAAGGCAGCTCAAATGGGAATAGAACACCTTCCGTCTCTCTTGACTGAAGAACCAGAGGACCAAATTTTGAGGCAACCACAGGTACCAGAAAGTGAAGAAGGGATCCTGGAAAGGAGAGAACCAGAGACAAGAAGCTCAAATTTTATCTATCACTGGGCCCAAATTTTTAAAAGACAAAAAAAGATACTTTAATCAATAAGAAATTTTTTTAAAAAAGAACTGAACTGGCCGAAACCGGTTTGGCTCAGTGGATAGAGCGTCGGCCTGCGGACTGAAGGGTCCCAGGTTCGATTCCAGTCAAGGGCATGTACCTGGGTTGCGGGCACATCCTCAGTAGGAGATGTGCAGGAGGCAGCTGATCGATGTTTCTCTCTCATCGATGTTTCTAACTCTCTATCTCTCTCCCTTCCTCTCTGTAAAAAATCAATAAAATATATATAAAAAAACAAAAACAAAAACTGAACTGAGATTTAAGCTGCCACCCAAGACAGAGTTTGCATTTTCACTCAGTCCAATCACGTTACCCCCTATCTGCTCTAAAAAGAAGAAAAAACACCTTCAGCAGGGAATATAGAAAAATCTAGTCTCCACTATATGACATTAACAATGTACAGGATCAATCCAAAATTACCTGGCATACATACAAATGTGACCCACTCTCAAGAAAGAAAAAGATAAATCATGAGGACCAACCCAAACAGACCCAGATGTTAGAACCAACGCAGCTATTTAACTATGCTCAATTACAAAAGGCAAAATGAGGTCATAATGAATTAAAAGGAAACTACAGAAGGCAAACAGTATCGAAATAAAAAGAACCAAATGTAAACCCTAAAACTGAAAATACAATATCTGAAATAAAACATCCACTGGATGGGCTTAAAATTAGAATGGAGGTGGAGGAAAGATTCAGTAAACTTGAAAACAGATGAATAGAAACTATCCATACTAAAGAACAAAGAGAAAAGAGATTGGGGGAGGGGGGAAATGAACAGGGACAGAAAAAAATAAATACTTGAAGAAATAATGGGCAAATTGTCCCCAAATTTAATCAAAGACACACAGCATCAAAGGCTCTGAAATTGCTCAGGCAAGTCTAGTGCTGAGACCTATTTCTGCATGTCTTCATTAATTCTCGGGTCAGTGTACAGAGGGGAGTAAGCATATCCCTTGGAGTATAGGTCTGAGTAGAAAGCCAAGTATATTTGAACAGAAAATGTGTAAAATTCCATGGGTGGGGAAAGACTGAAGTCTACTAGCAACTTTCTTGCTTCTTTCCTGGCTTTTGAAGAGGGTACCAACTGCCCTTTCTCTCTTAGCTCTTGCCTCCCTGACTCCTCAGTTTACCTGAAAGTCTTGTCAGTAAATGAAGAAATGTGCACTGCCAACTTCCTGCCTTCCACCCTTCAGCCAAACCTATCAAGTCTCACCCTGCAATCTTCCCACACACATGTGCACCTCCAATTCCCCCTGACCATGGTCTCCCTTTATTTTTTTTAATATATTTTATTGATTTTTTACAGAGAGGAACAGAGAGGAAGGGAGAGGGATAGAGAGTTAGAAACATCGATGAGAGAGAAACATCGATCAGCTGCCTCCTGCACACTCCCTACTGGGTATGTGCCCGCAACCAAGGTACATGCCCTTGACTGGAATTGAACCTGGGACCCTTGAGTCCTCAGGCCAATGCTCTATCCACTGAGCCAAACCGGTTAGGGCCATGGTCTCCCTTACAGTGGTTCTCAACCTGTGGGTCGCGACCCCTGAAAATACTTCCTGCATATCAGATATTTACATTACGATTCATAACAGTAGCAAAATTACAGTTATGAAGTAGCAACGAAAATAATTTTATGGTTGGGGGTCACCACAACATGAGGAACCGTATTAAAGGGTCGCGGCATTAAGAAGGTTGAGAACCACTAGAATAAAGGTCTCACACCATCTTGAGGACTCACTTCTTTCCTATGAAGTTATCCACTTTGCCCATCTTAAAGGATCTGGCTTTCCTAACAGAAATAATGTCACAAAACGGGGCCCAAGTGTTTTGCAGAATGACACGCCTAAGGGGAAATGAGGCTTGAAGTACAAACCTCTTCTTCATAAATTGGTCTCAGGTCTATCTGAACCAAAGGCAGATCCCATGTGGAAGAATTACCAAGGGCTGCCAGAAAGCGTCATAGTAAGGGGGTGGGGGCTGAAAATTACAAGCCCTCTCCTTACGGCACCTGCTGTAAATCCCCAAGATTTACAGTCAGCAAGAGTTGTGTGCAGCTGTACTCACGCCTCATGCTGGGATGATAACCTTTCCAGAAACCAGGTGTTTTTTGTGTCTGGGCTTAATCACCAAAGCCAGCCAAGCCCTGGGTCACGTGACTTCATTATGCAGCAGGTGGCAGCCCCACGGCCAGTCTCAGAAACCAAGCCAGGTCAGCCTTTAGATAGCGATGTGGGTGGGACATTCTGGTAATAAGGGACCCAAGGGCAGAGGGATGACAATCCATGCAGACACCGTGTGTGCAGGCACAGGGCTGACCCATCCCATCCCCCAGAGGCCTCTGGGGGGGGGGGGGTACCCAGAAGACAGCTTCTCTGCATTCCTTGACAGGGAATCGTTTTGTTGTATGTACAGATACATGAATCAGAGTCTCTGCTGAGTTTGTAAGGCTCAGAAAAGAAGGTTGACAAAATCGTGATGTCTGTTCATTTATCTCAAAAGGAACTCACTGGAAATCAAATAAAGAAAGCTTCCTGATAGGGCCATCGTTTTGTTGGTCTGTGATCACTAGTGCCCAGCATGGAAGACACAGGCCTGAGAAATGATTAAATTGACGTTAAGGAGAGAGAAGAGATTCCTCTGCTTATTTCTCCCCGAGTTCTCTTTCCGGGAAGAAAACACAGGACAGGAGAGACGCAGTTCTGCTCTTTCCCCTCCCAGGGGAACCTTGCTCCTACCCCTTCTTCTTTTTAAGGCCCCTAGGATCATGAACAACTTGTTTTGGAAATTCTTTCAGTTTCTGCATTCCTCCACTTGGGCCACGTCTTGACATGAATGATATGGTTACTGTGGCTCTGACAAGAACAGAGGGGCCTTCTGGGTGATATGTTTGTTGTTGGAAGTGACGGGAGGCAAGGGTCATTTAGGACAGGTCAGAGGGGAAGTTTTTGTTTTGCAAAGCACCATCAGGAGGCCAGAGGGCCTGTGGGGCTCCATCTGGGGGCTCAGCCAGGTGACGGAGCACGGCTCCCGCCCCAGAGAGAGGGTTTATCCTCTTCTCCTGAGCTTGTGGGCAACAAACAGAAATCATTCGTCAACACGCAACCCTCAGACACCCTTTCTGTATTTCCAGGACATGAAACAGATCCCTAATGTGATATCATCTGAAGCTGTGCTGTGCTTTACATGCGCAGGGCGCTCTTCATTTCCTGCAAATTGGGTATAAACAGATGAGAAACCCAGTATCTAGAGGCTGCATGTGGTGTTCGCAAGCCCTTTCTCAACACAGCTAATCCTTTACTACCAATTACATGTCTCTCATGCATATGCCAAGGACTTTTCATTCATGTTAATCACGGTTTCTTAAAAGGAAAAGCAATGTTCTGAAAGGGTTCACAGCTCTGGTTGTGGTCTTCAGCCTCTTAGGAACTAAGAGTGCTTTATTTTCTTCGTAAAGTGAGGCCAAGCGTTAAGGTTCATATTGTTTAAAAAGTCATAGGACGAAAAGCAGGTTGCATAAATTACAATTTTTTTCAAGAGGGACCTGGAAACCTTGTGCTTAAATCAAATCATTTAAGAAGCTGCTCTGCATGAAAGTGACCTGATTCAAGTCAAGTGTCTGACGTGGCACTCGACTCCCTCCCTTTGTCAAGCTGCTCCATCCGGTGGTTCCCACCAAGCTCAGGGATCTTTCACATCTTTTCTCCCCTGTCTCCCCTCCTGGGTCTTTTCTGCCCCATAACCCAAACAGGGACTTCTTCCTCTGAACCTAAAAGACAGCAGCTTTTAGTAGGAACACTATGCCTCCAACCCACAATCTAAGCCAGTGATGGCGAACCTATGACACACGTGTCAGAGGTGACACGCGAACTCATTTTTTTGGTTGATTTTTCTTTGTTAAATGGCATTTAAATATATAAAATAAATATCAAAAATATAAGTCTTTGTTTTACTATGGTTGCAAATATCAAAAAATTTCTATATGTGACACGGCACCAGAGTTAAGATAGGGTTTTTCAAAATGCTGGCACACCGAGCTCAAAAGGTTCGCCATCACTGATCTAAGCAGAGGATGTCCCAGGCCTATCCTGGGAGCAGAATGAATTCGAGCTCTTCTGCTTAGCCTGCGTCCTCAGGGACCTTCACTACAAAAGCACAGTTACGAGGCTCAGGGAGGAATTTCACCAGGCCGTGAGCACCTGTAATGCGCAGGCGCTGTGCCGGACCATTTCATCTCCACCTCGCAGCAATCCTGCCGCGACGAGGGGTGGCTCAGGCAGTGAGTATGTCCATCTTCCAGGTCTCATCTGGGACTGATCTATCCCATCTGAAACGCTGCCCAACTGCACTCAAAGATGTTTCTACCCCATGGAGTCACCAGCCGAAAGTTACCACCTGGCGGTAACAGAGGCATCAGGGGCAGATTCTGTTAGAGTCCTGCAACATGTAGAACAATCCTGAGATTGATCACTCCCCCGCCCCAGCCCCTCAATACAGATACCTCTGCAACCCAAATACACTGAGCCCAGTGGTTCAGTCTCTGCACAGAACTGGAGCTAAGGAATCAGAGTTTATTAGGCAAGAGTAATTTAAAAGGAAATATTCCTTCCTGAAGAACATTCAAGGGGGCCCCCAATTCAAAGTCTGTAGCATCATTTCAAAGAAGCCCCCTCTTCCTCTATGATCAAGTTCTCTTTCACCACAACCAACATCACCACCACCATCCACCTAAGCCAGTGGTTCTCAACCTTGGCTGCACATTAGAATCACCTGAGAATCTTTTTAAAATCCTGATTTCTGGGCCCCATCCTCGGGAAATTCTGTTTCTTTGTTACTAATGTTGTGGCCTCACCCCATAAGAAAGAAACAGAATTTCCAGAGGATGAAGCCCAGAAATCAGGATTGTAAAAAGATTCCCAGGTGATTCTAATGTGCAGCCAAGGTTGAGAACCACTGACCTAAGCTGACCTGGACTTAACCTCCGACCCTTTCTATGTAGATCAATTTAGTCTTTCCCCTCCCCTCTTTCCCTGCCCTCAACACGAGAATCCTTTCTCTTTAAGAGGAGATTGGGGGAAACTGGACAGATTAATCCATGCAGGATTTTCAGAGATACAGCAAATTAACATTAAGACAGTAACAGCATATGTTGATGGTGCACATTAATGCAGTATTGAACATCACTACATTCAATTGTACATTAGTGTCAAGCATTACCCCATTAATTATACGTTCACACATGCATACCCCTGCCCTCACCTCGATGTGCTCAGGCCTTCCATTGGTGTGGACCCTTTCTGGTACTCCCTCTTGGGCTTGAAGGACTCTCTGGGCAGGTACGAGTGATAGATAGGGTAGTTCTCGGTGTATTCGGAGAGAAGACATGGTTTCTCTGTTTTATCATAAATCTTGGTAGGGAGATGTGGACAATGATGCCGCCTGTAAAAACACATGAAATTAGGTTGGTTGCCTTCTTGAGAAGGTCATATCCAGTTTGATAATGCTACCTTCTCAAAATGTGACCCAGACTATGAATCCATGACTGCTATCATTGAAGACAGAAATGTAACCCTTCCTTTTTTCCACTGAACTATGAAAAGTCACCAAATTTTTTAATGATCTGTAATTGCAATTGGTTAATTGTCAAAATTCCTTGGATCATAAAATTACACATAAGCACTGGCCAGCCTAGCTCAGTGGTTGAGTATGGACCTATGAACTAAGAGGTCATGGTTCAATTCCTGGTCAGGGCACATGCCAGGTTGCAGGCTTGATACTTATTGTGGGCGTGCAGGAGGCAGCCTATCAATGATTCTCTCTCATCGTTGATGTTTCTCTCTCTCTCTTCCTCTCCCTTCCTTTCTGAAATCAATAAAAACACATTACACACAAGCATGGCTGATGTTCAGCCGTTACATGTGCCCTATTGCTTGTTTAAATACTTCCCTGCATTTACAGTTAAATGGTTGTGGCCCCCGAGTCTTCTGAGTACCAACTCGACTGGTCCAGGCCCTCCCCTGAGGCCTCCCAATCACCCAGCAATTAGGGCTCCACACCTGACCTGACAGGGTACTCCAAGTCTGTGGTCTGGGGTCAGGCTACTGTCTTTCCTCATTGGTTCCTGGGTCAATTCTGATCATCATTTTTGCACACAAGTGGTATACTACATGCCATTGACTCCCTGAAACCATATTCACATTTTACATCTGGCACCTTTATTCTTTCAGGTCTCACCTCAATTGCTGCCTCTTTAGAAAGACTTCTGCTGATCATTTATACCTAAAATACACCCCACTCCCCTCTTCTCTCTCAGTTCCTCTCACCACCCCATGTGCCCTTCTCATTACTTACCGTTATCTGTAGTTGGCACATTTGCTTATTGTCTATCTCATCTATCAAGTTCATGACCTTCTCTGTCTTGTTCACTGCTACATCCCTAGTACCTCATATCCTGCCTGGCACACAGTAGGCACTCAATAAACATTTATTGAATGAATGACTGAGTATATAAATGAATGATTAAATAAACTCTGTCTCATTATGCAGGTGATAATAATAATTTGCCATTATACGTTATAGTGAGCTTTTCGTTTTGCATGCTGTAATAAATGAACCTTATTATTCTACTAATTGCTGGATAATGGGCAGCTATTTGACCTCTCAAAAACTAAGGAGTGTATCAATTATTTATGTGCCCATATACAATCCTTACAAACCAGTGGGGCGCCTCTAGTCATCAGACACTAGCACATCGACAAAACTCCATGAGTGATTTCCAACTTAATTATATGAAGGAATGGCATGGAATTATTGTAAAACTTTTTACACTGAACTGATTTTAATTACAAAAACTAAAATACACACCACTCTGGGGCAGTGCATAGGGGAGGAGAGAAGGAACGAAAGAGGGAGAGAGACAAACATACAGAGAATTCATCACCCTCTACTATAAAGCTATTTTCAAGACAACAATTAGTTAATAAGTTCAACCATCTAAGTAAATGTTGCTGCCACTGGTGTTGTTACTGGGTACTTCTCTTCAACTCTCCAACCCCCAAAGAGAATGATCGACACCTGTATTGTTCACATGAATACAACTGCATATAAACAAGTTCCTTTACAGATGTTTCTATTTTCTTTTCATTTGTAGATTTCTATCTTGAAACGCCATAAGAAGACATAAACTTGTCAATTTACATTTTACTTTTGTGATCATAAAAGTAAATTCATGACAAATATTTTAGGCTTTCCTAATTATTTACTAGGAAATCTGTCAAATATTTAGTCCTTATACTATCAATATCTGAATTTCACAGCACTAAATACTCTCAATAAAATTTAGGTTTCCTTTCTCACAATGCACATTATTGGCATTTAATACTCAAAGATGAACATGGATTTATATCATATCCTATATAATAAAAGCCTAAGTGGCATCACGCCCTTGTGCAACGCTCTCACGCGGCAATGTCATGATGGCCACCACAAGAGGGCCACGCGCACAGTGGAGGTGGGGCCTGGTGGCCATTCTGCACGGTGAGGCCTGGGGGGTCCCGTGGCTCTGTGTGGCGTGGATGAGGCCAATCCTGGTGTCTCCACCACCTCACATGCAGGAGACGGGTCACAGCAGGGGAGGGGAGTTGTGGGTGATCCAGCCAGCAGAGGAGGGCACTTGGGGGCCATCAGGCCAGCAGGGGAGGGCAGTTGGGGGCCATGAGGCTGGCAGGGGAGGGCAGTTGGGGACGATCAGGCTGGCAGGGGAGCAGCTAGGCATCAATCAGGCTGGCAGGCAGGCGAGTGGTTAGGAGCCAGCAGTCCCGAATTGTGAGAGGGATGTCCGACTGCCGGTTTAGGCCTGATCTCATCTCAGGCCTAAACCGGCAGTCGGACATCCCCAAGGGGTCCCAGATTGGACAGGGTGCAGGCCGGGTTGAGGGACACACCCCCCCCCCCCCCGCACGAATTTTGTGCACTAGGCCTCTAGTATATTTAATAAAATAGCTCCTAATTATAGGAACATAAGTTGAGTGCTTTAATCTTCTGTCCACTTGAGATAAATTGCTGTGTTTCATAGTAAACAAATAACCATCTCCTACAGGATAAAAACATTACCTACTATTACCATTTCTATACTCACAATCCATCCCATTATCTGAGATTTCAATCTGAGCCAATTAGTACCCTATTATTTTAGGATTCCTACAAACCTCAAATCAAAAGGTAAGAACTGTGCTGACTACCAAAAATATCTCTGCAGATATATTTTATTCACCCACACTCTGACAGAAAAGTCAAGATTTTATTAAGGATAACAGATCCAGGCACTTGCAATGAAACAGACGCCACAGACATAGCAATATTTTTCCTCTCCAATGCCCTTGTTTTTTAAATCAGTAAAAACTTTGCTTTTATATAATAACCCCTTTTCTATATTGTTACTTTTTGAAACTGTAATATACTGTAAAGGCTTGTTCCAACAGAAAAATAAATTTAATGGCAAAATACTACATTGTGATTGGTATCATGAGAGGGGATTTTAGTATAGAAAATGCTTGCATCCAGACATTGATGTTCCATTAAATGGAATTATGTCTAATATGTATTTATAGGGCAGATTTTATGTATTTAACTTGTTGCTAGTTAACTAAAACCTTGTCTTACTTTGAAATATCAAAACTCCTATTTCAAAGTAAATATGTCATTGCCTGAGTTCACTCAAGGGGTCACCTCCTTTCCTTACCTGTACACACACACCCTGAACATCCCTCTCAAGTCACCAAACACCACGGTATCTCCTTGTTGGTCTTTATCCAGGAGTCGCTCAAGGATAAAGACCAAGTCCAACATCTGTGTTCTGGAGGTTAGCCCAATGCCTGACATATTTATTTAGCAGATGGATGAACAGTTGGGTCGTGTACAGGAAGATAAACTACTGAAAGAAAGATATTTACAAAGAAAATTAATTGTTCTAACATTAAAAAGGTTAGAGCAAAAAGGGGAAAGGCTGATTCTCAGTTTCTATGACCTAGATCAGTGGTTCTCAACCTTGGCTGCACATTAGAATCACCTGGAAATCTTTTTAAAATCCTGATTTCTGAGCCTCATCCTCCGGAAATTCTGTTTCTTTGTTACTAATGTTGTGGCCCCACCACATAACAAAGAAACAGAATTTCCGGAGAATGAGGCCCAGAAATCAGGATTTTAAAAAAGATTCCCAGGTGGATTCT